>NC_056729.1:152340322-152659192 GCF_019279795.1 Protopterus annectens | reverse complement strand
AAAAAAATAATTATAAGACACAAAGGTATGACAACCCAGATAAGCTTTCAGTGTGTCCTATACAGTACTGTGTGTCAGTACTTACACAACCTTAATCTTGAGAAATGTAATCTGTGAAGAATACAGGGACCACACAAAACAGTGGATGCAAGAAATGTGGACATATACCATACTTTGCTGTACAGGCCCAGAGCTTGAAGTAGTACTACAGTACACACGGGATTTGCATTCAACATTGGTACCAATCAATAATCATAGATGTAGTGCTTTAGCCTCCACTGACACACCCTAGTTAAAACCAAGGAACTTAATCACACTGTATGCAATTGCACTTGTTCTGCCTAGCAACAGAATACACGGCTTTTACTAGGATCAAAGCAAGGACCCATAATACCATGACATAAACAGTTTCCCACTAAGCTATCCCACAGATACATATCTTTGACATATTCACAAACATATTGACCATCACAGTCAGTCAACAGTACAGAGAATCTATTGCAACAAGTAGATGTAGGTGTGTATGAGTATATATAACTACATAAATATATAAATATATATATATATATATATATATATATATATATATATATATATATATATATACATATACACATCCATTGTCTACATATGCATATATATGAAGGCACATATGCATTTCACCTTTCATAGTGAGAATATCAATTATACAAAAGATATAAGGTGTACAGTAATGTAATAAAATCACACAGTCTTGGGATTAATGCATTGAAGGTGTTCACAGCCCAGGGAGCTTTAGCAGGCCTTACTGGCTTCAACATTGCAAACTGAACAAACCACCCACAGTGTTTAACCACCACATGTCATATACGAGCACTGTATGCTGTCTTGTTTGTCACACACTAAAACCTACATACAAATATGCGCATACTAACCTTCACCAACATATATATCTCCCCCCTTCACAAACAGTTGCAATATGTCCCCTGCTCTATGCACATATACAGATGTAAATATATATATGACACATATATATTTCTCTGTATGTGTGTGGCATACACACACAAGGTCCACACTGTAAGTCCCTGGACCTCACAGTTGAACTGTTGGGCCTTGCTGCAACACAAACAGGTGTCACATATGAACACACACTAACATTAGGGGGGTATATATAGCAACAGATACTAGATAAGCATACTAGACTGCTACAGCAGTTGCCAATGCAAAGCTACACTTTAATATGACTATCATGCATGTGTTGTTCTGTCACACCCATGTTTATATAATGTTAGCGCTAATCCCCCCAACAGCCATTGGCCACACTACTGTACAGAACACAGATAACATGGATCAGATCTTTGACATTTAATGCTGAGCTACACATTTCACAGGTATGTCCCACTGCCCACAGGTACACACAGTATTGTCTATAGCAGTAGTTAAGCAGAACATCTGTGCATAAAGAAATACTGCTGCCACATATGAATGGTTCACATTATGTAGACTATTCTTCAATAACATCTACTACATGCCAGTAAATACATATGTGTCACATACCTTTACTTTGTATGATTTGGTAATATTTCTTTTTCCTTTTCTCTGTCTTTTTCTCTCTCTCTCTCTGTCTATCTCTCTGTCAGTCTCTGCAATAGAGTGATTGAGTTTGTTGGCAGAGATTGCAGCCTGCTTTTGTAGTAATTTGCACATGAACATGTGATGGCCTCTGCACCAATTAGTGGCCACCATTTGCTAATTGCATGCAGCCTGCTGTGTAGTAATTGCAGTAATCACTGTCATAGCAACCCAGTACTATAAATTGCTGACTAATGTAGGCATGGCCCTTTCAGCTTTCCAAAATGGAGATCATCCTTGTTTGCTGTGGACATCATTGTTTAAGACAGAAGGTTGGTATAGTTCTTATATCAGAAGCAAGGGGTGTAGCCAGAGATTTGCATTTTGTACTCAGACCTAATGTTGCTGCTTCCAGTACCCACTTGTCAGTGTAGAAATGTACTCATCCCTCAAAATGCTACCCCAAGATGCATGGAAAGATGCACTTTCTTTTCAACTGTTACGATTAACTGCCATACAAAGCTAATTATTGAGATGTATTCCTTTGGCACAAGAATTGTTTGTGAACTGCTATACTGTGAATATTCATTTACTCAGTTCTAAACAGTTTGTGCTTTTTTAGTGTTGACATTAGCACAAGCTGCTCAGAAAAACTGGACACATTTCAGTACTGTGAGTATGCCTACCTACATCCTTGGTGGACCCTGCACACACAGGTATATTCTACATTTGGGTAGGGTTGCAGAAGTACAGAGAGCGTAAGTACTATTGTGTGGATTTTATCTTGCTGGACTTACAGGGTTGCTGTGTATATGTTAGTTTATCAAGGCAAGTAGTCTGTCTGCGTAACTCCCAACTGTGGACATATCCACATAATAGCCAGAGAATAGCCTGTTATTTTTTGTCTGTGCACCACACAGGTCTTTTCAGCAATAGAGAAATGGCATTCTTACAGTTGGTTGCTACCAGTACATGGCTACATCCATTTGTATTTCAGTGTTGTATTCCTACATAAGGGTATGCTTCCAAACCCCCTTCCAAAGCTATTTGCACAGTGTGTAATAGCAGAAAGGCTGATATGCCTCTGTGTGTCTGCCTCTGCCAGACCTCTCAACCACTCAGGTACATATTTGAACAGACTCAGGGAAAAGTCAAGAAAAAGTCAGGGACAATCAGGGACACCTTTAAAATATTAGTGCCATTAAGTTGAGACATTGAGGGAATCAGAGCATATGAATTAATACACCTTTTCTGAAGTAAAAGAAGTGTCTAACTTAATTATTGTCATTATTCATTAAGTGTAATTCACCACCTTTCTTGCCAAAGTCAGTAGTTTTCAGAGGGATTCAGAGGGACAGAGCTAAAACTTATTTCAAAATCAGGGACATCCCTAAAAATGAGGGACAGTTGGGAGGTATGGCCTCTGCCCTAAACAGATATGCCAGTGTTTGTACTGCTGTGATACTGTGTGGGTTGTAAAGTGATGGTGCAGCATTATTTCCTGCTAGAATGGCTGCTTCTCTTATCACAGTCATGTAATGTAATCCCACAACAACTGTTGGTCAACATCCACAGAACAAGTAGTGTGGTATGGTATTCCTATTTTTCCTTTACATTCACTCATTCTGATGCATGATATATTTATTTAAGCACCAACTTGATGTATATCTACCGTAGCTTAGTGGTACTTCATGTTGTGTAGCGTGTGCAAGGTCCGGGGTTCGAGACTTACAGAGGTGTTTTATTTTGCTCCTGAGCAGAACAAGGGCCCTCACATACAGAGTGACTAAGGCACTTTTAAGCAGTTGTAAGCGGGTTTGTGTGGGTTTGCGCATTGCTGCGCATTGCTTAGCCAAGCACAAACAAGCGCAAACCCATGCAAACCTGCGCAAACCCGCTAACTACTGCTTAATAATGCTTACTCCCGCTAACCCCCGCACTCATTTCTTTGAAAGAAAAGAAAAATGGGGAGATAGGAAAGTGGTGAAAAAGGGGAACAAAGAGGGGAAATAGCTTGGGATGTGCAGGACAGGTGTAGGGAAGGTCCATAGCTGCCCATTTCTTCAAAAGCAACAGCTGTGAATATGCAATAAATTTGGAGGTAGATATGAAACCTTCAACCCCTGAGAGAGAGATGAGGACAACAAAGTATGTTGTAATGCCAATTAAATAACATTTCATGTGTCCAGTGGACATGTGTGAAAAATGGGCAGCTATGTATGGGGCATAATTTTTTTTTTGGGAGCTGATTGCCCTTTTTTTTCAGGTGAGAGTGGAATGTGGGGTAGGGGAAGCAGGTATATTTGGGGAGGTAGGTTGGGGAGGTAAACAGACAAGACAAACAAAATGCATACAGGGGCGGTACATGACATATGTGGTGTGTGAACACCTTTGATGGGGAGGGATGTTTGGAAATCGCAAGCCCATGAACCCCCAGATGGAAACAGTGGGACTGAGGTCCCCACCCATGGGCAGTCACCACTGCACCTTCAGAGCCCAGAGGGTGGGTGTGTTAGGGGCTGTGTAGGAGGGGCAGGCTGACCCGGGAGTTGCGCCACTCGGGCCTCAAGCTGGTGTAGAGGTTCTGCAACAGAACGTTCAATCTCTCTCTACGCACCACAGCCCGGACCATTCGAAGGGTGATAGGTGGCCCTCCTACGCCCACGCTTGCACGGGGGACTCAAGCCCCATCCCCTGCAGTGCTTCCACCTGAAGGTGGCACAGGGCCAATGGAGGAGGAAGTCCCAGGCTGGGCACCAGATCTGCTGATGCCAGGTGCCATGGCCAGCTGAGGTGGGACAGGTGGGTCCACTGGGACCGGCCTTCCCATACGAACTATGTTTTGGAGAGTTTAATAAAGATATGGGTTAGTAACAGTCAACAGCATTCCCAATTAGTTATAACAGCATGCAGAAGTATTCCCATTAACCCAACACACCAGATTTTCAACAGTTGAAAAGCAAGCATAACACATGCATATATAGAACAATAGTGGACATTACAACAGCATGCAGGTTGAATTGATGGCAACAGGCCACCAATATTGTGATATTTTAACAGGGCACATGCATAGAAATAAATGCAAATATTTATAAACCAATAGGACATATGTCCCAACAAATGTTTTGAGATTAGACATACCGATTGAGGTGTGGAATTGCATTTTTATGCACATACAGTAGGGTGGAAAAAGATAGCTCAGTTAACAACTTATACATCCTTCTAGTTTTCACTATATTCCTATTAACTGCAGTTATATGTCCCTTACATGTATTATTACACTACCCAATGCCCTTATATTGTGCAATTGGATTTTGCTACATCATTATATACATGAGCTGTATCTTACATACAAACTGATCAAGATGCAGATGTTACTGCAACATATTTTGAGAGTTGCTTACACACACTACTGCTAAGATTGCACACTGACAGCTCTACTTTCATATAATTATCTAGATATGTTGAGGTGAAAGTATCAGTTATATGTTAACAGCTCCCTACAATTCTAGCAGCACACTGACATTTCTGGGGAACACAATACCAAGCTATTCATGTGCTAGATTAACCTGTACATGCTGGTAATGAACCAAAAGTTGAAGGCTGTAAATATACATAAAAGCTACTGGCACTCCCTTCATCCACGTTATATGGGCCTACCCAAGTGTGGGTTGACACTGCTTAATACAACACTATTATTTGTGGAATGCAACAGTACAACAACATATCAAAGAAAATGACATAGACGCACTCCAGGAATTATACATTTAATAAAGGATTATTACACCTTTATTTATTGGGTTAAACACTTTTTGAAGGCTCTCTCATTTATTTTATATAACAGTACATGCAGAATAATTACTAACCTGCCTGATGATGCAGCCTTTGCAGCCTATTTTCATGGGCTTGCTGGTTCATAGCCTGGACACCTGCAGCTGTGAAGTAAATGCAGTGATATTGTGACATACCTATCCATAGTATAGACAAGCATAGCAATTCTTAACTACTTAATACAATGGCTACTTACTCAGTACTGGGGCATTAGGCATCGCATGGGATTCCTGGATCTACTGGTCCATGTGATCCTCCCTACATCGCTTAAGGTCAGACTAATGGTGCCTGACCTGCTCACCAGTCCAAGGAACACCAGTGGCACTGGTGAGATCACGGACAAGACTGTTCCAGGCCTCCGTTTTATATTGGGTACCCTGGTACTGGCCCCACAGGAGTCTTTCCTCATGATTGTGGACAAGGAGCCAAACCATTACTTTGGACTCCTCAATGCCCCAGTGTTGCACTCTAAATCGAGTGCCTTCTCCAACACCGGCCATGCTGACTGCAGAAGGAAGCTACAACCAGTTATAGCAAGTATTCCCACCTGTGGAGTTTAAATATGCCTCATTTCCTGCACTTATTTGTGATTGGCCAGTTTTGGAAAAACTCAGCTGTAGGCACGCCTACTTAGCTGATGTTGGCAATGTTTAAAATTCCTTTGATAGATATGTGTCTGTTGAAAGTGCATGTTTATGAAATGTTGTCATGGCTTAGTGGTTAAGTACTGTGACTATAGTGTGCAGTATCCTGAGTTGGAGCCCTGTCACTGCTTTTTATTTTCCTACTGGGCAGACCTGACTGGTTAAGGTACAGTAAAGGAGGTGTGGCCATGTTTAACCGACTTTGCTCAACTTTGCCCGACTTTGCTCAATGTTGCTCAACGTTGCTCGACGTTGCTCAACGTTGCTCGACGTTGCCGATGTTGTGCTGGTTAGCGCAGTGCACAGCTATGTGCAAATACGTTGTTGTTGCGCTAGTTAGCGTGGTGTGCAGCTACATGCAAAGACATTGCGCTGGTTAACGCAGTGTGCAGCTATGAGCAATTGGATTTAAATATGCTCAGTACTGGTAAAATGTGCTTAGCAGTACTTTATATTGCTTAAAATAGGGTACGTATGCCTCAGAATGCATAACCATTTCACCTTCATATATATATATATATATATATATATATATATATATATATATATATATATATATATATATATATATAATTTGTTCACTACTACATTTAACTTTTCAATGCTTTTTACAAAACTTATACATAAAAAATGTCACGAAATATTTTTGTATACAGATTTCCAACAGAAAATGGAACGTGCAGTCGTGGGACTCGAACCGGGAATGCCTCCTTTTTATGCGGAGGCTCTAACCCACTACTCTATCGCTATTTTGCTTAATTTGCATATATTTTTCTTATTATCCTCTTCTGGTGTCTAAGCTGCTAACTAGCTAAGCAATAGGCAAACCCGTGCAAACATGCGCAAATACAGGCAGCTATATCAGATAAAATAAAAAAAAATTTAAAAATCTTTATATTTTTAATTTTGTCAGTTGTTTAACATATGGGGGAGTGTAGTGTTACATTGTGCACATGTGAGCGGACTTGCTCATGTAACTTGAAATTGCGGTGTTTCTTCATTGCAGGGGCGTGGATTTTTGGACTGCTCGGCAGTCCGACACGCCCCCTACACTCGTCCACGCTCCGTGTAAGCTTTAGAGTTGAAGCAGCGCACCCTCATTAATATGCATGGCGCGCTGCCATCATACTCTTAGACTGGCGCTTCCGTGTATGACTAATCTAGTCTTACACGGAAGATTAGTAAATCCTGGGGCTTGTATATAAAATATCTATTTAGATTAAAATAAACTAAACCTTTAGGTATCATAAAATTCTAAATATGTATGATAATGTATTTATTAAAACAAAGGTGTCATTATTCTAAGCTGTCTCTCTTTGGGTCCACTGAAAGCATATAGCAACATATATACATACATATTTTTCATATTTCATTTCACTTCTGAACAGAAGGTGTATTACGGAAGGCAACCTTTATTGATACCTGGAGCAGTGTTTTGACATTTTTCTTGGTGAACCATGTGTCAGGTGTAAGGTGTAGTATTCATGTACTAAATGCGTTAATAAAAGCATATTAAATAAAATATCTATTTAGATTAAAATAAAATAAACCTTTAGGTATCATAAAATTCTAAATACGTATGATAGTGTATTTATTAAAACAAAGGTGTCATTATTCTAAGTTGCCTCTCTTTGGGTCCACTGAAAGCATATAGCAACATATATACATACATATTTTTCATATTTTATTTCACTTCTGAACAGAAAGTGTATTATGGAGGGCAGCCTTTACTGATACCTGGAGCAGTGTTTTGACATTTTTCTTGGCGAACCATGTGTCACTTGTTAAACGGAAGTCTATTGAGGTATCTCCATCATTATTCCTGTTGCCCCATCCATGTTTACCTAGGCAATCCTCTTATCCTGTTCTGCATGTCATGATATAAGCATTCAGGTCCTCATTATCAACACCAACTCAGTTTGTCCTGCTTTATCTAAGAAGTCACACACACACACAAATGTGTGTGTGTGTGTGTGTGTGTGTGTGTGTGTGTGTGTGTGTGTGTGTGTGTGTGTGTGTGAATCAGGCATTTGGTCAAAATGCTATGATGTTATTTTTCTTTTTTTCTTTTTTAGTTTTCATGCATCAAGAATTTTCCTTGCACATGCATAGTTGCTTGTTGACATACACATTGTTGTTCTTTTTGTGGTTGATGTACTTGCCTCAGTGCTGTTGATTTGTTGACCAAGGTAGGTAAGTCAGATATATGTATGTATATATATATATATATATATATATATATATATATATATATATATGTGTGTGTGTGTGTGTGTGTGTGTGTCTGTGTGTGTGTGTGTATATATATATATATATATATATATATATATATATATATATATATATATATATATTAGATTAGATATAGATATAGATATAAATACAGATATATACATAGAAATATATATTTCTATTTAAAGTTAATCCAAAAAAGATCTGTAATGGAACACTGCAAACCACTTGTAAGCAACCATATGCATTCCAGTCAGGAGAGAAACCACTAAGCTCCAATAAGTAAACATAATGATAAACAGCTAGCTATTTATTAGATACATATGTATATATACATACACATACATATACACACACAATATGCAATATACAATACTGTCACATTGAGACATCCTGGTTTGGGTAGTGTCTCAGTGATAATTTATCATTCATTTCCGTACTCTGTGATGAGAACAGTATGGCTTTGTGTATATCATTTCCACTTATGAAGTAGTAAACCACCTCTAGTCTGAGCAACATAGGATCATGGTGTACAGGACATTCTACCAGCAACTGCTTCTTTCTGCCCCTAATGCTAGTCTTTTAAGTCTTGAATGTAAATCGTCTCACATGGTTTCAGCCTTTGTAATGACTGGCTGATCTGTCATAGCTGAGCTTGCTTCTGTAGACAGGTTGCTACGGTGCTTGAACATTTGGCATTCATTCTGTCTGAAGCAGCAGAGAAGATACTGGCAACTTTGTTTTCATTCTCCCCCATATCAACAGCTGAGAAAATGAGTGTACAGGTTGAAAATATGCTGCTACAAGTTGAAATTATGACAAAATATGATGTTTAGTGTTGGCAACATATTTTGTTATAATACGTTTTACAGTTTAAATAAGTTTTTGGCCATCTGATTGAGACTACCTTGCTGAAAAGGTAATGCTTTGGGACTTCCATTGCTGTGGAAATATTTTGAATTCTTGGCTCAAAAACTGGTACCCTTTAACTATAAAGTGTGTCAGGGATACCACAGTGACAAAAACTTGACTTAAGCAGTGTTACTGAGACAACATGTCTTTGAGCTATAGCCTCGGAATTCTGGACATAATTGTTGCTTCACATAAGATACTGACTGCCTATAATTTAGAACAGATCTGAAACAACTTCACTCTTTGGATGAACCAGAATCTTATGACATCTTGGGGATGCTGTTTTGTGGTACGTTCGAAATCTGACATCTCCTTCCATCTTCAGCTCAGTTTCTTTAGATATACCTGGCCAAAATAAGATATCATGTACACTTTTTTGCACTTGACCGTTCCTAAATACACTTCATGTATTTTATCTAACATGAATTTACAGAGCCAAAGTGCAACAAGCAGTCTGCTATACATCTGTCCTTGTGACTCACATGGTAAGTATAACAGATTTGATTTGGTAACAGCTGTTTTTTTTTTCATCTGACCATCCAGTCAAAATCATTTTTCTCAACAACTGTAACAGCAGCATGTGAAAGTTCTGATATTTTTTCTGATAAAATGATTGTGACAGATTTACATTTGTTGTTTTTATCCCAACAAGTCTTGACACTGTTTTGCGATCCCATTTTGTCTGGCAGTTATTGCTTGCCTGGCAGTTAATATAGAGGACAGAGGTTCTGAGCTGTCAGAGAGCTGATCTCTATACTCAGGCATACAAGTTATGATTTCTCCCATCTGCATTTACCTTCAGTGTGATGGTTGGTAAGTTACTTGACTAGGCAATGTTTTGGGTATACATCTGGCCAGTGCAATTACCAAACGTATAAAATAAATAAAAAATTATTACCACATTGTTTTGTTGAAGTTTTACTTTTTGCACTTCAAAAATGTGTGAATCTTTATTTCTGCAAATGTGTGAATCATTTATTCTTCAGCTCTGTGAATCACTATCTTTGTGACCGTGGAATTCACTCTGCAACTTTGGAAATTACTGTTTTGACTGTTAAAATATAGAGGAATCACAATGGGATAAACAGTGTCAATAAATAACAAGTTGCAAAAAGACAAAAAATGGTACCAGACTCGGTAAAAAGTGAAGAAACTCAGACTCCAACTATAGTAAAAAAGTCATAAAATATCAGGATTTGCAGGCAGAAATGAGAGCAATATGGAAGAAAAATACCCAGACAGTTCCAATAGTAGTAGGAGCAACAGGTCTTATAAAAAAGAGTCTACAATCGTATTTAGATATGCTACCAATCCAAGTAACTCCATACGAATTGCAGAAGGAGTCATTACTGGGCACATTGCAGGTGCATCGAAGAACACTACTGGCTGATATCAAAGAGTGAAACAATACAAATTTCATGAACTTTAATCATACTTTGACTTAGGAATGCTGTCCATTCCCATCATGGTTTAAGAAACCCAAAATATCTGGAGAATTTAAAAAGGGAAAAATCCAGGAATGGTTAAGGAGAGGCAAAGTCAAACCAAGAGATGAAAGATTAATATTAGAGGCCCACGATAGTGGGCTGTGTACACATTGGTTTACAAAGTCCACTGAACATGTGGGAGAAACAGACAAATATAGGTTTTGTAAAACCGAATTGGAAACAGTTGCACAGTTGCTGATTGTGACATACTAATGGCAGAAGGACTGTATACTGAAAGGCATAATAATGTGGGAAGATTGTTGCACTGGGGATTATGCAAACATTATGGTACTGAAGTGGCTGCAAAACACTGGAAACATGAGTCACAACAAAGCATCATAGAAAATGACGAAGTTTACATCACATGGGATTATCCATTACCAATGGTTCAAAAGATAGATGCTAGAAAACCAGATGTAGTGGAACATGAAAAGAAGACAAAAGTAGCATTGATCATTGAAATCACCACAGCCAGTGACTACAGTGTCCTGCATACAGAGAGACACAAAGTCATAAAATATCAGGATATGCAGGCAGAAACGAGAGCAATGTGGAAGAAGGATACCCAGACATTCCCAATATTAGTAGGAGCAATGGGTCTTATAAAAAAGAATCTACAATCATATTTAGATATGTTACCAATACTTGTAACTCCATACGAATTGCAGAATAAGTTATTACTGGGCACATTGTGGGTGCTGTGAAGAGCACTTCTGACTGACATCAAAGACTGAAACAATACTAATTTTATAAACTTTAATTGTACATTGACATAGGAATGGGGTCCATTCCCGTCATGGTATTAGAAACCCAAAAGATCTGGAGAAATTAAAAAAGGAAAAACAGAAAATAACATTCAATATATCAAAAATCAAATAATCTAACAAGCCAGTGAAACCTCAGAATAGGTGTAAGGGGTACATATTCATTTAAGCCAGAACCACTACTTGCTTGCAGCAGAATAATCCAGTGGATCTCAGATTTCTCAGTCATATTATTCAAATCACCCATACATCCTCTATGGAACAACCTATCAATCACAAAAAATGTAAAACTATGCCCCTGCCCTTCTGCTAACACATACTTAGCTAAAGTACTCCATGGATTGCCTATACACATATAATAAACATGTTCCCTAATCCTATACTTCAACATTCTGTTGGTGTTCCCAACATAAAAACATTTACACACAACACAATAGGCAAGTTATACAATGTTTTTAGTATTACAGTCAGCCCTAACCTTAAAAGACAAAGTAGATCCCGTATCCAGATGCACAAAAACATTTGAGCTGTCAACTAAAACACAATAGGCACAATCACCACAAGGAAACATTCCCATAGCACCCATATTAGTAGAATATTAATACTAAAGGGATAACACATCCTTTTCAGGTAACGCTTATTCTGAAAATGGAACAAAGGTCTCATTTCTATACAATTCCTAATAGTGTCATCAGTCAAAAGAACTGACCAATGTTTCTCAAAAACCTTTGTAATAAACCTAGAATTATTGCTAAATTGCAGAGACCAACACTTTATTTCTGTCAAAAGTAGAATTAACCAATGACATTTTCATGCCTTTCAGTGCACTGTTCCTGTACTTGCACTCTACAAATATGCTGAATCACATCCTTCAGTTCATATGCTGGCCTGCCTAATACATTTAGCTCCTGAAGTGACTCAAACTTGAGCAGCACAGTATTAAGTCAATAAAGAAGCATTAGATTCAGTTGTGCAATTTCTCAAGCCCATCTAGTTAAATGAACGATGCTAGTTTCATCACTAGTCCCTAGTTTGAATGTGATGAGCTCATTATTTATGCACAGTGTTTCAGTCCAATGGTTTTTTTATATGTTTGTTTTTTTCCCATTGGTACTGAGATCATTGCAGACATTTTACATACAATCTGAGCATACAGGTAGGAAGCTCAACAAACAAGTTATTGCCTGTAATACTTAGTAAGTTTTGGCACTGGCCAAATTTCTGTAAGTTTTGGTACTGGCCAAATTTCTGTTTATATTGCTACTTTATTGGCTTCAACTAGTTGCGAAACAGGTTTCTGAACCTTCATTTTAGACATTTATACTTGCAAAAAGGATGGCTTGCCCACATTTAAGACACTGTTTTAGACCTAGAAATAACTTTTATATTGAATCAACCATCTTTCATTTTTAGATGCATTACTGAAGCTTATTTGTTGTCATTCTGTTAGCTACATTTTTTCAAGTCATTTACAGATGCATTATATCTCTTATCAACAGAACTTAGCTTCATTTTAATTTTGTATGATCCAATTCTTCAGTAAGTGCTTTTATTGGAATACTGGTTAACTCTGTTGATCTTCACACATTCACAGCTTTTGGGAATGTTAAATCCATTTTCTGACAGTGAATTACTTACTCTCTGTCAGCAATTAATTATGCAGATCACAGGATTTACAGTCTTGGACTCATGTTTAAATCAATTAATATGCATCAATGGATGGTCCTTGTTTTCAGGCTTAAAAGAAGCAAATGGAACAGGAGACAAATTCTTATCAGTGTCAAAGTATTGCTAAAACTGGAGCACTATAGTGTCTTAGTCAGACTATTGGTTTAGTAAGATTAAATGTGTTAAATAATTGTATTGCCACATTTCAAATGCAGAAAAGTTGAGACTCTGAGGAATCATGGCCAGTTCTCAGAAGTAAAAAGATTAAACTTCAAAAAGTCCAGAAGGATTCACGTGTTTCAAAAGAAAAATGGAAAGTTTGTCCTAAGTGTGAATTATACTCAGAGATGTGGCATATTTTTAAGACTTTTTCTGATGAGATAAATACTTGAAACATTAATGAAGACCTTACAGTGACAGATTTTTTTTTCTAATTTTACCAACAACATAAAGTGAAAGAAATGAACTGCCTCCTTTTATATCGATTCAATCAGTTTAGATCAACTTCAATGTTTAAGAGACATCCCAAAGTCAAGTATATACATTTTTGTCAGATTTAGATCCTCAACATCTAGGCAATTGCTTGAAAAGTATAACATCCCTTCCAGATAACAATTCATCTACAGGTTTTGAATGCCAAACTTCAAAATTCTGACAGTGAAGCAATATTCAGTGGTATTTCATCAAATGGACATTCTGACTTCTTAAAATACATACACATTGCTGCTGTGGAAAATTCCACAAGGCTACCATGACACCACATTTTGGCAGGACTTTTGGATGATTCAGTATCATTCACATCCATCAAAAGCATAAGTAAAGAGGCTAACAGACAGACTCAGTCATGTATAGACATACACACATGCCCATATATGTATATATATATATCTATATATCTATCTATATATATATATATATATATATATATATATATATATATATATATATATATATATATATATATATATATATATATATATATATATATATATACACACACACATGCTTGCATGCATGCTGATGACTTAGTAACCCTTCTCTAATTCTAAAAAGAAGGTGATTTTTAGGAGAAACCACATAGATGATCAGTAGCTAAAATCTGTCTCTGTGTTTATTGAACCAAAACGTACACCCAAAATACCATTAATGCTTAACTTTTTCACTGCATTTTCATCTTTAAAAGTAAGACTTCATCAGATGCTGCCCCGATCATAATTCCACTCTTAAATATATTTAATTAATTTTACAACCAATAAAATCAAAACTTCAATTATTGAACTACCAATGAAACATTGAATCAGCAGGTCTCTCTTAACATATAACACTCTAACCTTTTTCATATTGTTAAAACACAGTATATTTAAATATGTTGATTATTAAAAAATGTGTATTATATCTTTTAAATACAGTGCTAAAGAAGATATTTAAAACTGTTCATTAAACCATATAGTCTGTAAAACCACCATTAATTATATTGTATGAAAATAGTGTTCCTATCTTCCATATATGCATTTGTAGTACTGAAGCTCCACCTAGTAGGGAAACATATAATGTTGTTTGAGACAATAAAACTAAGATGAGCAGTAATACTATTATATTAATTTCTATATAAAAACATAATGTAAATGCATGATGTAAATGAAGTCAAGGAAGCTCATTATAGCCAAATCTTAAAATACTGTGACTTGTAAGTTAACTTATTCTTAAAGGCTGCTTATTTATTTAAGACTAAATGTCCTAATATTACGATTACTAACCTTAATGCCAAAACGCAGGTATAATTTTGTGATGTCTTTCCAAAAACAGAACCTTGGAAATAAAAAAAACTTGAATATAAAAACACAGTTATACATATCTGTTATAGCTTTCCTGGGATTATGGATATAGTCTCATTAAGGCCAGGGAATTTATTGGCTTCCAATGTGATTTGCCACCATAATTCTCTGTATTCTATTTTTGTTTCCCATGGCCCTCCCCTTAAATCATTTTTTTTATCTCCTCTAGTACAAAAAAATAGAAACTTAGCCCTTGTACATTTTTTGGTGTGTTTATACAACACATTATTCTCATTTTTAGTCTATGTGTCATGATAATGTTTGTAAATTCTCTTTTTAAGTTTGCATTCCATTTTTCCTATGTAAAATGCTTTGCAAATTTCACAATTACGTGTATTACAATTCAAATAGTCTTTTGTTCAATTACTTTATCTCTGCTTTTTAAATACACCACTTCTTTATGCCAACTGTATGGGCATTGAGAACATGCTCCACATTTAAATGTTCCTTTTCTTTTCACTTGTGTACTATTCTTTTTATTTTTGTTCTACTCTAACAGATCCTTCAGATTTTGTGCTTTTCTAAATATTATTTTAATTTGTGTCTTAACCATTTCTTTTATGTCTGTTAGTCCAATAAACCTTTCCCACTCTTTTTCTATAATATTTTAATACTGTTAGCATTTCCATTGAATTCTGTTATGAAGGCTGTATTATATACACCCTCCTTTTGTTAATTTATGTCTTCCTTACATATTTCATCAACTATTTTACTCTCCCCTAAAATAGACTTACATCTCTCTTCACTCCCTTCCACCACTTCTTTTTTAACATCTTTAATCAAATCAGGTAGATATCATATCTCTTTAATCAAACTTTCCAAGAAGTTACATTCTTCTTGAAAGTCTTTATCCAGTGATGTCATTCTACTAGCTCTGACATATTGTCCTGTTACTATACTTCTTTTTTGATAAGGTGGATGGGCACTTGTGTAGTGGAGGTAAGAGTTAGAGAAGGTTTCTTTCCTATAAATTGTGTATTTGAAATCTCTTTATTTTGTGAATAGTTATATCTAAGTAATTCAATCTATCATGGGATAACTTATATGTGAATTTTAAAAATTCTGTAGTCTCTTCAAGACAGCATATACATTCTCTAAGTTTGTCTTCTGAGGCTATCCATAAAATGCATATATCATCAAGGTACCTTTTATATAGTACCCAAAACTTTGCATATATCATCAAGATACATTTTATATAGTACCCAACACTTTGTGTATTCTGAATGATGAATAAACTTTTCTTCCCATGTTGCTAATACATAATTTTGTTGCATATGTGGGGGCACATGCAGCCCCCATGGCAACACCCTGTGTTTGTTGAAAAAATTCTTCACCAAAATAAATGTAGTTGTTTTTTACTACTATTTCCATTAAACTAAGATATACAAGAAAATCTTCATGCTGTAATGTTTTATCTTGTGTTAAAGCTTCTTCAAAGAATTCCATTTCTTTGTCATGGGGAATGCTTGAAAACAAATCAATAATGTCTATTGTAGCAAATATAATATTTTCTTGTTTTATACTCCTTAAAAATCCCACAAATCTTTTAATATCTCATTTTCATTCATCCATATTTTTTTTAACTTTTTATCTAAGTACTTAGCTATAGTGGATGTTTTTGAACCATCTGCAACTACTATGGGTCTTAGGGGTGGATCCATTTCGTCTTTGTGTATTTTAGGTATTCTGAAGATGGAGGGAATGTTTTGGTCTGTCATTTCTCATGTAATTATGGCTGTCATAATTTATCAGCCTTTCGGTTAACATTTCACTTAATGCTAAGTCAATTTTTTGGTAGGATATATTTATTTCATTCTTGGACATATTTATCAGTGTCTCCTAGAATGCCGTTCATTTTGCCCTCATATAATATTGTGTCCATAATTACTGCTCCTCCATCTTTGGCTGGTCTCACCACCCTAATTTTGTCATTCTTAGTAATTTCTTCTAACACTTTCTTTTCTCCCGGAGTAAAATTAGGTTTATATTTAGTTTTGGAGAATGCTTTTCTTATCTCTTGTTCTACCACTGTTTCAAAAAATTTTAGCTGTGGTGAAGAGGTGGGCTATACATATTTCTCTTTCTTATTCCTTCATTAGTCCCCTTTTGCAAATTGTTCAGAAACAACAATTCTGAATTAATCTTCCTTACCAGCAACTTAAAATCCAATATAACCTTGGTTAAATCTCCCATCTTCTGTGGGATAAATTTAACTCCCTTAGATAGTAGACTAAAATGCTCGGTTGTTAGTGCAATACTACTGTAATTGAGTATATTATAGTTCTTACATGTGAATTTGTAATTATTTTTGGTTATCTTGGATTGTGTTGATGTATTAGGTTGAATTAAAATCTCCCTCTTCCCCTTCCCTTTATTCCTCCATTTGTTCCCCTCCAATTGTAATAATTCTGATTGTACTGAGAGAAATTTTTGTTTTTTAGCCTTTCAGATCTTCGAAGGGGGGAATTCTAAAGGGTCAGTCAAATTAACTTCTTCTTCTTCTGCTGTGTTTGTCTCATATCAACCTCATTCATACTGGTCCCTCTCAGTGTCTCTAGTGGCATTATTATGTGGACTAACATTGTCATTTATGTTCTTAAGTGCCTTAGGTTTAGGATAGTCTGTCTTCTCCTTGTATTCTATAACACCCCTTTCTAATTTCCATGACATACTATTAATCAGAATATTACATTGTTTGTCCATCTGTTTCCCAATGTTGAAATATTTTTCCCTTTCAGCTTCAGTAGTAAACATGAGATCCTTTGTAATGTTGTAATTAATATCTTCAAATTATTTAGGCAATAACATTTTTTGTTTATCGTTTTGTCTGATAATGGCTTTTATCATCTCTATACCACATTGGTTGAAAATATCAATTAGTTCCTTGTGGAAATCAATACCCAGGATATTTACAAATTCTAAGACCTTTTAGGACTATTCCCAAACAAACACATTCTTTCAAGTATGCATTCTCTATTTCTAAAGCCCTGTATTTAAACATTAAATCATGTAATTGTAATTTCTTTACACTTTTATCATGTGTCCATATGAGAGTCTCTTTTGTTTTCATTCTACTTGAATTTACATGTAAAACTTTTGAAAAACCAGTCACTTAATTCTAGGTTCTGCATGTTATTATTAAAAACAGTCAACTCTATCGTGCCTTGTTTGAGATTTAGCTTCTTGCTGTCATTCACTCCTCGAGGGTTCCCCTTCTGTTTCTCTAGAAAAGATCCTTTGTGTACGCTGACAGTCAAAATCTGTGTTTTGTGAATTCATAATGTCCAAGTTAGGCTCACTTCTATTGATGTAGTTACTTTCATTCATGCCATGTTTAGTCCTCCTTCAAATCGCCTTCTTTTTGGAATTATTGTTGTGATTCGGACTTGGCATTTTTCTTCTTTTGATTATTTAGCAACCTTTCTGTTTACCAAAAACGATGCAACTGCCAAAGCAAGAAGCCATATCATATCTCACATGCAGTGCCTTTGATAACTATGGCTCACTAAATGAACACTGTATTATGCAATGCATGCATTAGGTCCGTAGCTAGATTTTTGTAGAATGTCTAGATTTTTTACTTATATTTTTGGTCCATTTCTCATAAAATTTTAGTTTTCTGGCAAATCACTGCCAAATCATTCAGGACTGAAGTCAGAAAATAATGGCAGACATTTGATTTTCAGACTTCATACCCTTCAGAAAATTCATGTGAATGCAAAACCTGTTATTCTATCAACTTTCTAAGTTTGTAAGAGCAATATTTAAAAATTGCCCCTATTTTTGGGCCTTTGCCCCCCATTATTTGTGGCTTTGTCCAGATTTCTTGCTGTAAGAGGTTAAGAGGTATGATTAGGTCATCCATTGTTTTTAGACTAGCGTAGTTTCAAAAATTCAAAAAAGCATATAAAATGTCTTAAAACTATTTTAGTAATGCTTGGTTGTATTTGTACATAATAAACAGTGATTAACTTCAAAGTGGGACTTTAGACAAAGTAATTTACAGCACAACAATCCAAATAAATAAATAAATAAATAAATAAAAAGACTGATATCTAAAGACATGCCACTATATTATATTGTTAAACTTAATAAACAGAATGCTGATATACCCTGTTCTGTTTGGGGCACAATGCCTGTTCTAAGCTTAGCTTAAATACTACTGCATATAATGTTGCTATAACTGCTTGGTGGTGTAAACATTGGCTCTAGGTGATTTGCTCAAATTAACTAATGCTGATGCAATACCCAAACCCAATGCAAATAACTTGAATACCATACAAGTGGAATGTGTCTATAGAAGGTATGCTGGAAAATGGGACACATTATACAATACCATTTTTTGAAGACTACTTGGAGGCAGTGGATTATAAAAGACAGGACAGGTCTGTCTTAATTGTTCTCTGGGCCTCAGTCCTAATGGACAAGGTAAAGTCATTGTTTAAAAAATAACTTTGACATGGCATGACCTTTTAACTGCCAGACTTCTCAGTAACTTTGCACTTGGAATCAGACTAGCTGCAATTAAAATTATACCTAATGTCACATAATAAACATGTGTAGATTTTCTGTGTTTAAAATATTAGCATGTAAAATCTTATTATGAACTAACTACCCAGCCATTATGTATAATCAATTCCCCAGGGAATAAATGATGACATGTTACTATGGTCCTATGTTAACAATACCCTCTTTTTATTCTTATTGTTTATTTGCTGTCTTAATGTGTGGTCCAAATCATATTTGGTACACCTTCAGGAGCTTATTCACCAGCAGTCATGACAGAAGAATTGGCTGAAGTTGTCGTCTAAACCAGATTATAGATAAGACTATATCACAATGCTAAGGGAACCACTGTTTCCCCAGAGATTTGTACACAGTTTTAGCATAGGGTCAGCACCTCATTCCACCACAGTCATACTAGAAGAATCAGCTGAAGCAGTGGTCTGAACCAGATTCTAGATAAGATTACATCACATTGCTGAAGAAACCCCTGTATCACTCTAAGATTTGAGCATAGTTTTAGCATAAGGTCAACTTGTTAATCAGACTCTAAAGCACATTCCCTACTTCATGTCATTATTGTTCAGAAAAATACTCAGTAGAGGGGAAGAGAGGAGAAAGTTAACTGTAAGTAAACAAATTGTTTCTTAATGGCACTATTTTAATAGTGCATGATTTTCTTTGCATGCTATAAAGTAAAGTTTTCTCAGTTATTTTTAAGTGTAATGTGGATACTAATGTAAATATGTTCTCCTGTTTTTTTTCTTTCTCCTTTCTTATCTCTATCTCCTTGATTAATTTTAAGAAATGTGAGCACTGCAATGTAAAACAAAAATAATTAAAACCCAGTCAAAAGAGCATAACAAAAGAAAACTTAGTGTGTTTTTTTCTCATTTTTGCATAGGGGAATGACAGGGATAAGGGCCTTAGCTTAATCTAGTAATACATTTTAAGATAAAGTATGTAAATGGGAAAGAATATTGAATATTATAATGCCTTTTTCTAGTAAACAAATGCATGTGTGGCAGTTTTGTGTCTGGTTCTCATATTGCTAGGATACAATCTGATAAAGAGAAATGGCTTGGAGAAAATGTTGTCTGAAAGCATTCAAGTGATTCCCAGCTGAGAGAGCTATAACAATAAGACAAAGTCAGATAGCACTAAGTAGAAGTGCAGGCTGTATGATGTGTCTAAGCATGGATAACCATTCTTTTATATTATATTAAGTCTGTGCATGTGGCTGTTAGTTTGAAACATTTGTTCCTATTAGGAGATAAAAGTTCAGTATTTGAAGATGTGCATACTTTATATGTTATTAAATTAATAGATTTTAGGACAGTATTGGGATGTATTTTTTTTTTGTTTGTGGACTTTCAATAAAACAAGATGTTTTGTAAGATGTGGCATAGGTTCAAATGGAGATGACAAGAAACAACTCTATAAAAGATTAACCTGCCAAAGAGTACATGCATGTAACACAAAAGCTGGAACTAGACATTAAACAATAAAGCTGTTATACATAAAAGGTGGGATTAATAACTTTTTAAGAAATTATGCTTTCTGTAAAGTCTTTAAATGTGAATGGTCTCACAGATAAATACAAAAAAAGAGAGTTGTGAACTATATTAAAATATAGAGTGCTAATAGCTATGCTACAGGAGACACATTTGTAAAGAAATGAACATGTGAATTTGATAAAGAAAGGTTTTCAGAATGGTTACTCAGCGGAATACCTGGGGCAAAGGAAAAGAGGAGTACTTATATTAATTGCAAGAGAAGCTCCAATAATGACAAAAGAGGATAAAAAAGATAATAATGGTAGATTTTTAGTACTAAGGGAATACTGGCAAGGGAGGAAGAGTACACTTGTAAGTATTTATATTCCACAAAAAATGCTATGTGAGAAATAGCTTTCAGCAAGTAATATTGCTTGTAGGTAGAAGAGAATTTTTATCTTCAACAGAGAAGATGTGTCTGGATGCCTGTAAGGGAAAATATAACAAAGGAGAGTAGAGTTTTGAAGAAATTTATGAAAATATTTAGCATGGAAGATGTGAATTCAGTACTAGAAGTTCAGAGTGAATTTACATATTATTCCCAAGATACAAAAACTGGGCTAGGCTAGATAGAATTTATATTTCACAGGAACATGTGCATTTAATTGAGGGTCTTGACATGCACCAAATAACAATTTCAGATCATGTGCCAACAATAACCAAAGTAAAAACATTGGGTAATGAAACAAAAAATGAGACACTGGTGCATTCCCACCTATCTGTTGAAAAGAGAGGAATTTCAAGAATGGATAGTGGAATTATTCAAGAGCTATTAGAGCAGATAGAAATGTCTTCTGAAAATATAGCTAGAAATATATTTTTAGAAATAAATTCTATAGCTATAGAAAGAGGTAACTGGGAATATATTTTCTGGGAGTGTAATGAGTTGGCAGACTTTAAAGATTAAGGAGAATAACAATAACCGTACAGAATATTCTCTTCATAAAGTAGCAGAAAGTATTCTAAGAACTAAGCCAACATGGGAATGGAGAAAGGATATTCTGTCAGGAGGGATGACTGCAGTTAGGGTACAAGCAATAGGCAAGAGGGGCTGGATTTTATTGGAAAAAACTTGCAGACTACTCTGTCAGAAATACTCAGTGAGTAAATTGGTGTAACTAAGGAAAATATTTTTTGAGCTATCATACAGAATCGGAATTGCCTAGACGTAGTAAGGCCTTGCTCAGTCTAATTATGGTGGCTGACAAATAAGCAATTACTAGAAAATGGAAATCAAAGTCTAAACCAACTTTACTAGAAGTAGTATAGTAATAGAGATAAAACAACTGGAATTTGGATCTTTAGAAAAAAGTAGGAGGAAATTAAATAGGAAAAATGGGAATTGTGGAAACAATACATACAGAATGAAGTATGGAAGAAGGAATGAGGTTTAAAAGAAGGCAGGATTTGAATGAGCTATGTAATGTTTGACTGACAATGACTAGATAGATTATAAGTGATGTATAATGTTTGCAACTGCAATTGTGTCAGCATGGTTTGTAATGTATAATGTTTGCAACTGGAATTGTGTCCATATGGTTTGTTTTCATTTATATAAATGTAAGATTGCCTATGTCATAAGTGATAATTTAATAAAGAAGTTTTCTTGTTTGAAAAAAGGTCAGCTTGTTACTCCACACAAAATATAATTGAAGCTAAGAAACTATGAAACTTGATATAAGCATAACTAGAGTATACCACATAGGGTTTGTTGGAACCAGGGAGAAAAAATCATGCTCCCTTCTTTAAATGTAACCTTTACCTTAGCTCATAACCTGCAAACCTAAGCTTTCTGTGGATACAATGCAAATAGTAAATCTGTTCTCCACAAAAATACCCCATGAAATTGAATGCACTGAATTCATCTACTACAGTGTATTTGCTGAACATTGTTTTGTTTCCTATAGTGAGTTTATTTTTCCTTTAACCATACATAGCGAAAGTTTTGGAATATGTTCTATATTCTAGTGTTTGAGAATATGCCACTTCCTTCATTTTGCTTAAGTTTTTAATATCTTCTCAGTGGTACCATTGCTCTGATTAGTCAAATGTTGTCAAGAGACTTCAGTGCAAAGGCAGGTGTCAACTGTCAAACACACACCCATGACCTTGTATACACAGCCTCCTCATTAGCAGTGCACCTCCCTGTATGGTGCTACTGATCATTACTCACAATCACGACTAGTCATTTCAACCTTCTCCCTGACTTTTCCAGGTGGACAGCCTCCCTCATTATACCAATGCTAGCTTTGTCAGCCAACAAACTGAACAATAAAGGTCAACGCACCAAGCCGCGGTCCATGCCTCTACACGTTATATAACAATTCCATATACTATGTTTGACCCTAATGTGAAACTCTTGAATCATCAGTCAAATGTTTACCCATTTTGCAATATAAGGGCTCGCTTCCCAAGTCATTAGAGTTTGAAAAACAGAGGAATGGGGAATTGAATCAAATGGCTTGGCCATGTCTGAAGACACAATATTCACTGATATCTTAGCATCCAGGACAACTACCAAACATGCGTAAAAACAAAGTTGGTAATTCAAGAACTATAACTGTAATCAGTCATGTTGCTAGCATCTCCTCCCTTTAAAATAGGAGTCACAGTAACCATTTCCACAATTCTTGAGCATAACCACTATTTATAAAGTTGTTCAAATTACATACATTAAACAGACTTATAACAACCCTTTATTTGGGGCAGAAGTAACCATTCAGATTTTCAGGGTCCATGGTGCAGTCATCCTTAATCCTGTCTAGTGATTCTGTAACCTACTCTTTCTTGAGCAGATGACAAGTATTACCCACTACTATGATTACGTCAAGTGAGTTAGGTTAGCTTGTCGAAGGCTGCTTTTGAAAAGAAACTCATCTTTAGGTTAGGAGTCAAACCTGGACTATTCAACAAATGAAGCACTTGTGGTTGAGGCATTGTAAAACACCATCTCTCTCTCTCACAGACATACATGATAAGCAAAGAAATCAATGACAACAGTGGAATCAGTATACTTCTTTAGTGCTGTGCCCCCCTGAACTGACCAGGGTCTTCACATCTAAAAGTTTCTTACTGATATAGCAACTCATGCGTGCTCTGCTTCTGGGAGAATGCTAATGTATTCTTGAGTTTCCCCACTTGCCTGATTCTTTGTTTTTTACTCAGCCTGACCTGTGGGTTTCAAAACAGTCTGGGAACCAGACTGTATACCTAACAAAACTATCAACAGAAAACAGTGTTAAAAAGATGAATACAGGTTAGAATAAACAAAAGCAAATAAGTAAATGAAAATGTGTGCGTGTGTGTGTGTGTGTGTGTGTGTGTGTGTGTGTGTGTGTGTGTGTGTCTGTGTGTGTGTGTGTGTGTGTGTGTGTGTGTGTGTGTGTGTGTGTATGTGTGTGTGTGTGTGTGTGTGTGTGTGTGTGTGTGTGTGTGTGTGTGTGTGTGTGTGTGTGTGTGTCTGGATATGCTTAGCTGTAAGATAATTGGTCTGAAAAACATTGTAGTACCTATTTTCATCAAAAGCTAAGTGAAACACAAAATACTGATATTCCAGCACACATGCTCCAACACATTAACTGGGAACATACAATTTCAAAACAAATTTTTTTGCAGGGGAGTTGTATCCCTCCCTTCATCTCCCCAGACTTTCTGCTACTTATACATACCAACTCCAATATCATACAACAGTGGGGAAATTACATATTTCCCATTCCTGCTATTACAGTGCTCTCACACCTGCACCTTCAATCAGCTGTTCTGTCAACTAAACAAAGTAAATAGGACAGCTCTTAAGCATACATAAGATATATTTCAAAGAACCTACATATATGTCTATATCTACATCTATATCTATATCTATATACACACACACACACACACACACACACACACACACACACACACACACACACACACAATAAAAAAAAGTCTAAGCTTTCTTTCCCTTCCTGTAACTAGTCCAGTCCAGATGCAGATCTGCTGTATCTAGGACTGTCCGTAAGATTCTGAGCCCCCAAGCCTTTCTGTCTTGAAGGGAACCCTTCTAGCTTATCAGTGGGAGTGGTAAGCACTAGGTAGCCTATCTACCACAAGAGAAGTAGTTCCTGGCCCAGAAATTGTAGTTTATTGGCAGTTTGGGCAGTTTTTCCATCTCTTTCAACTTTCTGTAAAAAAAAAAAAATATATATATATATATATATGTATATATATATATATATATATATATATATATATATATATATATATATATATATATATATATATATATATATATATATTCTAAGCTTGTTTCCTGCTTTTCCTGTAATTAGTCTAGTCCAGCTACAGACTTGCTGTATCCAGGATTGTTTGTAAGCTTCTGAGCCCCTCCAAGCCTTTCTGTGGTGGAGGAGGGAAGCCTTCTTGGCTTATCCATGGGAGTGGTAAGCACTAGGTAGTCTATTTTCCACAAGAGGAGTGGTTTCTGACCCAGAAATTGTATTTTATTGGTCATTTGGACAGTTTTTCCATCTCTTTCAACTTTCTGGTTTGAAAGCTCACATTTGCTCTTGTTTCCCACCTTTCATGTAACTAGTCTAGTCCAGATATAGATTTGCTGTATCCAGGACTGTATGTAAGGTTCTAAGCCCCCCAACCCTTTCTGTGTTGGAACGAAGCATTCTAGCTTACCAGTGGGAGTGGTAAGCACTAGGTAGCCTATCTAGCACAAGAGGAATGGTTTCTGGCCCAGAAATTGTAGTTTATTGGCCATTTGGGCAGGTTTTTTAATCTCTTTCAACTTTCTAGTTTAAAAGCTCACATTTCTGCTTGTTTCCCGCCTTTCCTGTAACTAGTCTAGTCCAGATATATATTTGCTGTATACAGGACTGTATGTAAGCTTCTGAGCTCCCCAAGCCTTTCTGAGTTGGAGGATCAGTGGGAGTGGTAAGCACTAGGTAGCCTATCTACCACAAGAGGAGTGGTTTCTGGCCTGGAAAGCATAGTTTATTGACTGTGCAGTTTTTTCCATCACTTTCAATGTTCTGTTTTAAAAGCCAGCATTTGCACTTGTTTCCTACCTATCCTGTAACTAGTCTAGTCCAGATACAGATTTGCTGTATCCAGGACTGTTTGTAAGCTTCTGAGCGGTGCCAAAGTCTGCTCTTCAATTTTTCCCTTAGATCTGCTAGTTCTCTCCTCTCCTGCACTTTTACTAGCTTATTAGTCTAGCACTTTACCAGACTACTTGCAGCAATTTATTATTGTAACACACAAAAGTGCTACCAGCATTAAACGTTCTACAAGGAAACAGGTCCAGTACTTATTATTAATGCCCTCCCCTCCAGGCATGTCTAAAGGTCAGTTCCCTGTGCTTTCTCCTATAACCTGGTGAACCTGGGCATCCTGGGGCAATGTAGCAACTGCCTCATGTATACTGACAACCCTCTCCTCTTACCTCCCAGCATTCAGATTTATGAGAGATTCACTTATATATCCAAATTGGAAGCCACTCACTCTCCAGCCAAGATTGGGATAGCTGGTCAAGAGAAGGTCAACACTGCACCACATCACATAGAACACATAGCCCTCCAGAACATACACCAGCACTGCCTTCACATAAAAACACAAACCATACACCCACCTTCATGGAGGCTCTCAGTAAAAATCTACCCTAACAGCAGAGACCTCCAAGGCAGAAACACACTCGACCACCACAACACAACACTAATCATGAGACACATAGCTCTCCTAAACAGTGTGCCACTCAACCAGAGCCCCTAAGGCAAAACAGCACACCCAACACACTAGTCATAGGTGTCTCAATAGTGAGACACGCTGATCCTCCCACTCAATATGTTAAATAAGGAGAAAGTAACAGTCAGCTGCCTGTCAGGTGCCATGATCCACCACATAACACACGCACTCAGGTCCCTCAACAACAGCTACAAATATGACTCTGTCATTGTACATGTGAGTGTGAATGACATGAGAAGTACTTCCCTGGACTACATGAAAAGAGACATGGAGGAGCTCTCAGATTATGTCGCCCAGGCAGGTATGACCCTAGCCCTGAGCAGCATCCTACCATCACCCAGAATGATACCACAGTATAAGCAGAAAATGATTGATTTCAACATTTGGCTAAGTTTCTGGTGTCATTCTAAGGGGATCCAGTATCTGTCTGCCTGGGATGACATGATTGATAGACCTCAATGCTTTGCCAGAGTTGGCCTGCATCTGTCACCCCTCGTCTTCCGAATACTGGCCAAGGCTCTTGCCACCTCTATAGTGCCTTTTTTAGGTGGTGTTCCAAAGATCAAATTACCACCATAACAACTACAAACAAATGCAGTCTGAGGGTCATGCTGCTCAACGCCAGAAGTCTAAATCTCAAAATGCACTCGCTCGAAGCACTCCTTAAAATGGAGAACATCAGCATTTGTGCTGTAACAAAAACCTGGTTCAAGGCAGCAGAAAGCACCCCTACAACTACCAGGCTATAACCCATTCCACACCTTTCGACCCCAGAACTTGGACCCTAGCTCCAAAGGTGGTGGTGTTTCCATATTCATAAAGGATGCACATACCTCCAGAGTGCATCCTTTATGAATATACAACATAACACATCAGAGATACTTCAGGTGCAGCTAACATTGGGTAAGACACTGGTATAGGTCCCCAACCATGTCCCAAGAATCACGCTCCATATTCCTTAGCACCCTGGAGAATATTAGGGTCCAACGTAACACTCTCATATTGGGCGACTTCAACTACCCCTCCATTAACTGGGAAAACTATTCATGTAACAATACACTTGCCCAACATTTCCTGGAATTCATTAATTCCAATGCCCTGAACCAGCTAATTTGTACCCCACTACAGGTAGCAACATCCTTGACCTGGTCATTACTAACATGGACGACTGTTGCTCTACACCAATAGTTAACTCCTCCCTGGTTAGATCTGACCACAAACTAATCACCTTGGAAATCCACATCCCTGCCTCCCCCCACAAAGGTAACCACCATGAAAAACTTCTCCAAAGCTAACTTTGGGCTCCTAAAAAACAGAAGTGGCTAACTTCACGGCACCCATGCAAATGGATAATAGTTGCATGACCACTGAATCATATATCAATGCACTGTATGAACACATATGCAAATGCATGGATCTCGCCATACCCAATAGAACCAAGATGCTCTCCTCCACAAAAAGGAAGCCAATCTGGTGGTCCCCGGCCATAAACAAATTCTATAAAAGAAGGAGGAAACTGATGTGGAATAAGATGAAGTCTCAAGACTGGAAAAACTCCCTTATCAGCCTCAACAAAATGTTGAGATCCCTCATCAAATCCTCTAAAGTTAGCTATTAAAATAGAATTGTAGCAGATAGTAAAGACAACCACAAGGCCTTCTATAGTTATGTAAAGAATCTCCACGGCAATACCCAGATTTGCTCTGAGATACTGCACAATGGTACCTCCTATACCAAGCAACAGATATTGCCAATATACTGGCCAACAGATTCAGTGCCAACTTTATCCCTCTCACCCTCCAAAGGACCAATCACAATACCAGTAGATTGCCAGGCACCCAGTATTACTGCTGCACAGGTTAAAACAGCACTATCCAAGGCTAAGAATGCAGCTTCTATGGGACCTGACAATATTCCTAGCTGTGTTCTACATGAACTACAGAGTGAACTGGCACCTCGCCTGTGTGCCCTGTTCAACCACAGCCTCACCTCAGGCTTTGTCCTTACCGAATGGCGCACTGCTACAGTCATCTCTCCATAAAGGAGGAGCAACTACAGACCCCAGTAACTATCGCCCAATTAGTCTGACGAGTCTGATATGCAAAGTTATGGAACGCTTCCTCATGGACCTAATAAACAAGGATATAGGAAATCTCCAAACTCTGGATCTCACACAGTTTGGTTTTGTGAAGGGTAGATCATGCCTGCTCAACTAGGTCAACTTCTTTGAGTCAGTCACCAGAACTGTGGATGAAGGCAAGGTGGTTCATACAACCTATCTTGATCTGGCCAAGGCCTTTGATACCATTCCCCACTCAGGAATCTTAGAAAAACCTCACTACACTAGGCATCAACCCCTATATCACTAGGTGTGTTGCAAACTGGCTCATAGCTAGAACCCACAGTGTGAAAGTAGATGACTCCAAGTCAGACCGCTGACCAGTCACGAGTGGAGTCCCACAGGGTTTGGTCCTGGGTCCTCTCCTGTTTGTTATCTACTTCTCTGAAGTCCAGGCCAACATGAAGGGACTCTGGCTGACAAAGTTCGCAGACGATTGCAAGTTGGGAGCTATTATTAACTCCCCAAGTGATGTTGACAACCTACAGAAAGGCCTCCTTAAGACCAATGACTGGTGTTAGAACCATGGCCTTAAGCTCAATGCCAAAAAATGTGTCGTCATCCCCTTTGGGAAAAACCCGGTTCCCATGAATTACCACATCGATGGTAGTCCACTGAACACTGAAGACATTATAAGAGATCTGGGAACACAGATTAACAGCAACTTCTCTTTTGATCACCACATTGCCACTGTGGTCAGAAAGTCCTTCTATGTGGCACATCTCATTGCTAAGGGTTTTGCATCCAGGAAGAAAGAGGTCATCGTCTCCCTCTACTCTTCCCTCATTAGGCCAATCAATGAGTACAATGCCCCATTTGGCATGTACCTCACTAAACACCTGCAACAACTAGAGTGGTTGCAACAGTACCTCACAAAGAGGATCCTAGGCCTTAAACATTTGTCCTATATGAACAGACTCAAAAAACTATTCTCTGTCTCATTTCGCCTACTTAGAGGTGATCTCTGCTTCACTTACAAAGCCATGTCTGACCCAGATCTGTTAGAAATGCTACATCTAAAGAAATCCCAATCCAGCTGCACCACACACTCCAGAGACCTCAGCCTCATTACCACAACAACAAAACATGCTGGAGGGACAGGTTCATAACCCAGAGACTGCCCATGCTATGGAATAGACTTCCCATACATGTCAAGCAGAGCACCTCATAGGCCCTCTTCAAGAGAAATCTTGATGAGTGGATGGGAAATAGAAAATTCACCCCAGGGATCACTCCAGTGGTTTTACTCGACAGAGGCACTAGGAACTAAGGTCGGGTGGCATGATGCCAGGGTAATCCTATGGGCTAGGCTTGTAAAGGCTCCAGGGCCATTTGCCTAGTACACACCTATGAACCTATGAACCTATAAACACAAACACACATAGATGCATTGGTCTTATGAAAGGAATTCTTTTGAAAGGAATGATTAGTCTAAGATTTCTGATGATATGAGTAGTAATGTATGCCATTTTGCTGCAGGCTAGAAGGACATTAATGCCCATGCTCCAAATATTTGTAAGTATGTATGTGTGTATGTATGTATGTATGTATGTATGTATGTATTTGACAATCTAAATGACTCTCTCTCTCTCTTTCTCTCCCTGGAGCTCAGAGAGATGACACTGAGTTGGCAGTTGGCAGGACAAAGCAGATGTGATTGCCCTATATGAGTAAGACAGAGCATGTACTCAGGCTACACTCTAAGGCCCATCAGCATAATGCTGATGTCAGCACATGGGGTGGGGGCTTAGGGTCAAGAAAATCCCTCATCAGGGTACAGTATAAGAACTCCTTCCCTGTCTCCATCCAGTCTATACTGCCAATAGGTGCACACTTTTTAAAGTCTATACATGATATCTCAGTATGCAGAACTGGTGGGTCACACAAGGGATCCTACCAGGATGTGGGAACTGTAGAGTATGGAACTAAAGGGCGCTAATGATGAAGGAACCTGAAGTCAGCAGTGGGTGGGCTAACAAAAGCATAAATCTTTCTTTATTGATTTATTTGTAAGAGTTCTACATTTGTGATCAATAATATGTGCATTCTGCTATGACCCGCCTCTCATAAGGAAAGCAGAAAGCAAGGAATTTCTTTCATAAGTGCAAAAATGCAGAAAAGTAATTTGTGATGTCAGCTGCAGTTGTTCTTAATTTAATGTGAGAAAAATAATCAATGTCCTATAGAGAACAAGTCCTGCTATTATTTCTTATGGTACGTCCTCAGTAAATGTAAGCTGTCATACATATTTTCATTTTTATGCCCTGGTTTTGGGCTTGGGTGTTATCATCACAGGGCCCAGCGGCAAAACTAGTTTTGCTTTGGACTTAATTTATTTACTTATGATGTTCTTAAGTTTCCACACAGTTGCATACTTGTTAAACAAAATAAACACATATGCCATGCCAGCATGATGTAATAGTAATATGATGTCACCCCTCTGAGCACAATAATAATGTTTCATGATTAAGCCGATTCCATTGCAAGTATAGATGGAAAAAAGTTGAGATGAAAACATGGCTAGTTGCAAAATGATTTCATGTGGCACAGCAAGCAGATGCAAATGATATCCTCAGAAGAAACTAATAATAATAAAGTAAATAAATAAATATGGCTGCAAAAAAATAGGTAATGTAATTTACTAAATTCAATCAAATCAGGCTTAGATACTTTACTTAACAATATAATGTAGACAGTAATACCTTTAGCTTATATTTTAATAGGTAAATTAATCTAAAAGTAATTGAGACCTTCCAAAGGTTGGCAACATGAATTAGTCATTGAAAGAGTAGGTTATGAATACGGGATTGCATACTTATACCATCACACTACTTTGGAGATTTGAGTTAAAGTACAAAGCTATCCCAGAGGATGTTGCAGTGTTCTTCCTTTCTTTTGCTTTTCTTGGTTTTACTTTTAACATATCCACGTTCATCTGTGTTATAATCTATGTTCTCCATTGTTGCTTCCGCCTATAGCTGTTAGAAAGGAACTCATCATTATCGCTATGAAGTCTTATGGGTTAATTCAGAGTAGCACAATAAATGATTTGCCCTGCTGGGTAGCAGAGCTCACATTATGGGCAGTTGTTTCAGTAAGTGGTAGCAGCAGCACCAGCCTATCTAATGCCACTACAGCTATAGCTAAAGAAAACATCACCTCAGTGACAAGCAGGAAATGAGGTATGGATTAAACATTTGTTTTGGTTGTGAAATATGCTACAGGACCATTGTCAGCAACAACATACTTATACTTGGAGGTGCACAGAAGGCAAACTGTTTTATTTGGAATTTATGTAACTTTTAAAAAATATCTTTTGTGCTGAAGTGATAGTTTCTTCACATTCTTCATATGTGTACTCTTTCTGATAGAAACTAATGGAAATTGCATCAAGGATTTTAACTACAAACATATAATGCATTTTTTTGCAATTATTAATTAATCAGATGATTCCCAACAAGCACACGTACAATTGTTCTGAGATAATCCAGGTGATTTATTCTAGTTAGACAACTCAATCAGTCAAATAGTGCTTCTGGTGGGTATCAAAGTAATCAAACCTTAAGCGTATAGAATGAAGCTTGTTACAGCTCATGGCTTTACTCTCTGCACTATGCTCTCGCTAGATGGAATTCATAAACAGTATGTGTAGCACTCAGGCCTATTTGTGTCGATCTCGGACATGTACAGGGAGCTGCCAATTCAAAGGCAAGGGCTGCACAGGTAGAAGGTCAGTGTTATGTAGTACATTTAAACTGTGCGACAGCATATGCAAATGAGTTACCAAACAAAAGTACAATTTAGGACAATGCAGATGCAGTTTGCATAGGTGAAATGTGTAATGACAAATTGGCATAATTTGTGGGAAAATAACATACACAGTCATACCTCTCAACTGTCCAGATTTTTGCCTCATATTTTTGGCATGTTCCTCTTAACATTTGTGGTTTCCTGGCAAATCACTGAGGATTGAAGTAACGAAATAATGCAGACACTTCAGTTTCAGACTTCATATCATTAAGAAAATACACTCTAACACAAAACATTTTATTCCAACAACTTCTGAAATTTATTTAAAATCTGTCTGTATACTAGGACCTTTGCATTATCTTAGGCTTTTTTCAGATTTCTTGCGCTAAGAGGTTGAGAGGTATGTGCACAGTACATCAGTGATTTATCATAGGAAGACTGAGCAGTAAGACCGAATAACAAGTAATAAAGCTGACACATGTCCTCAAGTCAACACATAGCATGTTGTGGAAATAAAAGTAACAATTTATTCACCTATCCAAAATGTCCAAACTAACCTGCAAAAAAAATCTACCACAACTAAAACTAACTAGACATAAATCTGCTCAAGACAAAACAGAAATATACAGCATAATAAAAAGCAATACCATACCAATAGTAATGTCAAGGTACTGACAGTAGCATCAGATACCCAAGTAATGTCCACATCAGCCATATACCCCAAGTTCTGGGCGATGGAAAGGAGAATCAGTAAACCCATCACTACTATGAAATTATACCAATAAAAATGAATATTAAATGATAATGTGTCAACCCAAGTTATCAACTAAAATGGCAGCATGCAGTATTAAGTCCAAAATATAAAACTATATAATTCTAAAATCATATCGGTGCTAAACGCATGTCTAACCAGTAGCCCTGAGATACCTACTGAAGAAACACTGGGGACAGGTCACAGGAGAAGGAAATGGACACAGATATTTCTTATATGTGTGTGTGTGTGTGTGTGTGTGTTAGGATGAATGTGTTGCAATAATCCGCCTAAGCATCCAGAGGGACATAGGTACTCTGATCTCCCTTTGTGCCAACACCATATCCACCACCAAGAATGACTCTAGTCACCTCAGAAATGGAAAATGGAGCAGGAAAGGCCTCTTAATCAGATGCCTACAGGGTTGCCCACCTCTCATCTGTATTTGTCTGTTCTGCACTAATTTCCAATGCTTCCTTTTGAGTATGATTGACCGTGTTAGTGACACCTCAGTGACACTGCAGGTAAGACTGCCATGGCAACCAATTGCCATGGCAGGCTTACCATGGCAACTGGTTGCCATGGCAGGCTTACCTGCCATGGCAACCAGTTGCACTCACCTGCCATGACAAACTGCCACAACTATTCACACTATTTCTAGGAAGACCGCCCTTATTCATTAACAATAGTCAATGCTCATTCAAGACCTACCACACTGCATTCACAGTAGGAGAAAATGTTCCAACATTTGTCTTAATTTCCCACCTGGCGCTGGACAATTAACAAAACAGACAAGGTACAAGAACACATCAGTATGTGCAATATGCACACTTTCGCATGGAATGCAGTTTCACATGAAATGCATGCAAGTTGTACATTCCTTTCAAAGTGATAACCATTCATAGTCTCTAAGGAAGTACATGGAAACTGGGTTTTAGAACTATTTTTACATTTACAACACCCACCCTCTGACAGACCCTCCTCTTTCAAAGAGAGTCAAGCCAGTCACACCAAGGGTAAATTTGTGAATACCCATTTCATCTAATCATCACACTACTTAATTGCCAGTGAAAGTCTATTCCATAGATGAGGAACCTATCTCTCCAGCTTGTTTTATCTTTCTCATAGTGAAGATTTAGATCCCTGGGTCTGGTATTTGTGAAACTATTTGATTTGTGGAGATACAAAAGATCTTGGGCCAGTGGGTCCTAATGACTCACAAGGCAAGGCAAGGCAGAGATCTCCATTCAGGTGTTTGTAAGATACTGAATAAAAGAAAAGTGCATCCAGTCTTTTCTGATAGCTTAAGGTTTTTAAGTCAATGATCTTCCTAGGATCATAGGAGTTTAGTAAGGTAACAGCCCCAGATCCTTACAAGCCTCCCCACGTTCAACCCATGTTCCCAAGGGTGTCTGGTTCAAGCAGACACTAAAATCAACACCTCTTGCCTCTGTCCAAGAGAGACACAGGTGGAACCCCCAGGGCAAATTTCTGGTTACCCATCCAATCATCCAAATTATGCTTAAAGAGGACCGATGAGGGGCTTTATTTAAAATGAATAGGAAGCTTGTTCCAAGGGTAGGGCAGCCTCTGTGAGACAAATCTGTCATTCCAGCAAGTTCTGTTGATGTCACATACCAGGTTAAGGTCCTTTGAGCAAGTGACCCATGTGCCATTTGACTTGTGAATGTGCAGCATTTCCATTAAAGCTGGTTCATGTAAGGCACAGGTCGCCTCAGAGCAGTCTGTATGACACAGAGTAAAGCAAAAATTATTTCAGTCTGTCTGCATAAGACAAATCTCGAAGACCCTGAATTTTCTCTGTGGTCTCTCCAATTGCTGCAGGTGTTTGGAAAGGAACATACCAAAGGGAACGTTGTACTCTATTATTGGCCTGATGAGGGAAGAGTAGAGCAAGGTTTTAACCTCTTTTTTTCTGGAGGCAATGCCCTTACTTATGAGATGAGCAATATAAAATGCTCTTCTTACCACTGTGGAGACATGGTGATCGAAGTTAAGGTCGCTGTCGACCTGTATGCCCAGATCTCTCACTACTGACTATGTGCTTAGGGTATTGCTATTGATGTGGTAGTGTGTGGGAACATCATCCTTGTCAAAAGGGATAATAATGCTTTTTTTTTTGCATTAAGTTTAAGACAATGACTTTGGCACCAGTGGATTAGTCTGTGTAAGACCTTCTTTTAGGATGTTGACATCACTAGGGCTTTCAATGATCATCAGCAAACTTTGTCAGCCCTCAGTCCTTTAGTTTTAGCCTGTACTTCAGAGAAGTAGATTCCGAACAGCAGGGGTCCCAGAACCAATCCCAGTGGAACACCACTGATTACTGGTCTGCTGGAGGAGGTGGAGTCCCCTATTTTGACTGCATGAGTTCTATCAGTAAGCCAGTTTGTAACCCACCTGACAATATATGGGTTAATACCCAGCTGGGGTGAGTTTATCAATGATGCCTGAGTGGGAGATTGTGTCAAAGGCCTTGGCTAAGTCTAGGTCGGCCATATGAACAGATTTGTCTACATCTAGGGCTTTGGTGACTGTCTCAAAGAAGCCCATCAAGTTTAGCAGGCATGATCTCCCCTTGACAAAGCCAAACTGGGTGGGGTTGAGTGTTTGGAGATTTCCTATATCTTTGTTAATAAGGTCCATGATGATTCATTCCATGGCCTTGCAGATAAGGCTGGTCAGGCTAATGGGTCTATAGCTCCCAGGGTCTGTGGATGCACCCCCTTTGTGCAAAGGGATGATGGCAGCTGTTTTCCATTCCACTGGGACAAAGCCAGTGGGACAAAGTTCTGTCTTAACCCATTTAGAACACTGCCTGGGATGTTGTCTGGTCCCATAGAGACTGTTTTTGGCCTTGGAGAGGGCGTTTAAGACCTGCTCCTCAGAGATACTAGATGGGGACAGGTATTAGGGATGCTTTGGGTTATATGTGGCAGGGCAGGGGAGTGGAGTTTTCATTGAACCTGTCAGCCAGCAGGTTTACTATATCCACAGGGTCTATATACGTAGTACCATTAACTATGAGTTCAGCGCAAATCTGGGCCTTACCTTTGAGGTTACGGATGTAACTAAAGAATGCCTTGTGGTTATCCTTAGTTAGTTAAGCTAATTTGGATTCATATTTAGCTTTGGAAGACTTCACTAGGAGTCTTATTTGCTTGTTTAAGTTGAGAAGGGAGTGTTTCCAGTTCTGAGACCATTCCTTCCTACTCTTAGACAGCAATTTCTTTCTCCTATTGTATAGCCTATTAATGGCAGTTGTCCACCAGGTAGGTTTGTTTTTCCTTGAAGATCTTGTTTTGATTCTATCGGGTACTGCAGAGTCAATACAACTGTACAGACGCCTGTATAAAGCATTAGTGTATAACTCAACATAGTTGTCTATTCCATCAGTGAGGGGAGGGGCTATGAAGCTATTTATGCCATCACTTAAGCAGTTGTAATTGGCCTTGGAGAAGTTTTTTAGTCTAGTTGTTGCTAACGGGGGGGGGGGGGTCTTGTGTTATAGCTACTTCTAGCAAGACTAATTTGTGGTCAGATCTCACCACAGATGACCACACACTGGGGGTGGTGCAGCAGTCCCTCATGTTGGTGAGCACCAGGTCTAGGATGTTTAAGCCCCTTGTGGGTGTGTCAACCAACTGGTCCAGGGCACTGGAGTTAACAAAGTCCAGGAACCTTTGAGCAAGTGAGTTAGAACACGTATAATTTATCCAGTCTATGGACAGGTAATTAAAGTCACCCAAAACCAGGGTGAGTGGTTGTATTTTGATTCACTCATGTAGATCCAAGTAGGCTGCAACCTGCTGGATGGATGTCCTGAATCATGGAGGGGGTTCCTATAGCTGGCAATGACCTGAAGATGGTTCTTACTTGCAGTCAATTTCACCTAAAGTAATTCAAGGGAATAGTGCTCTTTAACCAATCTAGAGGTGTATTTATCTTTAATGAATATTGATACACCACCTTTTTTAGTTCTCATGCCCTCAGTTTGTGGTCTGAATGTTCAAAAGGAAATGTAATTTGGTATAGCTGGAGAGCTGTCTGCAGCTTTAATGTCAGCATCTCCAGGGTGAGGACTGCTTCCAGTGAATGCAGTTTCTGGTTTAGATTCCTAGCATTTAGCAGCATAACCTTGATGTTGTTTTAGTGGGTAGTTTTACATCGGGAATTTTGTTTTGTGACACTGCCGAAAAAAGGCACTATGGGGATGGCAAGATCCTTAGCCAGTGACAGAAAGCAAGGGGTGACAGATGAAGACCATCTCTGGAAAAGCATCAAGGTCTGTCGACCATGTCATCCCAGGCTGACAGATACTGGATCCCCTTTGAATGACACCAGAAACTAAGCCAATTGTTGAAGTCAGTCATTTTTAGTTTGTATTGAGATATCATCCTAGGTGAAGGTAAAATACTGTTTAAGGCTAGGGACATACCTGCCTGAGACACATAATCAGAGAGCTTATTCATGTCTGTCTTCATATAGTCCAGTGAGGTATGTCTCAAATCATTCAGACCAACATGGACTATGACAGAGTCATAACAGTGACTGTTGTTGAGAGACTTGAGTGCCTGAGTGATGTGGCAGATCCAGGCACCTGACAGACAGCTGACTGTGACCTTTTCCTTATCCAACCTAGTGAGAGGGACATCTGTGTCTCACAACTGAGTCGCTTATGAATAAGATGTTTATTTTGTGTTATGCCTTAGGGGCTTGACTGATGAGACATTGGTGTGTGATATATGTTTAGGTAGGCTTCTTGTAAGAACCTCCGCATATGTAAGTTTATTTGTTATTGGTTTGGTGTAGGAGGTGAGGTGTGCATGCTGACAACCTGCTTAATATTAGATGAACTGACTGGTGAGGAAGGGAGCCTGGATTCTAGGTTCTTGATATAGATGGACCTCTCACATAATGAATTTGAGTGGCCTAGAAGAAGTGGGTTGTTAGTGTACATGAGGCAATTGCTACATTGCCTCAGGATGTCCATGTTGACCAGGCTGGCTAGAGAAACTGTGGGAAATTGTTTATCCATAATGGTAGGTAAGTTGATGTGGTCAGAAAACAGGGGGAGGACAGGAAGGACCAGGTAAAGTAGAGGACAGGAGAAATGGACAAAAAATACGAAGAGCTAGTGGGCAGGATCTGTGTTGGTACCTCAAGAGCTTCACTGAATGTATCACCTGTCAGTGAGGGACAATCATGAGAACTCACCGATGGAGATCCAGTAGAATACTAAGGGAAAATATGCAAGCAAATATGTTTGCATCTAAAACCGCCAACTGTTCCCACTGCTGCATGGCACTGAGCGATGTACAAATAAGGTGCTATGTAGCAAACAAGCACAAACTGATATAAACAAATTAACCAGTACAAAAAACACAAAACTGAGCCCTGTTCCAGCAACCTTCAATCAGACGAGTTCTAATTGCACACTCCTGCCACTAGGGTGCAGGGGAATGCTCTCCAACAAAAGATGGCATGGTTTAGTGCTTAGGTTATACAAACAGAACTAGATTCAGCAGGTCTGAATCTAGTGTATGCTACAGCAAGCAAAGTGCAACAATTTTCAGAAAAAAAAACAGTTCAAATAAGCAGAGATATGGTACAAATGCAGTTCAAAAGTGCAATATACAGTGAAAAATTCTACTCAGGTTTTGCTGAGATCAGCAGATGGCTTGGATTTGCTTATGTAGCAAATGTGAACAAACTGATTTAAATAAATTAACCAAGAAAAAGCTCAAAACTTTTTAGTTAGGCACCTCTCTGGTCTTTCTAATGATTGGATGCTTCTAGGTATGCACATCCTAATGGAGGAATTGTATCCAAAAATTGGCCTAATCAATGCTACATATAAAGGGATAATAATGCTTTTAGTTCGGGATAATGTATTCTTTGGCAATCAGTTGTGCTAAGTTGAAGAACTTTCTCATGACTTTCTTTACATGCTGATTAAAGGAGAAGGAATTATCAACCTAAATTCCAAGGTCTCTAAAAACATTCTCATTTTGGTGTGAGGTACTGCCTGTGTTGTATGCTGAGGGGAGGTATTCTAACAAATGTGACAATATTACATTTTTTAGCATTAATGTCTAATATTAGTACATCTGGTGACTACAAGTGTAAGTTTTTGCTGCCAGGCTTGGGTGATACAAGGTGACTTGACAGTGACTTCCAGTTTATAGCCATGCATAGACTTGATTAGCCAGTGGTCTTGGTTCACGGCCTAAAGATCAGAAAACTAAATGACAAGAAAAGGGGGGGCAGAACAGAGTCCTACAGGACACAGCTAGTTACTTTCATACTCTCTGAGGCACCTGCTACCCACAACAGGTGGGTTCTGTCCTTCAGCCGATTTGCTATCAATCTTCCCACACAGAGATCTATTTGTACCACATTAAGCTTACTAAATATGCTAACATGGTGGATAATGTCAAAGTCTTTGTCTGGTGAAGGCATGCCATGTGAAAAGCATTATCACTGTCAACAGCTTGTGTTACTCTTTCAAAGAAGTTGGACAGTTTCATTAGCCAAGCTTTACCATTAACAAAGCCAATGGGTCTAGCCAGATTAGATTTTTGATACCATAATTTATCAGGTCAATTATAATATGTTCGATCGCTTTCTAAATAAGACCTGTCAGGCTGATAAGCTGATAATTCCTGGAGTTAGCAGTGGGGCCACAATTTTGAAGTGGCATCACTACTGCTGTGCACCAAACCACAAAGACAAAGCCACTGGCTAAACTCAGGATAAACGGTTTAAGGAGTGGCTGTGCCAGAGCTTGTTTGGTACTATTTATTAAACAGTCACATATATTATCCCTGGAAGACATGTCCTTACCTTAATCCTTTCATTTCTATTACAAAACTTGTTGTCTCCCACTCAACACAGCTTTTACCCTCAGCATTAAACCACCACTGCCCATTTATCTTTCGTAGACTCCATCCTTACCTTGGAAATGACAATAAACTTGTATCTTAAATATTCTTAGACATCTCTAAAGCATCAACACAGTACTCCATCACAGTCTTCTTCAAACCCCAGTCACTTTAGCACCCTCTTGTTCAACAATCACTTGGCTCAATAGCTATCTAAACAACAAAACATAATGCAACAAATGACAACCTGCATACTCATGCTACCCACCAGTTACAATCGGAATCCCACAAGGATCAAACCTTGGTCCCCACTTTTCAATATCTTTATAAATGACCTGCATTTGACATCCCACCCCTCCACACTGTGGTGATACATAGATGACTCCACCCTCATCTACTCAACCACAACTATAACAGAACTTCATTCTCTTACTCAACAATATCTTGAAAGCATGTATTTCCTTAATCGGATATTCTTTGTAAATAATGTTTGTTGACTGTTTGCTTTCAAGTACTTTGTAAATAGTGTTTGTTGAGTGTTTTTCTTTTGAATTACCAAAAATGTATTACTATCCTTGTTTTGGAGCTTTTCTCCCTGTGCCTTCACTGAAAATGGGCAATTCAGTTCTCAGACAGACTTTCTCGGTAAAAAACAAATAAATAAATAAACAATCCTTTGCAAATATACAGAACTCATTTAACAAATGGCAACTACTACCAAATCCCCCTAAAAAAATAAACTGATGTTGTTCCTGCTCAGAACCTTTACCCAACCAAACCATCCTGCACAATAATCTCCCTAAAAAACTTTCTCATAAACACAGTTCTTCCACAAAATTACTTAGCATCACAGCTGATAAAAATTTGACATTTCACACCCATACTCAATAGTCCATAGAAAGAAACACCAAAAACTAGATATCCTATACAATGCCAGCATTTACCGATCTGGCCAAGCAAACAAACCTACTGCAATATCATATCTGCTACCCAACCTACTGTATGCTTCACCTACATTCACTCACCTTCATTGCTCCCAACTATACAAAAATAAAATAATGCTATAATAAAACAGCCAGATGTGCAGCTTGTCTTCCCAATCAAACCAACCAATGCATTGTTCCCCAAAATCTAGCATGACTGGACCTTAATCAGCTTAAACTTTCTAAGGTAAAAATGGCCTATAGCATTCTCTATCAACCACTAAAATGCTCGGCAAGACAAATTCTTTTAGAATGCATGGACCTCCTCAGTCCCTAAGATTGGAATCTACACATATGGCTTAGGTCACTAAAATATCTATCTCCCACAGTAATGCACTCTACTACAACCACATAGCCAAATTCTGCAACTTCATCCCAGCTAACATTAGGTAAACCGAATTCCAGTACAAATTTAAAAACAAACTTCAAGCGCTCTTCCTCAACTTATCTCACTATAACTATAACACATTCACCCTTCTAACCTACTCCACCAAAAACCCTGACCCTATCTTCACCATAAACCACTGCGGCCAAACTAAAAACTCAACTTCACCATTCCTCCCAGTCCCTCGTGAGAATGCAGAGGTAACAGCTCATGCAATTGAACTTGTAGCCCAGTTTAATCATCCCCCAAACTAAATATTCACTAGCCCCCAGCCAAGCCTTCTATATCACTACCTAATCCCTCTTTCCTTTGTATCCTGTGACCACCTTACTCTGCCATCGGACTGTTTCTCTCGCTCTCATTCTCTTTTCCTCAACAACTATGCTATCATTTTCTGTATTGCACAAACAAGCCTCATCATATCTGGTTGCTACCCTGCATTGAGCTACCAGAAACTGATGTATAGAGCTGCTGTGCAATATTACTCATTTGATGCACTGTAAACATAATAATGGTAATCCGTATATCTCCTTATAGAGATCTGTGAAAACTAAACATGAATGCTTAATGAGATGAAATAATATATCTGCTCCCAACGAGGTGAGTGCCTCTTGATTTTCATAGAATATAGATCAGTCCAATAAATATAACCAAAAGGCATACATAGCAAACCTGTAAATGGAGTATAAAAAAGGATAATCCAAATGTACTATGTTTCCATTATTAAATACTAAGTGTTCCATTCACAAATGACATTCTGTTTGTAAAAACTGGTTTATTAGCATGCAACAGTAAGCGCTTTCACATTAGCTTCATCAGACCGTTAAAAATTCAAACACATCAATTACAAGCCTTTTATATAAAACAATGACATATTGATGAATGAAGCAGCCTTCAATTATTCATTTAAAAGTGTATTTACAACCACCACAGTAAACCATCTTTTGTAGTTTAAAATGTAAAAAGTTTTTTCATCCTTTCACATGGATAAATGTGCTACTCATACAATATATTTAAAATGCCATTATTATTACTATCAATTTTACAATATAAATTAAGAGCTACAAAAGGTTGTGCATACTTAATAGCACGTTGGTGGCTCACTTATTTAATCCTATAATTATACATTTCCTTCTATCTAAATAAAATAATATCATAATACAGTGAAAGCCTTTTGCAAACTACTGTATACATAACCACTGTTATATGCAATATATACCTAATGCACTCTCCACAACTTAACTTATACTCCCATAGTAATGATCTTGCTAATATAGACAAACACCGTCTCTTTTTAGAGACTGCTTATACTAAAGCCAACTTAGGCATCAGCCAACATGATCCCGCTGCGATCCCTGGATGGCGTACATGAGAACCACCATACATTTTCACCCAGTGCAATGCTGCCCAAACATAAACTTCTCAAGCTAGAAAAGCTCCAGATACAAGAATACAAAAATAATGCACCGACACAAGCCGGTTATAGTATCATCTTTGCTGGCAGTAGTGTATTATAAAATAAAATCCTATATTCTTAACGATCCTTCAAAATTCATTAACCTTCTTAGTAAATTCTTTGTGATACCATAAGACTCAATCAGAGGAAAGAATTCAAATCCTAATTATATCCATTGATGTAAAAATACTTATTAAAGTGTACCATAGAGTCTGGCAAGCAATCTAAAGAATATCTTCTCAAATTCATGTAATGCGATGCATGGATATATTTAATAGATGAAATATATATAATGCCAACTCCATTCTGCAGCTACTCAGCATCATGGCCAGTTCTCAGTACATTGCTACTAGTTAAATAAATGATATACTGCTGCTGTTGCTCCTATACTTGATGAAAAATAAAATTACGTTGTAAACGCCTTCAAAACGGACTCTCTATAATACGATGAATACTTAACAAATAACGAATTGCATTAAGAATTCAACTCTGGAACAAACTAAAAAATGGTATTATGAAGACCGTGTTGACAATAAAACATAGCTCACTTGTGTTGGATACTTTAAAAACAGCATTAACTTATGTCAAAAAATATAAGCTATACCTTAAATAAATGTGAGAATGAATAATAAGTTTGGTGCAGCAACATAAAAAAATCTACAATAAAAGAAAAAAAAAACTGTTATCAAAAGACCCACATTTATATTTAGGTTTGGTTGGGATTGTCAGTCATATACATGTGTCTAAGTGGATACAGAACTCCTTTGTGAAGCTACCTGCTTTGGCAATATCTTGGATTATGCTGCTATAAGTAAATTCTGAAACTTCATCTTAGAATTTGATGAGATTTGTACATTTGAATCCTTGAATACTGAGATGCTGGTATCTAGAGATTCAGAGATTTTAAAGGTGAAATTCAATAGTTTATAATTCAGCTTAACTAGGGAATGAGATACTAGGGGAATAGTACATGAAGAAGCTGTATTTGAAAGACCAGGTCAAAAATATTATATACTCTATGGGGTTTGTTAAATATCAGGCCAGGGGAGGTTTTGTTTATGAAATGTAGAAACTTCTGGGCATATCTTACATGTGAGGTATAGGTGCACCAGTTTATTGATGGGTAGGTAAAATCTTCCAAAATAATGAAGTTCTTGCTTTTTTAATTTACCCAAATCTTTTGGGTTTCTAATACCATGATGGGAATGGACCCCATTCCTAAGTCAAAATATGATTAAAGTTCATGAAATTAGAATTGTTTCAATCTTTGATGTCAGCCAAAAGTGCTCTTCGCAGCACCCGCAGTGTACCCAGTAATGGCTCCTTCTGCAAATCGTACAGGGTTACATGTATTGGTAACATATCTAAATATGACTGTAGATTCTTTTTTATAAGACCCGCTGTTCCTACTACTATTGGAACTGTCTGGGTATCTTTCTTCCACATTGCTCTCATTTCTACCTGCTGATCTTGATATTTTACGACTATGTGTCTCTCTGTACGCACGACAATGTAGTCACTGGGTGTGGTGATTTCAATGATCAGTGATGCTCTTGTCTTCTTTTCATGGACCACTATATCCGGTTTTCTAGCACCTATCTTTTGAACTGTTGGTAATGTGTGATCCCATGTGATGTGAACTTCATCATTCTCTGTGAAGCTTTGTGGCTCATGTTTCCAGTATTTTTCAGCTAGTTCAGTGCCATAATGTTTGCGCATTCCCCAGTGAAACAGTCTTCAAAGTTTCTTTATATATATACTGTTTTTCACAGATCTGTTGTAGTAATAAATACAAATTTTTATTTGAAGCTTCTGACAGTTTTTCTTGTGGAAGTATTTTTCTTTCCTCTAATTTCTCTCAATTGTTTTGTATATCTTGTGAGTGGAATTCTCCATATAGGGAGTTCAACATGTACATTTAGGAACCTGCCATGGTGTCCTGTACAGGTTATAAACTGAAAGTTGGTCATATTTAAAGTTCCCTTTCTCAGTCTCTATGAATCTGTCTAGAGATGATGTGTTGCATTATAACTATGGAGACACCACCACAGGTGCCATCAGGTCTGAAGGCTTGGTAGGTACAAAACCCAGGTATGAAGGTAGTGTTTTTTTGACTATTTAAACCAGGTTTCAGTAATTACACAGACAAAAATGTGATCCAGATGGAGGTCCTCATTGTCAGGCATTTTGTTGTTAAGACTTCTGGCATTGAGAAGAGGCACCTTAATGGGATCCTGTTTTGTATTTGACAGTTTACTTATGCTGGGATGTCCATCATATAGACTCTTCCCTAGGAAAAGACACTACAGGAGTAGCAGATGTTTTAGATAGTATGTGAAAGCCTTGGAAGGACAGATACATATCATCCTTGGCAAAGCAAGTAAGGCTGTCAAATATATTGTCCAGCACTCGTACAGACTGGATCCCCCTGGAAGGACAACAAGTAGCTAATAATAATTGAAGCCAATTATTTTTTCCTTATACCTATTCATCTTTCTTGGAGATGGAAGGATTTTACTCAGGAAAACAGGCTTGCCTGCATTTATGACTTCTATGAAGAGTTCTTAACATGTTTCTTTGCATATCCTTTAGGGTTTTATGTGCCAAGTCATTCACCCCCACATGGATCATCACCATGTTGTAATCATATTTGTCTTTGTCCAGCCTAGTGAGAGGAGAATCAGTGTGTCTGACTATAGAGTCACTCTTCACGAAAACATTTTATTTGTAGAATGGTCTGGTGTACTGGATTTGAGATTATATAAATCCTGGCAAATTCTTTGTTGTAAAGGTACCAGACGATAATAAGATATTAGAATTTTGATCCGACCTAGTCTTTGTGGGTCTAGAAGGCTTTGGCAAGGATTTTTGACAGCCTCACCATAAGACATTTTAGTGTTGGTTGGTATACAATGCTGTGGAAGTGTATTATTCACAATCTGTGTGCCTTTTTTTTTTTTTTTTTGTGAGAGTGAGGTCTCCATGTTCGTTAAATACACTCACAATCTGAATGTCTTCTACTAAGTAAAAGCTCATTATCTGTGAGTATTAGGCAGTTACTACTCTGTCTAAGGATACCAAGTGCTATGAGCCTGGCAAGAAAGCAAGAAAGTGAAGATAAGCAGGCTGACCCTCCATTTTATTCCAGAGATTTGAGGAATTTAATTGAAAATTAAACATACTCGCTTAATGAATAAAATAATCAGTTTAGGACCATCTGGAATAAACGAGGAAGTATAACTTAAATATGGCACTGTGCCAATGGGGCAATGTAGTAAGGTTAGACAATAGTTCCGTATAAGTTATATAGAGCAGCTATTATCTGCTTTGGGCAAATCAGAGCAGCTGTAAGCTACTTTGGACACTGTAAAGCATCAATGGGCTTCTATAAGCTAATTGGTAGAGAAAAAGTGTACAGCATGTCTCATTGCACAAATACAAGTAGCTGTCTACACTACTAGGTATCTATAGTTATAGTGCTAATAAGATTTGGCAGAGACTGGTTGTATAGAGAAGATTATACATTGATTTATTGCATTTGTACTTGCTTTTTACAGTGATCTCTACTGTTTTAAGCATGTTAAAGCATTTATTTAACTTTGTGGCAAAAATAGTCATTTCTTTGTCTGTTGACTTTTCTAGTTCTGTTTGCATCCAAATCACCAAATAGAAGGGCGAATTAGCCAGCAACTTAATTGGTAGTTGTTGTTTAATCTACACTTGGAGAGCTGCTTTTGCTGTGTTTTTACATTAAGAAATTCCAGGATCATCCATCCTGTGGCAGAAGGTGCTTGCCTGTTATCATTGAGTTGGGAAGTATTCCAGGAAGCACAATGTTTGGTTGTCTATTGGCTAGAGGACATAGGAGTCAGTTTTCAAGTTATTTTTCTCTTCTCTAAATCAGGCAAGATTGTAAGACTCTGTGTTCATTTACAGAGAACGCTGTAATGCTATTCAAGTATTTCAACTGCATCCAGAGCCATTCAAGCTACAATAGGAATATCGTCTTGATTTATTACACTCATACTTGCTTTATATAATGATCACTACTGTTTTTCAAGCATCTTTTAAACCATGTATTTAATTTTGTGGCAAAAATAGTAATTTGTCTGATATTGGCTTTTCTAGTTCAGTTTACCTCCAAATTGCCTTGCAAAAGGGGAAAACAGCCAGAGGCTTATATGTTTGATAGTTGTTTGGTATTTGCTATTTAATCTATACTTGAGAACTGCTTTTGCTGTCCTTGTACATTAAAAAATTCCAGGATCAGCCATCTTGTGCCAGAAGGTGTTTAGTTGAGAAGCACTCCAGGGAGCTCAAAGTGTGGTTGTTTATTGACAAGAGGGCATAGGATTCAATTTTCAAGCTTTTTTTGTCTGCTATAAATCAGGCAAGTTTGCACAGTGGCTAACAGTGCCCTGTATAGTAACAAATACCTAGACAGTAAGATTTACCTAGAAAGTTAGGATTAGGTCCAAAATCTGTAAAAACTGTGTGGCATTGTGTGGAAATACGTTTATTGCAGCTAGCTTTCATATGGAATAGCACTACCATATCCAAGCACTATATAACATTTTGCCCTTAACTACAGAAACTACCTTAGGGTATCCCAGTTAAATCCCAATCTTAATCCTACATAGCCCACACTATTGCAGGACTAGACAACATGGATATGCTATTTCCAAATGCTTCTGTGGCCAGCTGGGTAGATTTGGTGATCTTAAGGCAATGCAGCTATTCTCTCATGTTCTGAGACAATCAGTTAATCATTATAGAAAAATAACACAGTATGTAAGCAATGTAAATACACAACTTCCTTGGAGCAAAAATCTTGCAAACATACAGGTTGCCAGGAATATTCACAATACATCACACACACACACACACACACACACACACACACACACACACACACACACACACACATACATGCACACACATACACACACACACACACACACACACACACACACACACACACACACACACACACACACACACACACATACACATTCTCTTATGCTTTGAAATCACAAAGACCTGCAAAGCCGCTTAATGGCAGCACTGCTCCTCAGCAATCACTTAAACCCACACTAACAGCAACACCAAACTTTTCAAATAAGCCTGCAACCAATGGTCCTTAAAGAGCAAAGCTCATAAGGCAAGCATATACTTTACCTAATACTAATGTCACTGGGGACTCTATTGTGTGACACACAGATGCCCAATTCAGTAGGTTAGACAAAGAGAAGATAATGGTTAATTGCCTGTCTTTAGTCAGGATCTGCAATATCATGCACAAACTCAAGTCACTAAACCCCAGGTAGCAATATGATTCTATCATAATCCATGTGGGTGTAAAATGACCTGAGACATATCTCACTGGACAATATGAAAAGAGACATAATGGCTCTCTCGGAGTCACAGACAGGTATGAGCCTTGCGATGAGTAGCATTCAAACTTCACAGAAGATGATGAAACAGTATGAACATAAAATGTTGTTGTTTGTCTTTCGGCTTTTTCCCGGTAAGGGGTCGCCACAGCAGAACTGAATGATTTTAATAATTGGCATAGTTTCTGGTGGCACTCCACGGTGATTCAATATCTGTCAGCATTGGAAGACAATGTCAACAGACCACTTTGCTTTGCCATTGATGGGCTGCACCTGCCCTACTCCCCGGCTTTTGGATATTGGCTAAAACTTTATCCACTTCTTAGAGCCTGTTTTAGACAATGCCAAAAAGAAAAAACTACCAGCATAGTTAAAAAATCTCCAAGCATCCTTAAGGTGTTACTGATCAATGCTCAGAGCCTAAACAAAAAACTCCAAACTCTTCATGTCCTCCTCACCCTGGAGAAGGTAGACATCTTTTCTGTGACCAAGACTTGGTTTAAAGCCATATAAAGTACTCCAATTGTGCATGGCTACATAGCCTTCCACGCATTTACACCAAAGTGGTGTTTTGATATACATTAGCATTAAACATACCTGCAGGTTGGTTAAACAGATGATACCATGGAACCCATCCATGTGAAAGCCAACATAGATAAGGTCCATCACCATATCATGGCTAGCTACAAGTCAACGTTGATGAGACCATAGATTCTCGCAACTCTTAACTAAACCTATTAGATGTGCTCAGCATCCAACCAAACACCCTATTCATGGGTGAATTTAACTAGCCCTATATAGACTGGGAAACTTATACTGCCTCAAACTCACATGCACAATGCTTCCTGGACTTTATTAACATAAAAACCCTGAAAGAGATTGTGCATGCACTGACCAAAGGATCAAACCTATTGGATTTGGTTATCACCTATATGGGAGAGCATTGCAGTCCCCACTTTTCCCCCCAAGTCACATACTCACTAGTGAGGCCAGATCACAAAGCTGTCTCCTCTGAAATAATAACCAGTCAAGAAACCCCAGCTAAACCAGTAACAGGAACTATTCTAAAGCAAACCACACTTTATTAAGTGAAAATTTGTCAAAATTCAAGGATCACCCTAATCCAAAGATCACAGCTACCCATGCAGAATTATTCACAGAGTCCCTATACAGCATGTGAATGGCTGCATAGAGACTGCCATACCTACCAGAAGTAAACCCAAACAAACACTAAAAATAAATCCAACTGGTGGAATCATTACCTAAACAGGGTATATAATAAAAGCCAATTGCCAAAATCAGGAAGAGTAACTTCCTTAAAGACAAGTGCTCTCTTATACAATGAAGCAAGAAACTAATAGGTCTAATTAAGTCCAACAAGGCCAATTACACATTTAGGATAGCCTCTCAAGTAAATGACCATCATCATAGATGACATTAATATAGACTACCTACTTATCAACTCTGACTTTCCTGTACTCTCCATCAATCTCTTTGGTTTTACCTGAATTATCACTACTGCTACCCGAATAGACAAATGCAGTAATAGAAAGTCTACATTAGACTGGATTCTCACCACCTCCCCTAACAAAATTAACACTGCTGGTTGCCTACTTGACACCATCAGTGATCATCTTTCAACCTTAGCCTTGAGACAATTTAATCATGCAGATAAACACATAATCTATAATGTGCATACACTGTCTTCCTTCAATAATGACACCTTCATTGACTACTTCAACAAATACAACTGGGATATTCTAAAATATTTACCCATAGATGATGCTGTAACTTAGTTTAGCAACACATTCCTTAATATACTAAATGAACTAGATCCCTTCAGATAAGAAGGAATCAAATCCAGCTCTGCCCCATCACTCACAAGAGAAACTAGGCAACTCATGCCAAACAGAGGTAAAGCTTGAAAATCATGGTCTACTGACAAAATACCACATAAATGGCAATATTTTAGACAGTTTATGAACCTTTCTATACAACAAAATCAGATAAGATAAACTGAAATACTTTTCCAAGCTCCAAGACAACCACCAACAGAACCCACAATTTTTCTGGAATGCAATCAAAAGACTTATTACACCCAGGCCAAACTACGACTCCTTCACCAACTACCAACAACAACTCAGTCCCTATATCTACCCAATTCAATACACATTTCATAGGTGAATACTAGGCTAACTCCTTTGAAGAGCCATTTTATGCTTAGTCAATAACCCAAGGTCAGAATCAAACCCTGTACCTTATGTTTATGAAATATAAACCTTAACCATTATGCCAGATCCACCCCACAATGTTTAAACTACCCTGATTGAGCACCAAACTCACTACCTTCAGATCATGAGACTCTATCATCTCCCTGCTTAAAAACAAACCATCCACCAGCCTCACTATCCCAAACAGGACTAATCATTACCAAAATCTTTTCTCTTTCCAACCAGTATTGACCTCTTCTATCAAAAACACCTCCTAAAACTAAAAAAACAGTCCACACCAGCTACTGACAACCTGGCTCTAGAATATCTCAGAATTGCTGCAGATGGGGTAGTGTGCCCTGTAACTATACTCATAAACTGATCAATTACAGAAAGCTATGTCCCTGCCATCTGGAAAAAATCCCACATCATACCGCCACATCAAGGGGGAACATCCACAAACCTCTCCAATTACTAACTTATAGCCATTATACCTCCACTCTCCAGAATACTAGAAAAAAATTAATTAATTCCCAACTACTTTCCCATCTTCATGATAACAATCTCCTTTACAACACTCAACACAGTTTTTGACCTCACCACAACATCACTACTGCTCTGCTCAATTTTACCGAAATCATAAACTCTAATAGAAACACTGGCAACCTAGTATCCTCCCTCTGAGACATATCAAAAGTCTTTGACACTGTTTCACACCAGTGCCTGCTCCATGAACTATTCTCCCTAGGATTCTCCATTTCATCTCTTAGCTGGTTGGCACAGCTATCACACCAACAGACCCCAGGCTGTAAAATAAAAACAAGATCTCCCCCCTTTCTGTCTGTCTCTGTTGTTGACATACCTCAGGGATCTATTTTAGGCCCTTTAGTATTCAACATATACACTAATAATCTTCACAAAGCTACCAAAGAAGCCTCCATAGTACAATGTGCAGATGATGCCACACTCGTATGCTTTGCACCAAGCCTAATGCTACGACACAGGATGACCCAGGACTAATTTTCCTTACTTGAGGCCTGGCTAGATGGCTACCAACTATTTTTAAATGTTATAAAAAATGATGCTGTTTTTACCCAAATCTCTGTCAAAACAGAAAGACTCCATCAGCATTACATCAGCAAATAATACCACAACTGAAACATTTTCCAACACAATGCTTCTAGGTGTCTTAATTGAGGATAACTTAAAATATGATAAGCACATCACTCACCAAATGTCGGGCTTCCTCTACAAAAACAAATCATTTCCACTGACTGCTCTAGGAATTCTTTAGCAACATCTTATATTCTCCCTTCACTTCTCTATGCAACACTTATCCTTCCTAACCTTCACTCTATCTTAAAAAATAAATTAGAGGTTTGCTGCAATAAAATAGCTAAGTTTGCAAATAAACCATTCACATCACTGCCTATCACTGAAACACCTACACTGGTTCAGACTACCTAATTACCTTACCTACTGCCAGCTGCTTAGTGCCCACAAAATAATACACAAGCCCAATACATGCCCATGACTACAAAACATTGTAACACAACTTCCCTCCTAGGAATCTCCACTCACAGAACAAACGTATCCTGACCAGAACCAAGTCTCATGACAGTGAAGGTGACTCACTTTACTCATCTTATGCTGCTAAGCACTGGAACTCCATTCCACCCACCCTAAAACAAGACAACATTACTACAAGTTTCAAACACAACCTAAAATAACACCTAACTTACTCATAGCTATGCTCATGTTCCCATCTTGATTAAACCCACCTTTCTTTCTGTTCCTCTTCTAATGCCAGTTTATTTATCAATCACCCTGACTCTTTCACCTTTTTTATCCCTGTCTCTTTCTCTTTTATCCCCACCACTACTCCTCCAACTAACCTGTAACCATAATCCTCTCCTACTAATACTCGCTACTTACCCACATCATCATCCTACTTCTCTGTTATCTCAATCTCTCCCATAATCCTCTCCTACTAATACTCGCTACTTACCCACATCATCATCCTACTTCTCTGTTATCTCAATCTCTCCCATAATCCTCTCCTACTAATACTCGCTACTTACCCACATCATCATCCTACTTCTCTGTTATCTCAATCTCTCCACTATCAGAATTTTTTTCTATTTCTGTTTTCCTTGATTATTGCTGCTTATACCATTCCTCCTCCTCTGTTCTCTGTTTCTGCTCTAGTGACATCCTAACTCATTAATGTCAATATATATACAGAGCCTATGTGCATTATCATTACTCTGCATCTCCAGCTATTACATGTTAACATGTCTTTGATTTATGTAAAATAATAAAACTTCTAAAGCATATGATAAATGTCTTTACTATTGTCTCAATGCTTCCTGCAAAGTAACACTTAAAATGCTTCATTTTTATTGTTGTTCATTGTAAACAAGCATTTTATGTGGAGCTTTTCTCCCAAGACTCCACCTAAAATGGGACTTGTGCCCACTATGACTTTCCTGGAAAAATAAAAGCTAATAAATAATAAATAAGGACAATCCCAAGCCCTTCTTCAGCTATGTCTTGAACCTCGAAGCTAACATACAGTAGTGTGCTCAACTGGTACCTAACAGTACCACTTTCACTGATCAGTGACATAGTGAATGGACTAGCTAACAAATTCAGCTCGAACTTCATCCCCATTCCCTTCAGCTCCACCAGGTGAAATCCCCTCCAACATACTATCCCCAGCTATTAGCAGGGACCAGGTGCTGGCTGCACTTGCTAAAGCCAAGAACACTGCCTCCATGGGTACCGACAACATCCCCAGTTCCTGTACAATTTAAAACATGACCTATCAAGACTACATGAGGTACTCTTCAGCTACAGCCTTGAAACAGGCTATATTCCATGTGAGTGGAGAACCACAACAGTCATTTCCCTCCACAAGGACAGACCATCTACTAACCTAGGGAATTACAGACCCATCAGTCTAACAAGCCTAATATGCAAAGCCATGGAATGAATTATCATGGAAATAATAAACAAGGACATTGGCAATCTACAGACACTGGATCCATCCCAGTTTGGCATCGTTAAGGGAAGGTCATGCTTACTCAACTCAGTAGAAGTCTTTGTGACAGTCAGCAAGGCAATGAATGACAGTAAAACATTGCATACTGTGCACTATACCTAGCTAAAGTATTTGATGCAATACCCAACTCATGGCACTGTTGACAAGCTATCTGAGCTAGACATAAATCCCTATGGCACTGTTGACAAGTTCTCTGAGCTAGACATAAATCCCTACATAACTTGTTGGATCGCTGGCTGGATCAGAGACAGGACTCAAGAAGTCAGGACCAGTGAGGCCATCTCCACCTCTGGCCTTGAAGTTCACAGATAACTGTAAATTGGGAGCTAGCATAGATTCCTCCCAAGACACCAACATCTTGAAAGAGGGTTTAACACAGACAAATGACTGGTGCCAAAGCCATGACTTAAACCTTTATGCCAAAATATTTATTATAATGCCCTTTGGTAAACTGTCAGTCCAAGTTAATTACTCCATCTATAAAACACATCATAAGAGTTGACGCAGTAATAAGGAATCTGGAAACATATGTAGACAGCAATCTGGCTATTGACCAACAAGTAGCTAAGATAGTAAGAAGATCATTCTATGTCACCCAACTTACAGTTAAGGGTATGGCATCCAGGAACAAAGGACATTATAATACCACTCTACTCAGCCCTTTTCAGTCATACCATTGAATACAATGTCTCCTTTGGCATGTATCTATCCAGACACTTACAACAGTTGGAACACCCACAAAAGTTTTTCACCAGGAGAATTCAAGGCATGAATATAATGCCTAAAATGACTTTGTCTCTGTATTCAGTCTCCTACAGGCTGCTGAGAGGGCATATCTGCCTGCCTTACAGGGCTTCCCCAGACCAAGCCCTGATGGATCTGTTGCACATGCCCAAAACAAACAGAACCAGAAATACTAGATCCAGGGATCTGAACTTCCCCTGTTACATAAACAGAACATGCTATAGAGAAAGATATGTGTACAAAAGGATTCCTATGGTATGGAATAGGCTCACCATCCATGCATAAAAAGAGTTCATCCCTGACCATATTCAAATGTAACTGTGACAAATGGATTTGAAATCATAAATTTATCTACAGACCAGTTTCCATGTCCCTTATGGTCAGATTCCATCAATAAAAAAAGTATTATCCTAACACCCCCACTTACAAACCCTTAGTTATCTCCCTACTAACACGGTCTCCTCATAGAGGCCCATGATACTTGAGACCCATTCTAAATAAGGTGCTGTCATATGTGCACCAACCACCACACTGTTTCTCCCATCCTCAATAAGATGGTGTCACAGGTGCACCAGCCACCACATTGATTCTCATACCCTGAATAAAGTTCTGTCACATGTGCACCAGCCACGACACTGATTCTCACACCCTGAATAAGGTACTGTCACACGTGCACCAGCCACCACACTGATCTCACACCCTGAATAAAGTTCTGTCACACATGCAACAGCCACCACACTGATCTCACACCCTGAATGGAGTTCTGTCACATGTACACCAGCCACCACACTGATTCACACACCCTGAATAAGGTACTGTAGTATGTGCACCAGCCAACACACTGATTCTCACACCTTGAATAAAGTGTTGGCACATGTGCACAAGCCAGCACATGGATTCTCACACTCTGAAAAAGGTGCTGTCACATTTGCACAATCCACGACACTGATTCTTATACCCTAAATAAGGTGCCGTCACATGTGCACCTGCCCCCACACTGATTCTCACACCCTGAATAAGGTACTGTCACATGCACCAGCCACCACACTGATTCTCACACCCTGAATAAAGTTCTGCCACATGTGCACCAGTCACCACACTGATTCTCATACCTTGAATAAAGTGTTGTCACATGTGCACAAGCCAGCACATGGATTCTCACACTCTGAAAAAGGTGCTGTCACATTTGCACAATCCACGACACTGATTCTTATACCCTAAATAAGGTGCCGTCACATGTGCACCTGCCCCCACACTGATTCTCACACCCTGAATAAGGTACTGTCACATGCACCAGCCACCACACTGATTCTCACACCCTGAATAAAGTTCTGCCACATGTGCACCAGTCACCACACTGATTCTCATACCCTGAATAAAATTCAGTCACATGTACTCCAGCCACCACACTGATTCTCACACACTGAATAAGGTAATGTCATATGTGTACCATACACGACACTGATTCTCATACCGTGAATAAGGTACTGTCACATGCACCAGCCACCACACTGATTCTCACCCCCTGAATAAAGTTCTGTCAAATGTGCACCAGCCACCACATTGATTCGTACACCCTGAATAAGGTACTGTCACATATGCACCAGCCAACACACTGATTCTCACACTCTGAATAAAGGGGAGGGCAGAGCAATAGGTAGGGACAGAATAGGTTACGGAGTGAAGGACTGGCTAGGAAGAAGTGGTAAAGGCCAAATCCAGAGGGGTCTGATCTTTCAACACGTGTCTCCGGATGGCAGTTAAAACCCTTGGATGAAGCTGTTTTGGACATTTCAAGCTGGCAGATGTGGTTGAGGTAGGCCTTAGCTTGATGTTTGCCACTTGGGGAGTAGGATCCAGTGGGTGGCCTTAACAGTGTTTTAAGGGATTTATGTTGTGGGACACTGGTCCCTCTTGCTTCTCCAGTGCAAGTGATATGTATTTTTCGTGTTCTCCCCTCACATCTTTGGAATCACTCGGTTGCAGCCCCCTTTCTTGGCTGTTGAAGAAGAAGGGGATGGTGGGGAGAAGCAGCTTTAAGGCAGGTTTTCAATAAGGTTTGTATTTTTTTGTCAGTACTTTTTTGTTTTAGTTTATTCCTGCTATCCCACGATAGGAGGGCTCATTCAATGAGCATCCGTATCAGGGCTTTGACAGATGGCCTGACAATGCGTGGTGGTGGGGATTCATGAAAAAACATTTTAGCCTTGGGTTTTTATAATAAATATAACAAGCATAGCAGGACACAGTCTGGTACTTAGTAACTTTCTATGTTGCTAAGAGCTCAGGCCATTATTTTTGCAACTTGTCCGTTGTTAAGGTGTGAAAAGTACTCACCCTGCCTGGGCCTGAAAAAGGAGAATAAGAGGCATGATAAGTTGCATTTAGGCAGGGGAGCAGCAAGTTGCATATTAAGAAAATGGGGTGTTTAGACACTATATTATAGCAGCTAGTTAAAGCAAGCTGAAGTTGCTTAGGAAAGACAAATATATATATGTTTGTTGTTTGTCTTTTCCTGGTAAGGGGTCGCAACAGGAGAACTCCAGTCCACTAATGATTGGCAGTAGATTTTTATGAAAAGCCGAGGTGCCAGCTCGATGCCCATCCTTCAACGAAGGCACGCCTATTTACGCATGCATGTCTTTCAAACGTTACACAACCGCGGGAAAGACATGCAGACTCCACACAGAAGGCACTCCCAAGCCCAGCTGAGAATCGAACAGGAGAACCTCTTGCTGGGAGGTAACAACGCTACCACCGTACCACCATGGCTTACACACACACACACACACACACACACACACACACACACACACACACACACACACACACACACACACACACACACACACACACACACACACACACACACACACACACACACACACACACACACACACACACACACACACACACACACACGTATAAGTTTACTATTAAAATCTGGAAAGTCAAAATAATTTTCAATCAAAGTGTCAAAAATAAATACTGAATTCAAAGTTTCAAAGTGTTATAATTGTTGTACGCTTATTTCTGACAGGTTTTAGATCATTAATATCGACATACTTGAATGAGTAGTTCAAAGTGATGTTTGTAGTCAGCACAAGTATTTACAGTTTTGCAGGGGGCAAGCCCCCCTGCACCCCCCACAGCCCCTGCAGATTATATATTCCAACTCCGAGATCGCACTACAGTGAGGGAAAGGGTAAATTTCCCAATTTCCATTACAATGTGATCTGTTAGCAGAATGTTGAATGCACATTAGTGAATGTACACTACCATTCACATCAGTGCATTTGAACATTTGCAGAACAACATTACAGAAACTTCATACTGGTCCATTCCAGTTTTGCATAAGTGTTTCACATTTTAATAGTAAACCATAAACCATATGTATGTGTGTGTGTGTGTGTGTGTGTGTGTGTGTGTGTGTGTGTGTATATATATATATATATATATATATATATATATATATATATATATATATATATATATATATATATATATATATATATAGGTTTACTATCACAATGCCGACGTGCACTTGCACAGCTATGAAGTATTCGAACAACAGATGTTCGAATACTTCATATTTCGGCAGGTGATGTGAGTGAACGTTACCATTGCGAATGGACTGTGCATTCGCAATTCTAACGTTTGCTCATGTGAGGGGATCGCAGTACAGTGCGGTTAGGGAAATACATCCCTTTCCTCACTGTAGTGCAATCTCGGAGTTGGAATATTAAGGTAGGGGGGGTGTGGGGGCGCAGCCCCCCACAGGGGGGTGCAGGGGGGCTTGCCCCCCTGCATAACTGTGAGTTTAGGCTAGGTAGGTAGGTAGTTACGGGATGGGTGGGAGTGCTGTGTATTGCCGTAAATGTCACGAGCGACATTTTCGAAAATACACAGCTGTTTTCGACTTTAGGTTAATTCGGAAATGTTCATTTCCGATGTATAAATTCGAAACTGCAGACACATTTTTTTCTGATTTTCGAATTTATGATAGTAAACCATATATATATATATATATATATATATATATATATATATATATATATATATATATATGTGTGTGTGTGTGTGTGTGTGTGTGTGTGTGTGTGCACACACACACAGATATATATATGTATATATTATATATGTGTGTGTGTGTGTGTGTGTGTGTGTGTGTGTGTGTGTGTGTGTGTGTGTGTATATATATATATATATATATATATATATAGATATATATATATATATTTATAAACATATATATTTTATATGTATATATATATATATATATATATATATATATTTATAAACATATATATTTTATATGTGTATATATATATATATATATATATATATAGGTTTACTATTGATATTTCCACGTTGGAATGTACGCCTATGAATTATTCGAACTACAGATGCTCAAACAGTTTATATGAGTACATTCCAAATGTTCGAACGTTATATTTGAGAATGTCCTGTGCATTCGTAAATATAAATATTCTAAGGGATGTACAGAGATCGCAGTACAGTGCGGTTAGGGGAATACATCCCTTTCCTCACTGTAGTGTGATCTCAGTGTTGGAATATATAGTTGGGGTGGTGTGGGGGGCTTGCCCCCCTGCATAAATGGGACGTGAGTTGCAGGTGGTTGAGATTTACTGCAAGGGTGGTATTGTCGTTAATTGATATAAAATGTCAAATTCGATATTTTTGGCAATTACTGCAGATTTATGACTAACTGAACAGTTGTAAATCTGCAGTTTCAACATTATTTGTTGATATTTAAGTACGAAGTTATTTTGAATTTCATGCATTCAATAGTAAACACACACACACACACACACACACACACATATATATATATATATGTGTATACACATACACAGACACACACACACACACAGACACACACACACACACACACACACACACACACACACACACACACACACACACACACACACACACACAAACACAAGCAAAATGTCAAAAAAGATTGCACTCTTTATTCTCATTGTATTACATTATATTGAATCTTACATTTCATTTGGCAGATGGCAACAATATGTTTATCTAGTCTACGAATTCAAGTGCCTTAATATTTTACTTTCCTTCCTTCACTATCTTCTAACTGGCCCTTTTCTCAGCTAGTCCCACGCTCTCTTGAGTACCCCTATTGTGGATGTCTATTACTGGCATCTACAACCCTCTCTGAGAAAAAAAGTAATATCTGCTGTCTGTGCCCCTCCTACCCCTGTATCCTCCTAGTTCAGAAAGTCCCCTTAACATCTCCTTGAAATGATCCTATGCACTAGTGTCCTTCCTCCACCTACCCATCATCCAGTTCTTCTGTTCTTAGGTAAGAAGATCTCCAGCTGTTCTGGCTTCTAGTCATATTCTTTCCACTCCACTGCATGGATCTTTCTGGTTGCTTTACTCTAAATTGCATCCAGCAGCCTGATGTGCTTTTCTTTATATGGCCTCAAGAACTGCACAAAGTACACAGTGTGTGATCAGACCAAGGCTTGGAAGACTGAAACCATATCATTTTTGCTTCTGAAATATTACCCCCCTGAGAATACTCCCCAGTATCTGCTGCTGTCACTGCCCTCTCATTCTGCTCCAGGTATGGACAACACCTGCCAGATCTTTCTTATTGGGTTGCTGCCATTAGTTCCATTCCTGCAGATCTTCCTTCCTGTGTTGCTTCTATAAGTTCTTTTCCAACAGATTTTTCTTTCTGTGTTGCTGCCATTAGTTCCATTCCTGCATTGCTGCCATTAGTGCCATTCCTGCATTGCTGCCATTAGTTCCATTCCTGCGTTGCTGCCATTAGTGCCATTCCTGAAGATCATTCTTCCTGCTCTGCTGCCTTTAGTTCCATTCCTGCAGATCTTTCTTCCTGTGTTGCTGCCATTAGTGCTATTCCTGCAGATCTTTCTTCCTGCATTACTGCCATTAGTTCTGTCCCTGCAGATCTTTCTTCCTGCATTGCTGCCATTAGTTCTGTCCCTGCAGATCTTTCTTCCTGCATTGCTGCCATTAGTTACATTCCTGAATATCTTTCTTCCTGCATAGCTAACATTAGTTCCATTCCTGCAGATCTTTATTCCTGTGTTGCTGCCTTTAGTTTCCTTCCTGCAGATCTTTTCCTTCCTGCAGATCTTTCTTCCTGCATTGCTGCCATTAGTTCTGTCCCTGCAGATCTTTCTTCCTGCATTGCTGCCATTAGTTACATTCCTGAATATCTTTCTTCCTGCATAGCTAACATTAGTTCCATTCCTGCAGATCTTTATTCCTGTGTTGCTGCCTTTAGTTTCCTTCCTGCAGATCTTTTCCTTCCTGCAGATCTTTCTTCCTGCATTACTAACATTAGTTCCATTCCTGCAGATCTTTATTCCTGCATTGCTAACATTAGTTCTGTCTCTGCAGATCTTTCTTCCTGCATTACTGCCATTAGTTACATTCCTGAATATCTTTCTTCCTGTGTTGCTGCCATTAGTGCTATTCCTGCAGATATTTCTTCCTGCGTTGCTGCAAATAGTTCTGTTTCTCCCAGCTGATACTGCACATAAGTCTCCTTGTGGTCTAAATGCAGAATGTTGTATTTGTTTGCATTAACATCTGCTTTTCTGGCCTTGTGTTCAGCCCTTCCAAATCCTTCATTAGATTTGACTTACTGCTATCAGCGAAAAGTAATGGCCTGTGTACATAAAGATCACATAAAATAATGTGAACAGAATAATCTCCATTGTGCCAAAGGACATTTTACAACTGCAACAGATGGCATTCTGCATGTCAGTGTATCCTACAGCTGCAAATTTAAACTTCTCTGAAATCATCATAAAGTAACACAGACAATTGTAACTATAACACAGAGTTCGGTTATTTTTAAACAGCTAGCAAGCTGAGGGTTATTTCTTTTTACACAATAAAAATAAAACAAAAAAGTTCTTTACAGTGGAGATGCCATACAAAACAAATATTTCTTTCAGTAATCTGTCAACTTACATTGCATGTGTACTAGTTTTAAGTGATTTTCTGTTTATTCTGCATGCTTAAAAACCTGTCCAAAAGGAAACAATTGTACCACAACAGTCAAATTTCACATTATTTGTATTGCTGTCTTGTTTGCATATGTTTCTAATGCTTGAAAAAGCAGATATTAAAAAAGAAAATTGATTTAAAATGAACACCTAATTAGCCTTCATTTCAGTTCAGCTAATACAAATAACACAGTAAACACAGCCAATAACAATTTTAAAGAGAAAAGGCAGACATAAATTTGTATTAAAAATATTTTTTGCATTGGGTTGGGGTGTCACATCAACATATGTTAGTGTGACCAAATCATATAGAGTCAATGCTACACTGCCAAGTTGTATGTATAAAAAACTTGACAATGTTCTTCTGCCCTTTTATTAGCACAAATGTGCACTGTGTCCATACTGAATGCCTAGGTGACAGTGGGCATGTTTTACGTACTCTTTTCCTCCCTGTCTGCTAAACATCAGCCCCTTTTCCCACAAGTCTTGAGCTCATTCATTCCTTGTCCATCAAGGTCCAACACTGGATAAGATAAGAGCCAGCTAGAAGCATGAAGGTATTGTGTGCCCAAACTCTGTGTCTACATCTGTGCATACAGTGGGGAGGCATGCACTCATTCCAGTGTCCTGAAGGTCTGGTTTAACCTCACCAGGCCAGGATCATCTGAGTTATTTATGACAGCTCCTTTTACTTTATAAAATGCTCTAAATCTGGGAGACTACACAAGAGATGATGCAGTAGACCCCTCCTATGAAGCTATATCATTTGTACCATGGAGTTAAGGGGCATTTTATTATGAATCCCTACCCACTTCCCTGGCAGCTGATGTGTGCATCACCATCACCACAGGGACTTGCAATACCTCCAACAATGCTGCACACTTGTACACATGTCCGTCAGAGGTACCATCAGTGGCTTTGCCAAAACAGGCACATCCCCGTGACTGGTGCTGCAAGCTGTGTGCTTGTTCTTTGCTAGGCAATGACATTACAGCAATTGCACTACCACATTTCTCTCAGGATGGGCAAGCCTATATGGGTCAGTCACTCCAATCCACTGCTTGTCAGATTCCCCAGTACCTAAGCTGCAAATCAAACCCACTTCATCTGGATCGTAGTCAGGGCTTTATCTCTCTGTGGTGCAGAACTGACATAGTGGAAACATTTCATAGTTTCATAGGTTCATAGGAGGTTACTAGGCTAATGGCCTTAGGGCTTTTACAAGCCTAACCATATAGAAACCCAAGTACCCTTATTAATCATATTTAGAAGGTCATTGTTAGCAAAGTGATTTTCTGATCAGCGCCAACTGCCCCTGGCCATGAGGGACATAGGTGCCACCCTGGGATGAACTCATTGAATTCTTCACATGGAGTGGGTGCTTATTCCAAAGGAGCAGTAATATCTGGGAGATATATCTGTCTCTCCAGCATGTTCTGTTAATGTCACAGGCTAGGTTGAGATACCTGGAGTGAGTTATTCTTGTCCCATTTGATTTGCGGATGTGCAACAATTCCATTAGGGCAGGGCCTGAGACTGCTATGTAGGCCAGGCACAGACTGCCTCTCAGCAGCCTGTATGATACAGAGTACAGTGACAAGGTTTTCAGTCTTTCCATGTATGTTATGTTCTGGAGGCCCTGGATTCTCTTAGTAAGAAACCTCTGTGGTCTCTCCAGTTGTTGTAGTTGTCTGGTGAGGCACATACAGAAGGGAGCACTGTACTCAATTTGTGGTCTGACAAGAGTTGAGTACAGGGAGATATAACCTCCCTGGTCTTGGATGAGATGCCCTTATTTATGAGATGTGCAATGTAGATTGCTTTTCTTCCTACTACAGGCACATGGTGATTGAAGTTTAGATTGCTATCAACCTGTGTTTCCAAGTCTCACACCACTGCGTTTGAGTTTAGAAGGGTGCTATCTTTGCCAAAGGGGATAATGAGGCATTTTTTATGTTACGTTTTAGTCCATGAGTTTGACACCAATCATTTGTCTGCATCAGCCCTTTTTCTAATATGTTAAAAATCATTGGGATACTCTATGACTGCACCCAGTTTACAGTCATCTACAAACTTGGTAAGCCACCAGCCATCTACCTTCACCTCAACTTCAGAGAAATAGATTCCAAACAGTAGAGTACTCAGCACAGATCCTTGCAGTACCAAACTGATAACTAGTGTACAGGTGGAGGTGGTCGCCCCAACTTTGACAGTGTGCATTCTGTCGGTGATCAAGTTGACTACCCATCTAGTAATGTATGGGTTAATTCCCAGCTGGGAGAGTTTCTCTATGATACCTGAATGGGGGACTGTGTCAAAAGCCTTGGCTAAATCTAGATAGGTGGTGTGTAGTCAAAGAAGTCCACCAGGTTTAATAAGCAAGATCTACCCTTGATGAAGCCAAGCAGGGTTAGGTCAAGATTTTGAAGGTCACCTATATCCTTGTGGATAAAGTCCATGATGATTCTTTCCATAGCCTTATAGATAAGGCTGGTTAGGCTTATGGGTCGATAGTTCCCAGGGTCAGTTGATGGACCCCCTTTGTGCAAGGAGATTACTGTTACTATTTGCCATTTTGCCAGGACAAAGCCAGTTCTCAGGCTATGGTTAAAGAGAGTGCCAAGTTGTTCTGGTAGGTCTTGTTTTAGATTGTTTAGTAAGCAGCCTGGGATATTATCTGGTTTCAAAGAGGCTGTGTTTATGGTCTTGGAGAGTGCTTGTATACCCTGTTCTTTGGAAAACTCGGTAGAGGACTGATGTCAGGAATGCTTTGGGGTATGTAAAGTAGGAACAGGGTTGTGAAGTTATTGCTAAATCTGTCAGCTAGCAGGCTGAGAATTTCCTCAGGCTCAGTGTGAGTGGTACCATCCACTATAAGTTCGGCACACAGCTGGGAATTCCCTCTTAGGTTTGAGACATAGCTAAAGAAAGTCTTATGACTGTCTTCAGCTAGGGATGATAATTTAGACTCATAGCTAGCCTTAGAGGACTTAACGAGATATCAGATTTGCTTTTTCAAACTGTGTTGGGCATTCTCCCTCTGTTGAGTTAGTTCCCTCTTGTTCTTAGATATCAGTTTCGTTCTTTTGTTGTATAAGTTATACTTACAGTCCACCAGGGTGTCTTGTATTTTTCCGGAAGACCTGGTTTTGTTCCTGTTAGTAATAGCTGAGTGAATGCATTTGTTTAAATGCTATATATGCCAATTGTGTATTCCTCTGCATAGGAGACAGTGTTGTCTATGTTGTCAGGGGCTTTATAATTTTTATATCATTGCTCAGTAGACAATAGTTTGCTTTAGATAAATTTCTCAGTTTTTTTTACTCCTGTAGGAGTATCAGGTTTGAGCTTTACTTTGAATGAGACAGATTTATTGTCTGACCTTACCAGGGAGGGTAACACACAGGGCATAGTGCAGTGACCCCCGCCCTCACATTGATGACCACTAAATTCAGGAAATTTGAGCCCCTTGCGCGGGTGTGGACCAACTGTTGCAGGGCATTTGAATTAACAAAGTCCAGGAACCTCATAGCAATTGTATTTGTGCTCGTGTAATGTAGCTCACCCAATAGATGGAAGGATAGTTGAAATCTCCCTTGACTAAGGTGTTTGGCTGTATGTTCAGTGACTCTAGTAAGTCCAGGTTGGCGGTGTGCCTCTCCTGGTTCATGGACAGGTCTGGTAGCTAGCAATGATGTGGAAGGGTACTTTTTCTATAGTTAATTAGACCTAGAGTAGCTCAAGAGAGCTGAACTGTTTCACCAGTCTTGAGGTATATTTGGATTTAATGAAGATGGATACACCTCCACCTTTGGTTCTTTCATGGTCGTTTTGGGATCTGAACATGTGAAAGGCATTGTAGCCTTGTATGGCCAGGGCGCTCTCAGAGGCCTTGAACCAAGTCTCTCTGATTGCACAAACCTCAAAATCTTCCAACGTGAAGAGTGCTTCCATGGAGTGCAGTTTACTGTTTAAGATCCTAGCATTAAGCAGCATGACCTTGAGTTTGCCTTTAATGGAATTCTTTACATCAGAAGTTTTGTTGTTTGGACATTGCCTAAAAAAAGGCACTATAGGGGAGGCAAACATCATTGCCAGTATCCAAAAGCCTTGAAGAGACAGGTGAAGGCCATCTCTGGCAAAGCAGCATGGACTGCTGCCCATGTCTTCCCAGACAGACAAATACTGAATTCCCCCGGAGTGACACCAGAAGCTAAGCCAATTATTGAAATCTGTCATTTTTGTCTGTATTGTGGCAGCATCGTTAGTGAAGGTAGAATGCTGCTTAGGGCTAGGGACATACCTGCCTGGGACACATAATCTGAGAGTTCAGTCATGTCACTCTTCATATAGTCCAGAAAGGTACATCTCAAGTCATTCACACCAACTTGTACTATGACAGAGTCATAATGGTAATTGCTGCTGAGCGACTTGAGTGCGTGTGTGATTTGATGGCTCCTGGCACCTGACAGGCACCTGACCGTGACCGTCTCCTTGTTCAGCCTGGTCAGGGGGACATCTGTGTGTCTCACTATTGAGTCGCCTATAACCAGAACATTTGGTTTTGAGGTGTTTTGCCTTAGGGACTTAATTGTTGAGACACTGATATGTGTGTTGTCATTGTGATGGTGGATTCTGTTCATGTACCAGTATGCATATGTTGTTTGCGCTTGGGAGGTCTCTGGCCTTTTAGTAGGCTCTTAGTGAGTACCTTCACATATGTGGGTTTATGTGTCTTGGCTTTCTCTTGTGTGAGAGAGAAGGTGTTTGCGCTGACAACCTGTTGTATGTCTTGTTTGTTGTTATGTGAGAGCACTGATTCTAATTTAATGGTATAATTGCATCTATAAAATACTGTATTTCTTTGCTTTAGGAGCAAGGGGTTGTCAGTATACATGAGGCAATTGCTACATTGCCTCAGGATGCCCATGTCAATCAGGTTGGCTGGAAAAAATGGTGGGAAACTGTCCGTCCATTATGGCAGGTATATATTGCAGTGACTAGTAAGGTACAACAAATTCAGGCCATCCATTATGGCAGATATATATTGTAGTGACGAGAGGGGAGTGCAAAGGCTTTGAAAGATCTATGATAAAATTTGGGTATGGTCAGAGTTTACATATGTGATCGTAAATGTAGGTCTCATTTGTTCCTCTTGATACAGCAGCAATGACTTTGGGGAAGACATGATACAATTACCTGTAAACTGGCCTTTTAATGTCATTGGCATATTGCAGCTCCTTGGCAAAAAAGAGATAAAATATTAAAGATGGTTGTTGTATTTGCAGTAGATGGGCTGTAAAAAAAGTATTTAATTTAGCTGGACACTGCAGTTCTTCTAATACTGATAACTTCTCATAAGGTCTTGCTACCAATAATTTGCGGTAGTTGGATTGATAGAAGTCTACCAACATTATACTTACATGTTTATTTACGTGTTTATATTTTATAAGAATTTAACATACACTAGGTGAAGTTGTTTGCTTTCAGTGGCTTTCTGAGAGTCTTAGTTTGATTAGGTATTTACTGGTATCACATACATGTCATGTGAACATCATTTGTTGACACAGACTGAGAACTTGTTTGAAAAATATTACATCTCACCCGTACTACCAGCATTTCAGCATGACACTGTGCCATCAACTCCTAAACTACACAATTCCTGAACAAGCCAGGATAAGTTAAGTCTCAGCACAGCAAGTAGCTAGTTCAAGGAACAATGAACTACGGCAGAATACTAAGATAATGCAAAATGCAATGCAATGTCAAGGGGGTGTGGATTCTGCGTCACCCCATAATCACAGCTTAGAAGCATGCTATTTGTATGGCTGGTTTAATAAGGATTCTACATATGTTTGCATACTGAATGAAACTATTTTAATATCTAGGATTCACCTTTGCAAGTTAATACATGACCCGTTTATGCATACCTGAACTTGTTGTACCTTATTTTCTCAGCTTGAATAAACAGTTATGCAAAAATCTAAATTTATATGGGTTTGCAAATCTAACAGACTTTATAAAAACCACAAACTGCAAAGAGGTTAAGAAATTTGATTAGAAGGACAAAATAATTAACTGTAGTGGGATTTGTAATGTTTTCTTATTCAGTGTTCTATTCCATTTCTTAAAAAGGCTGCATTTAAATGATCAAGTGTAAAGACTTCTAAGGCATTCCTGTGATTAAAATAGCAACAAATTTCTGTGTAATGGAGCACAGAAATCAGAGTCTTTTAAAAGCAATCAGCAGAAGTTATTCTGTGGAAAGTATGCTGATTTTGTTCAAACTCCATATGTTTCTCAAAACCTTGTTCAGGCAGCATTGGAAAAGTACATTTTCCATGAACATGTCTGCCTTTAGCACCAGTTTGCAGCAAATGCAGTAGTTTTCTAGGTTTATTAAAAAGATAATAATGTATGATAATGCTTTCTTATACAAACGTTTGCATATAACCACATGAACACTGAATATCTGTGGGACATAGCTAATGAAACAAGTAGTAACTAATAGATATCTCTGTCTTTACAAACACACACACACACACACACACACACACACACACACACACACACACACACACACACACACACAAAACATACAGCATCTGTGTGTATATGAATTCTACGCAGAACATTATGTATTTTATATAAATGCATGTGTGTGGGGGGTGTCAATATATATATATATATATATATATATATATATATATATATATATATATATATATATATAGATATATATATATATATATATATATATATATATATATATATATATATATATATATATATATATATATATATATATATATATATATATATATATATATATATATATATAGACTGTACTAGATGTAATACTCCTATTACTTATAATGGGATGTTAAGATGTGAAGACTGCAATTATTATAAGTTTTTGGTACTGGGGAACAAAATAGCAGAAAAGGTTCAGGACTTTACTATTAATATCAAGGGGAATTACAATTGCAAGTCTAAATTCATTGTGTATCTAGTATTATGTATTTCATGTGATGGATTTTACATAGGAAGAACTATACGTAGCTTCCATCGCAGTATTTATGAGCACCTAAGGGCAGTTGAAAAACTGAATGTAACTAATGCCCTAGCAAGACGTTGTTAACTGTCATAACAGAGTAAAGTGGAGTTTAGTTTTACTGTTATTGACCAAGTTTTAAATGCAGACAAGAAATGGGATGCAGAAGTGGACTTAAACTGGAAAGAATATGCTTGGCAAGTGAGGCTTAACACAGGTGCAGATCCAGGTATGAATGATATGGAAAACTTTAAAGCAGTGTTATGTAAGAAAGGGTTAAAACACTGCTAATGTTTTGGGTTATGTGACTTGAGCAAACTATAAATGTGAATTTTGTATCTGTGACAACCAGGTCTGAAGAAGTTCTTTGTGAATGAAAGCGCTTACCGGTTGTTTTTTGTTTTAATAAATATTGAGTGTTTTATTATCATTCGAACTGCGTATTGGATTGATTACATTTACAATTGGAACTGTGGAGATTTAAATGTAAATATTACACAAAGATAACCCAAGCAAACACAAAATGCAGTTTTTAAGTGATTATTTTATTTATTAAGGGAAAAAAAATATCCAAACCTACATGGCCCTATGTGAAAAAGTAATTGCCCCCTAAACCTAATAACTGGTTGTGCCACCCTTAGAAGCAGCAACTGGAATCAAGCATTTGTGATAACTGGCAATGAGTCTTTCACATCGCTGTTGATGAATTTTGGCCAGCTCTTCTTTGCAGAATTGTTTTAATTCACCCATATTGGAGGGTTTCCAAGCATGAACTGCCTTTTTAAGGTCATGCCACAGCATCTCAATTGGATTCAAGTCTGGACTTTGACTAGGCCACTCCAAAACCTTCATTTTGTTTTTTTAAGCCATTCAGAGGTGGACTTACTGGTGTATTTTGGATCATTGTCCTGCTGCAGAACCCAAGTGCGCTTCAGCTTGAGGTCACAAACTGATGGCCGGACATTCTCCTTCAGGATATTTGGTAGAGAGCAGAATTCATGGGTCCATCAATCACAGCAAGTCGTCTAGGTCCAGAAGCAGCAAAGCAGCCCCAGACCATCACACTACCACCACCATGTTTGACTGTTGGCATGATGTTCTTTTTCCTGAAATGCTGTGTTAATTTTATGCCAGATGTAACGGGACGTGCACCTTCCAAAAAGTTTAACTTTTGTTTCGTCAGTCCACAGAATATTTTCCCAAAAGTTTTGGGGATCATCAAGATGTTTTTTGGAAAAAGTGAGACAAGCCTTTATGTTCTTTTTGGTCAGTAGTTGTTTTCACCTTGGAACTCTGCCATGCATGCCATTTTTGCCCAGTCTCTTTCTTATGGTTGAGTCATGAACACTCACCTTAACTGAGGCAAGTGCGGCCTGCAGTTCTTTAGATGTTGTTCTGGGTTCTTTTGTGACCTCTTGGATGAGTCGTTGCTGCACTCTAGGGGTAATTTTTGTAGGCCGGCCACTCCTGGGAAGGATCACCATTGTTCCATGTTTTCTCCATTTTTGGATAATGCCTCTCACCATGGTCCGCTGGAGTCTCAAAGGTTTAGAAATGGCTTTGTAACCTTTTCCAGACTGATAGATGTCAATTACTTTGTTTCTCATCTGTTCCGGAATTTCTTTAGATTGTGGCATGAATGTCTTTCTTTAGATTGCTGCATGATGTCTTCCTTTTTGGGATCTTTTGGCCTACTTAATTTTGTCTGACAGGTTCTATTTAAGTGATCTCTTGATTCAATGGGTCTGACCGTAACCAGGCCTGGGTGTGGCTAGTGAAATTTAACTCAGCTTTCCCAAAAATGGGATTAACCACAGTTACTTCATGATTTAACAAGTGGGGCAATTACTTTTTCACATAGAGCCATGTAGGTTCGGATAGTTTTATTTTTCCATAATAAAAAAAAAAAAATCATCACTTAAAAACTGCATTTTGTGTTTACTTGGGTAATCTTTGCCTAATATTTGTCTAATATTTAAATTTGTTTGATGACTGAAACATTTAAGTGTGACAAACATGCAAAAAAATAAGAAATAAGGAATGGGGCAAATACTTTTTGCACTATATATATATATTTTTTTTTTTTTTTTTTTTTTTACATAGACAAAAACAGATGCATACAAATACACACATATAAAAAGTTTATATTTACTTATTTAGCCATCTTAACAAACTCTAAATAAATAAATAATGCTTACTATGGCAGTATTCAGTCTCTATTTACTTGACTGTGCATTGCTTACTCTTTCAGTAGCTCTTTGCTTACTTCTTATTGCAATGATGTATAAAGGCTCAAAGGCAAGGAACTGAGCATTCACTGAAGTGGAAAGATCATTGAGAAAGAATAATCATTATTTATATGCTTTAATAATGACTGCTCTTTTCCCAAGTTGGAGTCACTGCTGAATGAGAATATATAAGTTGGTATGGTAGCATTGAGTCCCCTTTCCCAAATTAGTATTGTTAGTCTTTACACATATGTATGAATTCTCTACCTCCTTGAGTACATATCTGTAGGACATATATGCCCTCAAAGTAATAGGATTCATGATGGAATGCATATGTTCTTTGCTTAGAACTCCTACATTTCAATGTGACACTGCAGACCTGCTAAATAAAGTTATCTTGTATCACCACTCTGTGCAAGTCATGAGTTGTTTGTCACTGTTATGGGTGTGTCGTTAGCATCCTATATGAATGAGAATACTACTCAAACACCTAAGCCTCAGGTAACAAAAGTAAGAAGAAAATGAAACTGCACACAATGCATGCGCTACAAATACTCTCTAAAACCCAACAAAACATGTATATTTATATAAATTAACCACTACAAACAAAATCTGCCCTTACTTCAACAAGAAAGCTAGTTTAAAGACAGTAATTAATTAAATGAATTAAATATAACAATAATTGCAGCAAGCAAATCAGAAAACAGCGTTACAAGCAAATTGGAACCAATATAAAAGAAAATTGATAATAACCTAACAAAATATACACTACTCTGCAGTGATAACTAATCTTAAGCTAATGTTATGTAGACAGCATTTACGAAAAATGGTATAATTATCTCAAAAGTTTAGATAGAAAGCTACCTGTGACACAGCCTGTTCATTAAAACCTATACAAACAACATAAAGCCCTAATCAATGGATAGTTTAAGCAGTTCCTACATCCCACCAAAATGAACAGCAAATAGTAATTCAAACAAAAAAATGACAAATAAAATATGTATGAGTCTGTTTTATATGACATGAAATATCAAGTATTGTAGGATCAGAGATCTTACTTTTGTGACCCATGACTTTGTGCTAAACACTCCACTATAAGCAGTATAATCATGTCCACATGTTACAAAGAAAGCCAAAATATACTAAATCACTTTTGTTGCTTGGGTTTAACTTAATAGAAACCTATAAAAAAGAAGCCAGAGATAAGATCCCAGTGAAATGCTAAACACAAACACTGAGCCCAGTAAGCATGCAGCTTGATCTCCACTGTCAAAGTAGCAGAGCAGAGCACAGCTATTTATCATCTGTGCTTCTCCCTACCAAGATCAGGGTTCAATCCTGATCTCTGGTTACTATGTAGAGTTTTCATGTTTAGCCCTTGTTTGTATGAGTTTCTTCCAGGTATTCTTGTTTTCTCCCATTTCTCAAAAAAATCCTAGGTGACTGGCCACTCTAAAGTGCCCATACATATTACTTTTATTATCCTTGCACTTGTGGCATTAATCATGGCTAAAAGGGGTCCATTATAATTAATTAACTTATCTGGTTAGTAACTGAATAAAAAATATCTTTCTCAAGGCAAATGACTCTGATGTAGAGGGGTAGAACCCTGACTGTGATGCAGGAGACCCAGTTTCATTTGTTAGATCCTGTCCTTTGGAAGGCAGCTGAGAATGTAGGAATGAGTTGCACTTTGATGGTTAGCCCATCCCAAGAGGGGAAAGGGCTTCCCTAAGGGAGACGACCTACAGAGGAGACATGGGACTTCAGTTTGTCCATAGACATTCGTACACTGATGTCATTGCACATTGTGCATGGGGTGGTACAGAGCAACACATAAAAAAAAATTCAAACCATCCAAAGTTGGTGAAGTACTTCAGCCTGTTTCTTACTGTACCTGTTAGTGTGCCTTTAACCAACCAGTGGCAGTACAATTTTGCAAAGGTCAAGGAGATCATAAAAAAATAATAATAATAATAGTCCCCCACCAGACTGTAAAGGCAGATGCTATGACTGCAACATCTTGATACTGATGTACTACTGGTTCTGCTAGGCATCACAAAATTCTGAATATCAGCAGAGCAGGCAAACGGCAAAATGATTCAGCATACCTCCGCTGGACCTCTCTCTGAGCTAATGTAGTGATGTATGTTCTAAAAGGTAATGCAGGAATCAGACAGATGCCTAGATTTAGTCTGTCAATACAAATTGAGAGAAGTGCTATGGCTGGATTTACTCATTTCATAATATTGTGACTGGTATTACACTTATCACTAGGATAATACAGGTGATAGAAGCTCAGTGACCATATTGCTTGTATATTACACCATTTTCTCTTGTATCCATAGGAATGCAGTAAACAACTTATGGTTTTCCATAAACTGTTACTCCATGTGGCACAGTGGTGCAGAGGATAGCATTGTTGTCTCACAGCAAGACGTTCCATGGTTCAGTTATAGGCTGGGATGCCTTCTGTGTGGATTCTACATATTCTCCCTGTGTTTGTGTGGGTTTCCTCTAGGTGCTCCAGTTTTCTCCCACATTTCACAGATATGCAGTAGGTGGATTGGACACTCTAAATTGGCCACAGGTGTGAGTGTGCTTGTGAGCGTGTGATATGGAAGAACAACCATGGCCAGGCTAGTCATCCAACAGTGTGAACCTGTCACTGTTGAAGCGACACCCCAACACCATGTTCAAAAATGGGGAAAAGGGGTTATAGGTGGATGAATGTTGTTCTGTGACCAAAGTGTTGTATTGCTTATTTTTTATATTTATTAATATTTACATAAAATAACCTTCTTATTTATGGATGATAAGTGAGGTGTAAAGATGTGTGTTCTATTTGTTCTTTACCTTACCTGTGAGTGTAGTGCCAGTGTATACATACCCAAGAGTACTATTTGCTGTAGCCTTCACCACCATTATGAAATTGCTGGTTAGAGAGATACTTGACTTGCATTTTTCTTTTCTGTGATTTTTTTCTCTAAAGATGGCATAAAAAGTATTATTCTGAATAAACACTGTCACACGTGTTTTATTTTATTTATCTCCTTCTTCCCCATGACCTTGACTCCATGATGGCCAGTTTTGCAGTATTGCATTGGGAAATATGCTTTTTAGCAGATGTCTTACACTTGATATAAAAAAACAGAATTCAAATCATGTTTGCATATTTATTTATTTATTTTTAATTTGTTTTTACATTTTCTTACTATGATGCCACTATCATACGGGTTAATTGAGGAAGAATACAGTATTCCAAACACAGCACAATGGATTCACTATGTACTCCAAACTATGCAGCTTCAGACTTAAGTGTTTGGCTGCAGCTCTTCAAAACTGAATAGGCTGGGTACACAGAATCTCTAAAGAGGGCTGGATCCAGCACTAGGTGACCTAGGCAGCTGCCCAGGGCCTTCTGATGACTGAGGAGCCCAGCCATACAGCATTAGCTAAAAAAAAAAATCAAAGAAAGTTTTCCTACAACATTAAAAAAAACACTGCTGCTTTCCTGCCTGATGTACAAATACCAACCCAATACTGTTGCTTTAAGATTTCCCAGCATGCAACAGCTCTCTTCCATTGCCAAATGCCAACTTAATGAGACTGAGACCTGGCACACAGAGCAGATGAGAGACAGTAACTGGCATGAGATTTAATCTCCCAGTAACAAAACAAGGTGGGCTTGCATATTAATTACAGCAACAGGGTTTGCAGATTAATTATAGCAACAGGACATTTTGTTTTGCATTACAAAGCACAATTGATGAAACTGAATTTATTTTTTGTGCAGCATATGAAGCTACAGAAGAGAATTTGATGAGGTGGTACATTATAGGGGAGATTGCCTTTTTTCGTTTCTGCCTATGGGAGAAGAACAGAAAATTGTCTTTTGCCTACTGAAGATAAGGAACTGAATTTCAATGTGCAGAGCTACAGAACATGGTGTGTGTGTGTGTGTGTGTGTGTGTGTGTGTGTGTGTGTGTGTGTGTGTGTGTGTGTGTGTGTGTGTGTGTGTGTGTGAAATACTCCAGTTAGAGGGCTGTTTAGTTAGGTGAATTACTCAGATTTAAACCCTGTAGCATGGTTACATGAGGCAAGAGACTTAATCCTCCACATCAGCTGACAGATCTCTATTATCTTTTTTTTTCCTTTGGTAAACATTCGGGATTGCAGTCAGTCAATGTCAGTCACGAGTGTTTCACATACTTTGTGACTGATAACATAACATGTTGATGCAAAACCTGTTCTGATAACTTTTTAAGTGATTTCAAGTAGCCTGCTTTTGTCTATGGTTTTGCAGATCATCTGTGATTATGCTTCATATTTATACCCTTTACTTGAGCAAGTCACTTAACCAGACAGTACTTTGAGGCAACTGGAAATTTGGACTAGGCTTCTCAATGGTCCCTTGGATTGCAAGCCTAGTAACTGGTACCTATGAACCAGAATAGTTATGCATAAAGGAAGGAAGTTGATTGTAGTAAACAGGAGCATCATCCCATGTGCCATGTTCTTTAGATGTGATCATTGCTTTCCTCAATGTTGATGATGTATTTATTATTTAGCTGCAAAAAAAAATTGGATAACATGAAATCTTTTAGTCTAATGTTAATATTTTAACTATGAATACATGTTTTAATTTAACTTGCTTTTGGAGGCATACAGGAGTGAAATCTATTGTGTCTGGGTCACAACAGCTTGTCTAACATGTACAGTAGATGAGTAAGACTATGCGCTGTTAAAGAGCTGCTTCCTGTAGTACATGGTTTTGATTCCCTCATCCTTCATTTCTGTTTTGTGTGACACTGCCAAGTTACTTCACCAGACAGTACTCTTGGGCAGCTCCTAAAAAGGGACATTGATGTCCGGTGGGCTGTCCTGGGTGTTTTACAGTGTTTAACTGGTTGCACTATACATTTGTCTTTTGAATTTCAGCACCGTTCACACAGACATTAATTAGAACTTTACAACATGCTATTTGAGTATGAATTCTAGTACATCACTTGCAGTTTAATGAGTTGCCTGATGCATTTTCACTAAATGTGAGTTTCAAGGGAAGAGACGTTTGCTGTTTCTCAATGCTAAGTCTGTTTTCAATGTGGGAGGGTTTTGTTTTGAAAATGGCTCATAGCATTATTTCTGTTCAAATCTCTATGATAATTGCGAAAGTAAAGTAGAAGCAAGGAGCACATACACTGACAGGATGTTTGTGGTAACTAGGGAGAAACAGCCAAATAATGGGATATTTGTATGGCTGGTGAAGAACGATTCATTGCCCTGCATAGGGCTCCATTTGTCCATGATCCAGCTCTGTTGACTCTCAAGGTGTATGCTGCAACAATACAGCATTATTATCTATTCAAGTAGGTCAGGCTTGTATTGAGTGATTTCAGAAGGAATAGCTATTCTTGACAACAGAGAAGACATGGCGAGGTCAAAAATGAGATGTAGGTGTCCTACAAGAATGTAAACCTTCCTCATAAAAAGTATGCAATATGCAGTAATATGTCTGATTTTTGTATGACTTGTGGGTTGTTAAGCAAAATTTGCAGCAGCAATTATAGTGTCAATAATTGCTTTGCTTTATTAATTGCACTAAAGAGTGATCTAATTGGTTAATAGGTCTGGGTTATGTAATATAGTCTAACCCTGTTACATTTTAATAATATATGTTTGCAGTACCTTTTTTACAATCTCTAACAACTGCAAATGGGGTTAACATTTGTCAGGTCATATAATCTGCATTATTTGGAGTGATAGAACTGTCTGATTTTCAGTTTTCATCATGTAGTCATTGTTGCATTTTGCTATAATACAGTCATCCATACAAGATTGGCTTGTAAAGTATTTCTGCATTTAGTTAAAAATTGCTACTCTGGTAGTTAATACAGAAGATTAAAGCTCCAACTTTTTAATGAGCTGCTTCCTGTAGCAAGGGCGCAGCGTTTGAATCTATCCACTTTCAATTACATACTATGTGACATTGAGCAAGTCACTTAACCAAAAAATGTTTTGGAACAATTAGGAATTTGGGTTATACTCCTTAATGGTCTCCTGGATTGCATCCCTAGTAACTATGAACCTGTCATTCTTTGTTAGCCACCTGCTATTGCATAACTGATTTAGTTCAGGAAATGTTAAAGCAATATCACCAGCTCTCAATTTTTAATGCAACATAGACAATTTATTTTTCAAGGGCAGCAGGCCAGGCATGGCGTTTGTAGCAGCAATCTCTGCATTAGTAAGAGTTCTCTTTATTGTGAATTATTCAGATGACTTTTACTTCTGAAGACACTGTGCATATTAATTTACCGTATGTTATTAGGTTGTTAAAATGTTTTTATGTCCTCATAAATTCTCTTCTACTTAAACTGTGCTACACCTAGCTGGATCTTATGGTTTGATGTTAATGATCTTTATAAAATTTCATGTAGTTCATCTAAAGCTACAAATAAAGTACATGTAACTTATTTCCTCATGCTAGTAAGAGGTGTACAACATCAACAGAGTGGCTATAACTGCTGGTGGGAATGGGTGATTTCTCTGTGGATGAAGGTACCTCTATGAAGGACTCTGCTACAGGCCCCATGAAGGCTCAGTGTCTCTCCAACCTAACACCACTCTTAAGAATTCAAGTATCAATATCAATACTGTGTGTTTGTTTAATTTATACCCACAGTAGCCTTACTGATACAAGGTTATCCTGGTTTTCCACCTGAGAAATTAAGACAAGACTTACAGTTTCAGAGCAGTCCTTGGTCAATGTGATTGTTTTTAACACATACTTGTCTTGCTTTACTGTTAACTACTATTCCTCTGAAGCACCTCCACCCTACCCATATTGACATAACACATGTCATAAATAAATATAAACTCCTTCCTCTTATCTTACCACTCTTAATTCTGCCATACTTTCTTACTAGGAGGAATTATTAACTTACACACTTAACCCCCTAAACAACCCCAGGTCTCCTCCAACGACTCTCTAGCTCTAACTAAAAATTCTAAAAATTCTAATAATAACCTCATTGCAATATATATTCCTGTTGTCTCACCTATATTCCCCTGGGAACAATGTTGAGGGAGTAGTTACCAACTACCCTCAAGAAACCATTGTCCTGTGATGTTAATACCTAAGTGATGTTAATATGCAATAAGGTCCAAGCACAAATCCCTCCAGCAACTCCATCCTACATGGATTCTCTCAGATAATATAATCTACCACAGGTAACAATACCAAAAAAGAGAAGTATACTAGACTGGATACTCACCAACAGTCATCCCCAGAACTATATGTTTAATATTAGCCAATTCATTCAATTCTTTTCAGAAACCATCCAGTCATTAGAAGCTAACCAACTTTCTCTCCCCTACACTCTATAAAACACTATACCCGACTCACCACATCTTTTAACTTCAGCCAGTGTCCACATCCTTTATCAGATCCCACTGAATACCGCTGCGCAGATTGTTGTAGCCTACCTATCTCAAATCTAATTAACACAGAACCATATTGAGGGCTCAATCCCAAATTTGAAAAATATAATATGTTATTCCACCTCCACAAAGGAAGTTCATCCACAGAACTATCCAACTATAGACCTATAGCCATACTATCACCAGACACTATACAAGCTTATTAGAGTAAACATTGACAATAAACTCAGATTTGATATACATATCAACCAAGCCATTAAGTCAGTCAACAAAACTTGGGATGTTATTTATGTTTTGTAGTAATCTCAGAATAAATATAGCAGCTTGTCTTTGTTGTAAATAAATAGCCTATTGTTTTTTTTGTCTTTTTTCAGCTTTACTACTGTACATTATTAATGTACTCTGTTTCTGTTTTCTCTTTTCCTCTCCTGAAAATGGACATGTATCCAGTCGGACCATCCCGGTTAACAAATGTAAAAGAAATAAATAAAAATAAATATGCACTTATCTGGCCATTTTTAAATTTTGGTTTTGCAGGACTAATGTGCAGGTTTGTGAGTGAATAAGTAGAAATATTTTGGCTACTGTATTTGTGTGAAACAAAGTTGAAATATGTGATTTTGTTAAACAAGAGGTTCTCCCATTTGATTCTCGGCTGGAGTGCGTGGAGTGCCTTCTGTGTGGAGTCTGCATGTCCTCCCTGCGGTTGGGTGGGCATTCAAAAGACATGCATAAATGGGCATGCCTTCGTTGAAGGTTGAACATCGAGCTGGCACCTCGGCGTTCGTCAAAATCTGCTGCCAATCATTAGCAGACCGGAGGTCCGCTGTGGCGAACCCTAGCTGGAAAAAGTCGAAAGACAACAACATTATTGTTAATTTTTTGACACAGATGCCTGTGAATGACATAGTCAGCAATATAGTCATAAGAAGTGGGTTTGAGGAATGTCTGTAGATACAAATGACCCTGCTGAGTGGATAAATTAAAAATAATTAATTTGTATTTGCAGGACAAGTGTGCATTTGTGTAATGCAAACTTAAATACTTTAACTGTGGTAGTTTTTAGCAGAAACAGATATGTGATGTGTACACTGTTGACTTAGTGGCCATAATAGTTGAGTACAGAAAATGGTGGATTATAATGACAGCAGTTTGAGTGGGCTTCTATGGCTGAAATGTTCTGAAATATGTACTTTTGTCATTATTGGTTCATACATTTTGTTTCACTGCTTACTGGAAAAAGTGCAAAACTACAAATTTGAAACATACTCTAACAAATGTTCCTGCATTAAGCAAGAAATGTTGTATTAAATATAAAATATAATTCAAAACAATCAGGAAAGTGAATCAAAGAACACATTCATTTATGCATGGTCCTAAAATGTGTGCATGGGACCATGGTTTAAAAACAGCCATGGACTAAGATACATTTAATCCACCACTGACCAGCTACATTTTTCAATGAATTTGAATTTGAGTCCATTTTTCAATGACTCAGAGTTTCAATTCATTTTTCAATTAATGTGATTTTCAAGGAAAGAGAAGTTTGCTGCCGCACATGCTAAGTCTGTTTTCAATCTGCACCTTTTTTCAGCAGAAACCATCAGTGCTTATGCTATAAAAGTTGAAATAAAATATGTAAATTAAATCCAAATCTTAATAATCATTGTAAAAGAAAAGAAGAAAACAGTATGCCCACTGACAGATTTGAACAGTGTTTATGGTAGTTTGAAAGAGATAACCAAGTAATAGGACATTGGAATGGTTTGGGGATGTGTTCATGTATCTGCCTAGAACCCCATTTTACCATGATCTGACTCAATTTTTAAATATACTTGAAGTTGTACAACTCCAAGCAAACAAACCATACTGCAATATCACACTGAAAACATGTCTGCAAGGCAATTATCTCCTTTGCACCATGTGACTCGTAGACATATGTTTCAAGGTGGGTGTTGCTTGTGTTGTATGTTAGTGAGGTTTCTGAGAGTAGTCATTTCTTAGGTAACATTTAGAAGGCCTTTGCAGTTTAGGCAGGTTACTTTTAAAAGCCTGAGCATACATAAGTCTATGCATTTGGTTAGTTCTGCGTGCAACAGTGGTATTGTGTTTTACTGACAACTTGCTTGTTATTTTTAGACTTCATGTGAGTTTTTCCTCTAATAGCATTAAATAAATACATCCCTCACACAATTTGGCAGTTTGTTTAAGCAATAGGTGATTATCAATAGACAAGAGATAATTGTCACATTCTCTCCAGATGCACATGTCAACCAAGCTGGCTAAAGAGACAGAAAGTGTAAATCAATGGTTCCAGATGTTTACTGATGTGGACTGCAGGGGGAGTGACACCAATGGGTTTAAAGTTGATTTAATGGAGTGCTATTTGTCTAAAACAAACAATCGAAGTCCACACATGAAGAGCAGTGTGCCTCCTTTGCACAAATCAAGGTCTCTCTGCACAACTGCTGACTATTATGTACACTAGGAATTTATGGAGTAGGTTGTATAAAGTAAAGTAAGTGTCTAAGTGCCTATATCTACACAGTGCATGCCTAAGCACAGCTGTACAATGAGCAGTGCCATGCAACATGATTAATTTATAACAGTACAGAAAAGTTAAAAAATTCAGACAAGTACACTGGCCAACATCAGCAAAGGACACTTTAAGGTTCTGTAGCAATCAGTGGCCTAGAAAGATCTAAGTTCTTCTTTACTCCCATTTGTGTTAAACCAGTTATTTACACTCAGATTAGAATAAAACTTCCAAAAATAAATGTAGAGCTATCTAAGTAAGTGAAAATGAATGCAAAAGTCTTATTCCTTTGGTTTCAGGGCTGGTAATTAGTCAAATCCAGCATAAGTCATTGTATTGTGTATTGTATGCCACTTGGCTTTTGCTGTAATAATGCAGAACATCAGAGGTCCCCAACTTATAGTTCTCCCCCATACCAGTGCATGTGTACATGATACATAGCTGACAGCACATCATTGTACATGTGGGGAAGGTGTCGTCCATGAGCTACAAGTTGTTGTTGGCCAGGTACCTGAGCTTGGCCTCAGTTTAAAGGATGCATAAATGATGTGGCCCTGATTCATATTCATTGTTCCTTGCTAAGAAGAAACCCAAATGGAGTGGCACATCTCCAGCCATCATGGCTTCCAGGGTCATGAATGTGCACTGCCCCTTATGCTGTGTTTGGTAACTAGGCTGCTGTAGCACCATCTTCCAGGACCATCTGTTTCATCATGGCTTATCATTACACAAGACCACTGATAGCACATGACTGAAGTATACAGGCCTTCCTTATTTCAGCATTTTGTGTCTTCAAGCAGCAGTCAGTTACATTTTATGCCTTGCGCATTAGAGAGAGAGAGAGATCTCTTTCTATTGTGTTGTTACTAGGCAGGATTGCTGATATTTGTTTATTGACTAATTGATTTTGATTTCTTAATTGATTTATTTACTGTTTACTTAGCAAATGTACTGGTTCATATGTCGACCACTTTTGGAAGCATTCCAGTGAGTTACACTAGCAAGATAAAATACTATGCCAGGATATATGTGAATACATTATATTGAGAAGTAGAAATGACATTCTGTGGTTATTGAAGTCAGGCAAAGCAAACGTGTTTAATGAAATTATGACCTCTTGGATTACTTTATGACAAAAGGAGCAATTCCATAAGACTGTAATAGTGAATTTGTACAAAGCATGTAGTTTGATTTTCAGAGATGTTTAGGAATTGGTCATTGATGAATGGAAACCATATTAGACAACTGAAGTAGTAAAGAGAGACTATAAGCCGGCTGCAAGATGGGTTACTATGTATTCCATGAGGACACTGCACCAGTTATTTCCAGTAAACAGGTCCCCTGATTGTGAAAGCTCTGGTAGTAGTATACAGTTCATGAAATAGTGAAGACTTAGAAGAACAGGCAGGCAAGGCAAATGTAAGGAGGCATGTTACCCACCCTGTTAGATTTCAGCTGTATCTAATTTTCTGCTTGCATTCCTTCACATGATAGATTGTGCAGAACAGCTTTTTTGACCATGTATTGATGCTTTTTTTTCCTCTCACTGTGAAGCAGCCATATACTTCTTTGCAGATAAGGTTGTCAAGACTGTACAGCCCTTCCACATAGTGTGCCCATAATTGGCCTTGATGTGTCTTGTACTGTGGCTCCTTCTTTTCAATGGGCTAAGTATGTTAGTATCGACTATGATGAGATAACAAATATGATTTCATCATTATGTCTACCTACTACAAGCAGGATTCTATTCCAGTTGGACTTGTTAAATCTTGCCTAGGTTTCCTGGTATTTCTTCCATCTGTGTTAAAAGAGGCTTTGATTACCCCTATTTTCAAGAAATTCACTTTGGACTCCAATCTTTAGGAGAATTAATTCCTAGTCCATATCATTATATTTATAGGTAAGGTCATCAGAAAAGTGACATATGCACATATATATATTCTCATCATACCTCTCAACCTCTTAGAGCAGGAAATCTGGAGAAATCCATAAATAATGGGGGAGACAAAGGCCCACAAAATAGGAACAATTTTTTAAATATTGCTCTTACAGACTTTAAAAGTTGATAGAATAACATGTTTTGCATTAGTATTCATTTTCTGGGGAATATGAGTTTGAATTTCAAATGTGTGTCATTATTTTCTGACTTCAGTTCTTAATGATTTGCCAGAAAACCACAATTGTATTGAGAAACACACCAAAAATAAGAGGCAAATATAGGGACATTCTGCGGAAATATGTACAGTTGAGAGGTATGGTTGTCATTTAACATCTTATGACCTCTTTATCACAAGTCTTTCTACCTTGATATGTAACCACAGAAATGAACAATCCTGACTAGATTCTTAAGTTGACCTCCTTATAGTCAGAGCTCTAAGGTTGCCTTCAGTCTTGGTCAACCTTGTTCTCCATGCAGCCTTTGATGTGATGAACCAGAGCAGCTTAATTAAAAAAAATTAAAAATAAAGAGTAAGCAAGGCTATAGATTTCTAACAAACATGGTTGTTTTACTAATATCATGATAACTGATTCACCTTCTGTCTATCAGGCTGCTCACAGAAAGTGGTACCAGAGTTAATTACTCTGGAATTTCTCCTGCAATGTACCTTGGCCTTGTTGCCGTTCACTGTATTCTGCTACCCCTTGCAGGGGTTGTTTGAGGGTAAGGCATTTCTTATCAACCTTATGATAATGATAGTCAGCTATGTCTCTCCTTCACTCAGAAGTCTGTGCCACATTTTAACACTCTAGCAGACTACATAGAGCCTGTCATTCAATAAATGACCAAGCAGCATCTATAGCTCAATGCTGTTATGAGTAAGGTGATGCTGATATATTGTATTGCTCAACCATTACACATTCCTCTGCTTTCTCCCGTTATTATTTATGGGGAATAGCAAAGAATCTTTTTCTTGGGTTTGTAATCTTAGCATAGTTCCTGATGACAGGTTGACATTGAATAGTCATATGTGTGCAGTCATCAAAACGTCTTATTACCATCTAAAAATATTTCCTTATTTCATCATCATGCCTTTCCAAAGTAATATTTTTCTGGCACTTCTTCACCCGGACTACAATAATGGTGTTATGCCTTGGGTTTTCTTATGGTGACTTGCACAACTGTAGTGAGTGCAGAATTCTATAACATGACGTCTAACTAGGAGTCCCTGGTCAGGCTACATTATTTCATTGCAGAGAAACTGCCAGACCAGAATTTAATCTTCTTCTGTTTATTTCCCAACTCATATTGATCCCTTATTTTAAAAAGTTTCTGATTCCTTATATTTTAGTTATGTTTGTCAGGTCATTAAATGAGAGACTTCTAGCTGTTCCAGGGACTAATCTGGAATATTATTGCAGTTGTTATATACCTATTCAGCTCCATTCTTTGGCATCAACTGCCTTCCCTGATTTGGGCATTTCATCCAGAGGCCTGTTTTACAAAATCTCTGAAGTATCATCTTATTAAAAGAGTGTTTCTGTACCTCACACAGGGAGCAGTTTTTAGGTTTAATAGCTTCTTCAAGTCTTAATTATTGCTTTTTTGTTGTATTTTATCTTATTTTAACCATTTTGAGTTATTTGCAGTTATTTATTTATTTTAAATAATTAATATTGTATTTAATATTGTATTTTATCTTATTTTAAATAAAAAATATTGTATTTTATCTTATTTTAACCATATTGATTTTTCTAGTGTTGTCAAGATAAGCATACTCTGAATATACTCAACATTTTTATCATGTATAGTTTTAGACTACTTAACATTACAATACCATAAATGAATAAAGAAATGGTCAGGACATCACAAGAGTTATGTATAAAAATCCTGAATAAGCTGTTTGTTGCAATGTGAGCAATCTGGTTATTAAAGATAGTTTGTAAGGGCTCTTTAATTACATATATTGTGTGACTTAAGTGATATTAGAGTAGGACTTGAATTGCTATCATCAAAACTTCTGGAAAAGTGAAATGGGGAGTTAGTAAAAAAGAAAGAGAAATAAAAGATAAAAGTTAAGGAGTTTATGCTGAGAAAGGCATGCTTGCAAAATCTGCAGAGTAGATCATCAGCTCCAAGTGATCCTTTACGATAATTTTTTTAAGGCAATGGAACCTGCTTGGAAGAGAGAAATTCTGGACATATATTTGCCGATGGGGTGATGTCCAATGCAATGTAATACTGAAAGTGATGACTTAAGGGATATGCTTTATGTACTGTAGTAAGAAGTCAAAGAAAGCTTTTTGCATTGATCTAGAGTCAGTGTAATCCTACGAGAGAAAGAAAAGAATAGGGTGACATCAGAGTAAGGCTGTGTGTAAGATGTTATAATGTTTATATTGTTGTTGAATTGTTTAGCTGTTTTATTTGCTTGTATATTTGCTGTGTGTGTATGTGTATGTGTATGTTCGTGCACGCATATAGGAGTGTGTGTGTGTGTGTGTGTGTGTGTGTGTGTGTGTGTGTGTGTGTGTGTGTGTGTGTGTGTGTGTGTGTGTGTGTATGTGTGCGTGTCTGTGCATGTCTGTGGATGCATATATGAGTGTGTGTGTGTGTGTGTGTGTGTGTGTGTGTGTGTGTGTGTGTGTGTGTGTGTGTGTGTGTGTGTGTGTGTGTGTGTGTGTGTGTGTGTGTGTGTGTGTGTGTGTGTGTGTGTGTGTGTGTGTGTGTGTGTGTGTGTGTGTGTGTGTGTGTGTGTGTTTGTGCACTTACACTTATACACTTTAAAGCTGTTACATCAGGGGTTCCCAAAGTGTGTGCCACAGTACCCTGGGGAGCCGCGGCTTCCTCACAGGGGTGCTGTGAACTAATAAGCTTTGTCACAAAATAAACCATAAACTAATAAGCGTTATTATGGTATAGCAGCATGTTTACACGGTGATCCGCCTCCTTGATATTATATTACAAACACCCGGATACTGCCTAACTCTCCCTTTAAATCTGTCTGTGGGTACCCTAGCTCATAAGTAAGACACACTTACTTTATGACAAATCATGGTCTGTCCTCACATTGTCACCTACTGACGGCAGGTCAGTCCATGCCTTTTAGAGGAGTTCAAAAAGGTGTTCTGTTTTCACTGAACAGTAATGGCAGCGATAAATGTATGCATCTGATAAGATGGGAATGTAAATATTTTTCTTTTCTGGTGGGTAAGCTTTGGACATTTAAACTTTGTTAGGACTGGGTATGAAACTGGTGTGCATTGAAGACTGTTTAAAGGTTTTTATAAATTAGTTATATTAACAGTATGGAACTCTTAATGGGCAGTGGTTCAGATTTACTGTTTGCAGGATGTGCTTTGTTAAGCTGATGAGTCTATGTGGCAGGTCATTGTCTTGGTTAGCTCTGTGTATGTTTAGCATCACATTTCTGTACACCTGTTTAATTTTATAGTATGACTATTGGTGATACAACACATTTTACATTGTGTGGCAGTTGAGTAAAACTTTTCTGTCTCCCACTTATTCTTGCCATTAATATAAACTACCAGTATGTGGTATTTTATAGTTACTATTTTTTTATCCCTTCTATTCAAATACTTGCATATAAAGTTGTATAAGCTGCCCTCAGATTTGCTTCAGTGTTTCTATCACACCTTTTCCCAGTTTGTGTTTCTGAGAGATTGCTTTAATAAAATTCTTATATCTGTTATGCTGCCTTGGGGCAGTTTTCTTGAGGCTGCTCGGGTGCAATGTGTAGAATGCATTGACTGGGAAGATGAGTGAAAGCACCAAACAGTCCTTTATGACTTAAAAGTGCAATACAACATATGTCAAGCATATTTTACATTTGTCGGTCTGTGTATTTATCAGATGAAGTGAAATAATTTGTTCCTGGTGGTGTTTGATACAGCTGTGTAAAAGCCTAAATAAAGTTGGTGGTCTTAAAAATTCACATTTCGAAGGCTTAGCATGTATTGGGAAAGAGTATACATTTCAGATCCCCTCCAGTTGTGCGGCTTTATCTACTTCATTATACTCTGCTTCTCTTAAATAACAGTCAGCATAAAAGATTAACACCTCCAACTGTTCAGATGTATGTATTTTCCCCCTCATTGAGGACTGTCTAGGTGGTAGCGAAACACTGAGCAATTAAAACTTTCTTTGGGGAAGAGGAGAATAGAAATGCCTGAGTAGTGCTGCTGCAAATGTAACTATCCTTTGCGTATGGTTTGTTGCATTTTGTCAGCAGTTACAGTTTATGTTTTACAATGCCATACTGTAGTGCAGTAAAAGCTTGCCTACCACTGAAAAGTTCAATAGAGTTAGTTGTAGTGATTTCAAATGAAAAGTGCTTGTTGCTTGCAGTAACGAGTGTTGTGTGGTTTGTTGATTTACTGCCTGGCAATGCTCAGACAACTCTGGAAGTTATTGGATGCCAGAACTGTTAAGCCAGTGGTAGTAATTACTTTTGTTTACTTTAGAATTTGACGGGGGGGGGGCTTGGAAAAACCTGGATTCAACAAGGGAGACGAGAATCGAAAAAGTTAGGGAACCACTGTGTTACATTTATTTGTGAAACTGCAGATGTTCGTATGGTCACTTATTGGTTGAACTTAGGAGATCTTATCTCTATCTGGTTGTTTAATGAAACAGAGGTAGTTTGTAAAGAGATGCAGGACAGAGTCTGATATAGTGAAAATGTTAGTGAGGAATTTAGTTTTGCTAGTATTTTCAAAATTGGACAAATAACAGAAGGTGAGGAAAAACATCTGACTTGCTGAGAAGGGAATGTCTTTGTCATATACTGCTATATGCCATCTTTGGCTAAGAATGATGTTAAGTAAACTTGTGTATACTACAGTGACAATTGGTAGAACAATAGGCGAGACACAATGTAAAGATGGTATTGTAGCAATGCAAAGGTTTGTTCTAAATATGTGCTATGTAAGGCTAATGATATGATTGTGAGTTTGATGTATTTAGGTGAAGAAAATAAATCAGAGATTAGATTGCAACCATAATAGTAAAATGTGTGGAGGTAAAGTGTTGGTCTGTAGCTAGTTGGTCTAAAGCTTTAGTCTTCAGTTGTTTGTTTGAGGGTTTTCATTTAAAGCATGCTTAAATGGTGAGAAGCATTGCTTAGTTAGAATGAAATCACATTAGCAGAGAGTACTATGCTAGTAATAGTTGCCATAAGGCTGGGGCAACGGCAGGGTAGATGAACCTGTCAAAGGTAATAGTCAGGTTGTAAAACATTCCAAACTCCATGTGAAGTAGGGAAGTGTAGTTGGAATGAATAGCAGGGTAAAATTTTGCAATATGGAGGTGCTATAACAAAGAGAAGGAACAGGAGAAATCCTTAGAAATGGAGAGATTCAATAAGAGTTAATAAGAGGTAACATTAAAAGTTAGAATGAGAGTTTATTGGGTGGTTGAATGTAGCAGGTTAAACAGCAATAGAAGAAGTCGATGCTTTGTAAACAGACATGATTCAAAATACAAAAGGAAAAACCCATTTTTAGGGAGAATGCATTTAATTCATTCATCCTGTTTCTAATTACATTCTTTATTCGTTTCAGGATTACATGGTAGCCAGATCCTATCTTTGCTCTCATAATATACAAAAACAAAAACATTGAGAGCATGATGAATTTAATTAATTAATTCAAATATTCACTTATTATCTGCTTTATCCAATTCAGGGTTGGGAGCTCCATAAGGAATGAGATCCTATCCTGGCATTCAGTTTATACAACTAATCTTAGTTATGATTTGGGTCAGTTACACAATTACACAAAACACTCACACATACAAAACACATCAGCTTATACATGGCAAATACAGCTACAAGCAGCCTGGAGGCTCACCAATTCATCTGTGCCTTTGGAATACAGGAGAAATTATATAAATACTGCTTGATTGTGCATAATTACATTTTAGTAGTAGTGCATATCTCAGTCATAAGATCCATTAGAAGTGTTGGTCTACTTGTATATTGCCCAATACAGTTCCACCACATGAAGCAATATGTTGAGCTTGTGCACACTTGCAAGCTAACATAAAGGTGCAGTTTGTACTGCAGTTACTACTAGTCGACCCTTTCAATTACTTGAATTCCCATAGATTAAAAGGAATTTGTACCACACATTAAAATTTGCCCTTTGGTTTTGCTTCCTGATGCCATACTTACAGTAGAAGCACATACCTTAGAGATATCCTAGGACTACATTTCACTTTAAATGTGTGCATGTGTAAGCTCAGTTCATATTAAATCTATCTCCTTCATTTCACATCAGTGCTGAGAGAGTCAGATGAGAAATGGACTTTGTATTATACAATGACCTTATTTTAAAAGGTATTATTCTTAAATAATACAATTGTATAATAGCAATATACCACATCAACATTGTAAGCAATTTGTTTTATTTTTTTACCCATAGTTGGGCGAGGCTTTAGTTTGGCAACTAATGTTGCATGAATTAAATAGTCTATACATGTAAGTAACTTAAAATAATAGCATGATACAGAAAACAAAGTTAAGAATAACAACAAGAATATTTGGAAGAAGCTCCAGATGTCAGGAAATAGGTCTACTGAAGTTACAGATCCAAATGGACAAAGTGCTTTCAAAGGGTGTTCCAAAAGGAGAAGGTGAGTGAAATAAAAGGAAATGGTTATAAGTCAGAGAGACTTTTTTAAGGACTAAGCATGAAGAACAATGGATGTAAGGAAGAATACACCACTAAAAGTGGGCATAATTGCAGGAGATTTATTTAGGAGTTAAAGAATATCATGGGGTAACCTCATTTGTAACATATTGTTGAATGCACACCAGTGTAGAAATGTCATGGAATCACAGTGATGCAACTTAATGACATGTTCTGCATCAAGCATAGCTATCCTGATATAGCGATGAGAGCCAGGAGTACAAGTTAGTCTGTTTAGAAGGGGATTAAAGGAAATTTAATAGCACAAATATTCTAGCTGCAGTCATTCTAGTAAAGTCTATAGTGAATTGTGTCTGTAAAGAACACCAAGTTTTCAATTACTTTTCATGGTAACTGATTTTATATATAGGTCAGGCATCATTTGTTGGTCAAGAATGAAACTAAGTTTTACAGATTAGACAAATTCTACAGTAGAATTATTTTCAGTTAGCATAGTGAACCTAAACGTAATGAATAGTCTTTTTCTCTGATACATTTAGAGCATGTCCAGAGTTATTCTTTAATTAGGGAAGCTCAGTGAAGCTGGTCTGAAGACATAAGCTATGTGAGTCATTGATTAAAAGCTAATTAAATTATCAGCATGCTGAATACTTCTGAAGCTGGTCCACAGTACTGTGCCTTATCCTTTAAAAGGATAGCAGTGAGCAGGGAACAAAGAACTGGACATTGTGGAGCATCAGCAGAACATTGGAAGGAAGGATGGTTGATACTGACCACTTTTGTGACCGGAGATCCATTCTGCAAGCAGTTGGACAACCATTGAAGTGCAGGAAACCCAAACCACAAGTGGGACAATGCTGAAGAAGGACTGAGTGATAAACATTATCAACACTTTATAAAGACTAAGGCACACCGCTTGTATGGAATGATCTAGATTACTTTTCTCTCAGAACAACTGGATACGTGTATCAGCAAAGACACTACTAGGGTTTTGTCCTCCTGCCCGAATGATGGCGAAATGCTCACGTTTATGTGAAAGGTTAGGGAGTTTGTGATTTCCGTTCTTGTTGTCATACAGTAAAATAAAGTGGACTTTTGTGCATCCAGAACTTAAAAAAAATGATGAAATTTGAGTGCAGTCACTGGTGTTAAACATGATCACTAGATTGCCGTGAGTATCCTACTGACATGTAAAACAAAAGAACATTCACTGTTATCCTCCTGGACAGATATCTTCTTTTTTTTGTCATCCGCAAGGAATGTTTTCTATTTTTTAGATTATGTTGTTGACAAGCACTTTGAAGACCACGGTTCTCAAAAACAGTTCCTGTCCTGCAGTAGATATCTTCCTTTTTTATTTTTTTGACAGTACCACTTCACTGTTACCTTCTGGGGTCAAGCCCTCTTGTCACATTTCCCTTTTTCTGAATAATTTTTCCTATTGCCACCCTACACTCCATACACTGCTTGCTAGTCTTCTGATAAATATACAGATGAAGATGTTGTGAAGTCAAATTATATGATATAAACCAGCTGCCCCTAGTTAATTCTCCTATGACTCAGTTATAAAAATGCTTCAAGTCCGTTCAGTAGGATCTTCTGGCAGTAAATCTTTGCTGGTGATATCTTGCAGGCAATTTCCCTTAAAAACTCTGACCATGCCACCCTTCTCCTGCAATCTTCCCTGGATCTTAGTTCTAGAGGCTGCTTTTGCCCCCCCCCCCCCCCCATGGAGTAGCTCTATTGTTGCATATTTCCAGTCTTCAAGAATCTTGAAACTTATCAACTATCTGTTAAATGATTCCATTAGAGGCTCTGTTAACAACCCAGCCATGTTCTTCATGACCCTGAGGTATTGTTATCCATACATTTCAGATCCTTACCTTATCCAGCCAAGTGAAAGTACTGCACTCTCCTTGTTAACCATCTCATTAGTACACCTCTCATCTCTTTCTCTTATCCAGATCAAGAATCCAGACCTTTGGTTAACGAAGTTTGCAGATGACTACAAATTGGGCACTATCATCAAATCGCCATCTGACACCCATTCAGTACAGCAGAACTAATCATTGTAAACATCTGTATAGAAAAAGGGCTAAAATTAAATGCAAACAAATGTAGTATTATTAGATTTGGTAAAACAATTCTCTCCCTCAACATACTTTATAACCAATACTCCACTCCAAACAGGTAATGTTGTCAAGGATTTTTGGAAACTGGATTGATAATTACTGTGATGTCCTCACTCTGGGCCAGTAATCAAGGAGCCTAAATCCTCACTACTGGCACTGGTGAGGGACATTCACTTGGAACAAAAATGAATACACCCAGTATTTCCAGATGCAGTTCTCTGCATCAAGCACAATTTCTCTTAAGAGCACACACAAAACACACTCAGTCCGGGGTCTGGATTTCTCTATCTATCTCTCTTCAGATCCCCAATAACACTCCCTACTGGCACAGCTCTAGAGTTGAGACCTCAGCCAAGTGTCCAAGCCAAGTTCTCCACCACTCTCTGTCTGTGAAACCAGTGCTTTGTGCCCCTGCTGCAAGCAGCAGACACACACACTCTTGGAGATTTGATTTTCAGACACACACACACACACACACACACACACACACACACACACACACACACACACACACACACACACACACACACATCAACCTATTAACCTGATGAGCCTGGTCTGCAAGGCCATGGAACGTATCATCATGGAACTCATAAACAAAGACATTGGTAAACTCCAAAGTCTGGATCCCACCCAGTTCGGGTTTATGAAAGGCAGATCATGCCTCCTGAACCTGATCAGCTTCTTTGAGGCAGTCACCAAAGCCGTAGATGAGGGTAAGGTGGTTCACACAGCCTATCTTGACCTCGCCAAGGCTTTCGACACCATCCCCCATTTTGGAATTATAGCTAAACTCATTAACTAGGTATAAATCCCTACATCACAAGATGCGTTGCCAACTGGCTCACTGACAGAGCCCACACTGTAAACGTTGCAGACTCCAAATCTGACCTCAAGGCAGTGACAAGTGGAGTGCCACAGGGTTCCGTCCTGGGACCTCTCCTGTTTGGTATCTACTTCTCTTAAGTACAGGCTAACACAGAAGGCCTCTGGCTGATGAAGTTCGCGGATGTCTGCAAACTAGGAGCCATAGTCAAGTCCCCAAATGATGTGGACATCCTAGAGAAGGGCCTCACTGAGACAGATGCCTGGTGTCAGAGCCATGGCCTCAAGCTCAATGCCAAAAAGTGCAATGTCATCCCCTTTGGTAAAAACTCTGTACCCATGAACTACCACATAGGCAGCAATCTACTTAACACCGAATGCGTGATAAGAGACCTTGGGTCCCAGGTGGACAGTAGATTCTCCTTTGATAGTCACATTGCCACAATAGTCCAGAAGTCCTTCTACATGACACACCTCAACATAAAAGGGTTCTCATCCAGGAAAAAAGAGGTCATTGTTCCCCTCTACTCATCACTCATTAGACCCATTATAGAGTACAAAGCCCCTTTTGGAATGTACCTCACAAGACATCTGCAGCAACTGGAAAGGCCACGGAAGTACCTCACAAAGAGGATTACTGACCTCAAACAAATGCCCTACACTGACGGCCTCAGAGAACTCCAGCTTTACTCCGTAGCATATCGCCTACTCCGAGGTGATCTCAGCCTAATATATAAAGCTATGTCAAACCCAGAGCTGTTGGACATGCTACACCTAAAGAAATCCCAATCCCTCCAAGCTACATGCTCTAGGGACCTAAACCTTGTCACCACAATAAACAGGACACGCTGGAAGGATAAATTCCTGTCCCAGAGACTTCCTATACTCTGGAACAAGCTACCCATCTATGTCAAGCAAAGTTCTTCATTAGCACTCTTCAAGAAAAATCTTGATGAGTGGATGGGAAATAGGAAATACACCCCAGGGATCACTTCTTTGTCTCTGCTGGACAGTAGCACAGGAAAATAACTTTCTTGGGTGGCGTAAGCTATGGTACCTTGCTGGCTAGGCTTATGTAGGCCCTTGGGCCGATAGCCTAGTAGCTACCTATGAACCTATGAACCTATGAATTCACCCATTCAACTATTGTAAGATAACTCATTAAACCACATTAAAATTATACATCTGTTTTCAATCCCAGTTCAGTTTATTATTTCCAAAAATACTAGCCAAATAAACAAACTAAATGAGATAATAATAGCATAGGCTATTCATAAGCTAATAGTGACTTCTGGTGCAGTTAATTCAAAGTGCAAACTTAGAATCAGTAATATTAAATAACATCAGTGATCATCACTGACTAGAACAAATAAGGCTTAATTCAAATCTACTTTAGTTTTTTTGCATCTTTATGCTTGCAACTGCTTCTCGAAAATGAGTTTACTAAACATTTCTAGTACAGAAACAATAATTATTTCCCTAATAAACACAAGCTGTAGTACAATTTATTACATGATTATATATGCTCTTAATAACTGCATTGCATAGCAAATTACATTACATAAGAAATCAAGACAATTAGAATGTAACACTGGCCTGCCTAATTAAAGGGATAAGGATGTCTTTATTTTATATTTCAGCACATTTATAACTTATTTTGAATTACCTGGCTTTGGAATATTTGCCTGTTCCTCCTTAATGAGAAATAAGAGAGATGTCTGGTGAAATATTTTCTTTTCACAGTTTAATTTTTATTCCTTTTTCTACCTGTTGAATCCATACATTTTGCAATAAATATTTAGTAACATCCCTCACTTGACATCTCACTTTCAACACTGTTGTGTTAGGGCTATTTCACCATCCCTTATGTTCCTTAATAGCATTGTAGTTATTTTATACAGGTGTTTAAAAGCAGAAAATGAAAAAAAGTGGACATTATATATTTTACAGCTTGTTGCAAAAACTCTCCAATAATAGTAGCATAACGGGAAAAGACTACAAAGGAAGGGAAAAAGTATTAACAGCAAAAGCAAAACAGTTCAAGTGCCAGTCGTGTTTGATGACTTTAAGGAAATCAGGCAATGTGGAACAAACATACTAAGGAGGACTAGATCAATGCCAGTATACATAGGAAGAGATATCTCCAGTAGACAAAAGGAAGTTGGTAGCTTTCTGTACAGGCTGTCAGTGAAATGTTGTCTTTAGCATTGTTTACACTACCATATATTATCTTACAAGGGGATGGAATGGATTCATTTAAAATAACGACAACAGAAATGGCACAGAATCGACAGCTGAAGCCATGTGAAGAGAAAGAAGAGAAAGCAGAAACTTAATGAGGTTATTATGCATAGTATTGCGGATATAACAAAAGTTTTCTTAATAAAAAACATAGTATGTTAAGGAAATTGCAAACTTTACAGATGAACTCCAAGAAAATGTGATGTGCAAAAACATGGAGGGGCAGTTTAAAGACAAATAGGAGCTGGTTGACATGAAATATACGGGCATATTCTGGCTTTCACTAACACAATAGTAGATGCATGAATATCCTACCAGATGAGGATGCATGGTTAGACATATTAAGGTAGTTCTAGAAGGTGTTCTGCAAATATAAGATGATTGTTGTTACGTGGAAATGATGTTGGGGGGGTGTGAAGAAGCAAATGTGCAGAGATGATTAGTATAATCTGCATCCTATACAGTAGCTACAAAAATGTGTAGATAGGGCAGAACAGGCTTTTGCTATGGAACATCAGAATGAATGCTGCTTTTGAATACAGTACAAGACTCTGCCACTACATTTATCAAAAAACACAAGAGAGATATGAGGTGATAGCTGTCCCCAGCGTTAAGGTAGAAAACTAACTTCACTTCCTTGTCATTTGCGAAAAATGAAATCTAAAAAACATTTAAACATTACAATGTTAAGTAACAGTAATAAGCACTCCAAAACTTCAGATGTTAATTCTTCTTCTATGATGGTACTGAAGAAACAAAGTCAACAGGCTTAGTCACCAGACTAGCCCAGCTTTAAATCGTGATAAGCACTTTCATCCACCAGCTGGACTTCATCAGATCAAATTTTTAGTAATGGCTTTAACCCATTGAACACTAATACATACATAAAAAACATAAAGTATTATCAATCATGACTGACAACCTCAAACACAGTAATGAGCCTATTTTGCTATTAAAAGCTAGCCTGGTATAACACAAGTCACTTTTTACAATCCAAACTAAAAAAAGAAACAGAAAGAGTACTAATAAAACAAAGTCCAAATAAACTGAAGTGCAGAACTAGTAATTAATGTCTAGTCTGTCTGCAGAAAGGGACATAAAACTCCCTTCACTAATGGCCATTTAGCAGAAAGGTGGCAACAAGATCCTTCCAAAAAGACTGATAAGCTAAAAAAACTATAAAGGCAAAAAAAAAAAAATCAGAGACCTGAAGTGAAGAAGAGAGAGAGACAGTGTGTGTGTGTGTGTGTGTGTGTGTGTGTGTGTGTGTGTGTGTGTGTGTGTGTGTGTGTGTGTGTGTGTGGGCTCACGCGCGCGTGTGTCTGAAAATGCATATGTGACAACAGGCACATGAATCAAGAGAAAAGCACCCACTATAGTAAACTTGGAAAATATGTGATATAAAGTAACATAACAGATAAAATGCAGTCAAAATAAAGACTGTAATCATAAATGTATTAAAGACAAACAAAAAAAAGAAAAGCGCTTTCACCCATAGGGCTTCATCAGATCACTGTTAAAACTGAGCATCCATAAAAATAATCATACATTAAAAATAGGGGGGAGTAATTCTAGAAGGTGTTCTGCAGATATAAGATGATTGTTGTTAATATCTGCACTTAAAGTTACATTTTAGTCGAATTTGATCTAAAGTTTGTTTGTTTGTTTGTTTAATTTAACCGTTGAGGCTGCCCACTAAAGTGTGCTAGCCTGTGTAACTGATTTATTACTGTTTCTGCATTTTCTGTGTGTTTCTATCTAAAAACAAAAAAACCAAAAAAATAATCCTTGTTTTCCCGACTCTCCTTGACTAGTTTAGACCAGTTTACAGGCATTGTTGTATTCTGGGCTGTGGTGTAGTTCCTGTGTTGTCCATTACCTTACTTGGATAGAAGGAAGTTTCTTTGCTCACCAGTGGGAGTGGGGAGCCTTGAGCAGCCTACCTGTCCCTGTAGGAAGTGACCTCAGCACAAGAGCTGTAGTAATTGGTTGTTTTGGACCATTTCTAGCTCTTTTGAAGTTTCCTGTTTAAAATCCGCCTCTGGGCATTTTTTCTGGCTATACTACTCAGACAAGCTCCTCGTGGTCCTGCAGAGTGGTCCTAGCTACAGAGAACTCAGAAAAGCGACTACTTTCTGGATTTAAGTATCTTTGCTGTTTTTTTACTTGAAATAGCTTCTCTAGCTTACCCTAAACAAGCTTAAACTGTTTTTTTAGCTGTTTGCTGCATTATTTTAATATCTGCACTTAAAGTTACATTTTAGTCGAATTTGATCGAAAGTTTGTTTGTTTGTTTGTTTAATTTAACTGTTGAGGCTGCCCACTAAAGTGTGCTAGCCTGTGTAACTGATTTATTACTGTCTCTGCATTTTCTGTGTGTTTCTATCTAAAAACAAAAACCCCCCCAAAAAAATCCTTGTTTTCGTGCCTCTCCTCGACTAGTTTAGACAAGTTTACAGGCATTGCTGTATTATGGGCTGTGGTGTAGTTCCTGTGTTGTCCATTACCTTACTTGGATAGAAGGAAGTTTCTTTGCTCATCAGTGGGAGTGGGGAGCCTTGAGCAGCCTACCTGTCCCTGTAGGAAGTGACCTCAGCACAAGAGCTGTAGTAATTGGTTGTTTTGGACCATTTCTAGCTCTTTTGAAGTTCCTGTTTAAAATCCGCATTTGCACAGCTTTGTGCATTTGTGCGCATAGCGCAGCGCTGGTTAAAGTAGGTTAAACTTCTTCTGGCTCCGCCAAGTCTGCTCTTCAAATTTTCCCTTAAGAAAGCTCTACTCTTAGTATAATCAGACTACTCGCTATATTATAAGCCTAGCACTTGTTCTCAAAACTTCTCTACTAAGTAAGCACTCTCGTACTAAGTAAGCACTACATCCATGTACCACCTCTGTGAATATCCACTTCCCTTAAAGGCACAGCACTCCCTTATACTGTTATAGCATGTCGAGTGGTAGATTACTGGCGTCCTCTCCAGTTCAGCTGGTTAATCTGGGTATCTTGAAACAATGCTACAATTGTCTCATGTACACAGACAACCCTCTCCTCCTCCCAACAAACACAAATACATGTGAGAGATGCAACTATATAGCCAAACTGGAGGCTGAACTCTCTCAACTCAGGGCTGGCATGACCAGACAGGAGGAGATGGTATCCACACACACAACAAACCCAGTCCCACATAGACCTACCACAACTGCAAACCAAACACATAAAAACACAAAGACATACTCGGAGGCTCTAATAAAAAACTTACCAAAACAACAGAGGCTCCCAAAGCAGACATCCAAAAATCCACCACCTCAAAACAAAACACATGCAACACATACTTCAATAAATCAGTGTGTCAATCAATCACAGCCCTTAAGGCCAAACACCATGCCTGATATACTAGTAATAGGTGACTCTATAGTCAGACACACTGATGTCCTGCTTACCAGGCTGAACAAGGAGAGGGTGACTGTGAGCTGCCTATCGGGAGCTAGGATCCGCCACATAACACATGCACTCAAGTCACACCAAAGCAAGTACAAATATGACTCCGTCATTGTCCATGCTGGCGTGAATGATCTGAGACGTACCTCCCTGGACTACATGAAAAGAGACATAGAGGAGCTCTCTGATTATGTAGCCCAGGCTGGTATGACCCTGACCCTGAGCAGCATCTTGCCCTCACCAAGAATGATGCCACAATACAAAGACAAGATGATCAGCTTTAATAATTGGCTCAAGTACTGGTGTCATTCTAAGGGGATCCAATGTCTGTCTGCCTGGGATGACATGTTGGACAAGCCACGCTGCTTCACAAGGGATGGCTTGCACCTGTCACCACTGGGCTTCGGATATTAGCTAAGGCTCTTGCCACCCCCATAGTGCCTTTTTAGGCAAGGCTCAAAAGACAAACCCACCACCTTAGAAAACAAAATGGAAAAAAACTAAGGGTAATGCTGCTCAACGCCAGAAGTCTAAATCTCAAGATGCAGGCACTCAATGCACTCCTCAGTATGGAGAACATCGACGTCTGTGCAGTAACTGAAACCTGGTTCAAGGCTCCTGAGAGCACCCCAGCGCTACCAGGCTATACCTTGTATCATGCTTTTCAGCCCCAAAACCCGGGCCGAACCACAAAGGGAGGGGGAGTGTCCATATTCATCAAGGACACCCACACCTCCAGGTTAGTAGCAACACATAAAGCATCGGAGACCATACAGGTGCAACTAACCATAGGCAAAACTGCTATACCACTGGTAGCATGTTACAGACCACCCTCCCAATCTCAGGAACCCCACTCAGCCTTCCTGAAGACATTGGAGAATATGAATGTATCACAAAATACCATCATACTGGGAGACTTCAACTACCCTAACATAGATTGGGTACATTATTCTAGCCCTAACACCCTAGTCCAAAGGTTCCTGGAATTCATAAATTCAAATGCACTGGAACAACTAGTCACCTCTCCCACTAGGGGAGATAATATACTAGACCTGATCATCACAAACATGGGGACAAAATGCTCCACACCGGAGGTATACCCCTCACTAGTGAGATCTGACCACAAACTAATCACCCTGGATATACATATCCCACCTCCACGCCCAGCACAAAAGACCACAGTGAAAAACTTCTCAAAAGCAGACTTCACTCTTCTTAAGACTGAGATGGTATCCTTTAAGCCCACTGGGCCAGTGGATACCACAACCCACAATGCTGAATCCTTCACAAATGCTTTCTATGGACATCTCCAAGAATGCATGGATCATGCAATCCCAAATAAATCCAAGTCCCTCTCCACCAAAGGCAAGCGTCCTGTCTGGTGGGCCTCAGCCATTAACAAATTGTATAACAAAAGAAGGAAGCTACTGCACGACAGAGCAAAATCCCATAAAGGGAAGACATCTCTGATCAACACTAGCAGAAAACTACGTTCTCTCATAAAAACATCCAAGGCCAACTTTGAGAGAAAAATTGCTAAGGACACTAAAGATAACCACAAAGCCTTCTTCAGCTATGTTAGAAACCTGGGTGGAAACCCTCAGATATGCTCAGAGTTAGTTCACAACAACAAAAAATACACTGAACCCACAGATATTGCCAACATTCTGGCTGACAGGTTCAGTGCAAATTTCTCCCCTCCCTCACCCCCAAAAGAAGAAATACTTATCCCAGCTGAATGTAATCTCCCTGTCATCTCAGATGTCCAAGTGAGAGCCACCCTCAGCAAAGCTAAAAACACAGCATCAATGGGACCTGACGGTATCCCGGGTTGCGTGCTATGTGAACTCCAAGAGGAGCTAAACCCGCACATAAAAATGCTATTTAACCTTAGCCTTACTACAGGATATGTACCTGAACACTGGCGTACAGCAACAGTGGTCCCACTCCACAAAGGGGGTACCTCTACAGACCCTGGGAATTACCGCCCCATAAGCTTAACCAGCCTGGTCTGCAAAGCTATGGAAAGAATCATTATGGAACTCATAAACAGAGACATTGGGGACCTACAGACACTTGACCCCACCCAGTTCGGCTTTGTAAAGGGCAGATCCTGCCTTTTGAACCTGGTTGACTTTTGAAACAGTCACTAGAGCCATTGATGAGGGCAAAGCAGTCCATACAGCCTACCTGGACTTGGCTAAGGCCTTCGACACAATACCCCACTCAGGCATCACAGATAAGCTCAACAGCTTAAACGTAAACCCTTATGTCACTAGATGGGTTGCAAACTGGCTAAAGGACAGAACCCATAAAGTTAAAATCGCTGGAGCAATGTCAGACTCAAAGCCAGTCACAAGTGGTGTCCCACAGGGATCTGTCCTGGGACCCCTCTTGTTCAGCATTTATTTCTCAGATGTTAAAGCAAACATGGGAGGGTTGTGGCTGACAAAGTTCACAGATGACTGCAAACTAGGCGCCATAGTCGATACACCAGCGGACACATACATCCTACAAAAAGGCCTCACAAAAACGGACAACTGGTGCCGGAGTCATGGCCTTAAACTAAATGCCAAAAAATGTATAGTCATCCCCTTTGGGAAAAACAAAGTACCCACAAATTATCACATAGACAGCAACCCACTGAGTACGGAAAAAGTAATCAGAGACCTAGGGACCCAAGTTGACAGTGACCTCTCATTTGACACCCACGTTGCCAAAGTGGTTAGAAAAACATTCTACCTTGCACATCTTATCATGAAGGGATTCACATCCAGATCCAAGGATGTCATTGTACCCCTATACTCCTCCCTCATCAGACCCATGATTGAGTACAATGCCCCATTTGGTATGTACCTCACCCGGCATTTGCAACAGCTGGAGAGACCACAAAAGTACCTCACCAAGAGGATCAAGGGTCTCCAACATATGTCTTATTCTGCCAGACTAAAGAAACTCCAGCTCTATTCAGTAGCATACCGCCTGCTCAGAGGTGATCTCTGCCTGACATACAAGGCCATGTCCAATCAGGAACTGATGGACATGCTCCACCTCAAAAAATCCAAATCCATCAGAACCACGAGAGCTAAAGACTTAAACCTCGGCACAAGTATGAATAGAACATTCTGGAGGGATAGATTCATAACCCAGAGGCTTCCCATGCTCTGGAAAAAGATCCCAGTTCATGTTAGGCAGAGCCCCTCACTGACTCTCTTTAAGAGAAATCTTGATGAGTGGATGGGAGATCGTAAGTTCACCCCAGGGGTCACATCTGTGTCACTACTAGACAGGGGCACAGTAAACAAATTCTATTATATAAGGGGAACTTCACTGTGTCACTACTAGACAGAGGCACAGTATTCTAAATCTATTCTGTGCATTTTTGTACCATTTCATGGGGTGGTGAAAGCCACATCACTATGGCTAGGCTTACAAATGCCCCAGGGCAGATAGCCTAGTACTAAACTATGAAACTATGAAACTTGGTAGTGGTGGTGGTGTGGTGTGGGAGGGTTGAAGAAGAAAAGGTAAAGAGATTATTACTATAATCTGCATCTTAAACAGTAGATGCAAAAATGTGTGGATCAGGCAGAACAGGCATTTTCTATGGGACATGCGTAATGCATTTTGTCATTTGTAGATATAGTGAGTCCCTATCATCCCTTTCTAAAGAGTGCAAAAAGGTAGTCATAATAAAAGGTAACCAACTATAATAATTATGTAGTGCACAGAGCACTGTGATTATGCTCCAGTACTGGAAAAAATCACTTAAGCACTTCAGTAGTGTGAGACCTGATAGCAACAATGGTTAAATGCCCCCCTCCCCAAGTACTGTTAATATCAGGTTTCACACTAGTCAGTAAGACATGACGGTGCTGGCTCTCAAACCATTGTGGCAGATGTTATAAGTCAGCTTAGTTTCTGTCTCCTGTGCTTGCAATTTATCCCAGATTTTGTCTCAAGATATTGTCCTGACATTGTTGTCCATCTGACAGTGCTTTACCAACTTTGGAAGTCAAAAAAACACTTTTGCACTTTTTTTCTTTTTTACTGTCACTAGTAGTACATGGAGCAGATAAAGCTCCATGTACTACAAAAAGTTATGATTGTATCTCCAGTCATAAACTAGTATTATATGTTCTTGATATGGATGCCAAGATTCAACTCTCATGGTAGTTTCCTGGCATCCATGTCTCAAACAAATTCTTATTGCTTACAAATACGTCAAATAATGTTGCAGGAGACTTGCTGTAATCCCGATATTTTGCTAAACTCTGGAGTAGTATCCCCAGTTCCCCACAAAAATAAAACTTTAACAAATTCAGTAATTTTAAACCACTGCCTAAACAACAATTTAAGCAGTCCTGGTCCTGCACATGTTCATCACAAGGCTGAGACTTTGTGTTCACTGTGTGATACTCCAGATACTCTCCTTAAACAGAATACACTCAACCTCTCACTGAAATGACAAAATATGTTTTATCCATAACTGCTGGGTGTACACAGAGTTGCATGAGGGCTTTCTATTTAGTAACTTTCCCCTTTGTAAAATCTTAGAATGTATAAATGTAACTACTGTTTGCGTATAAACGTAAGCAGAAATGTAACTACTCCGTGTTTAACTGGAACTTAACTATAATGAAGTGTAAACAAATGGAGCTTTTCTCCCTGGGCCTCTGCTGAAAATGGAAATTACCCAGTCGGACTTTCCCGGTAAGCAGACAAATAAAGAAATAATAAATAATGGGGGTTGGGAGGGTGGCTTAATGCCTAAGGTGTTTACAAACACAAGGTGCAGGGTTTGAGTCTCACAAGGGATAATTGGCTAGGCTTAAAATGGCTCACAAGGGCAGTTAGTTTAGTACTAACCTATAAACAAATAACATGGTTATGATCAGAGATGTGACAGCACTGTAAACAAGTCTTTTTTGTCAGTAAATGAGACTGCTTGAAACGTATGTTAAATATACAGTCATATTCTACAGAAATGGGCTGCTATTGTACATTTTCTAACAATGTATACTGTATAGCCCAAAGGCATAAAAAATTCACCTCAACTCACTGTTTCACTTACCCACAGATCACTTCCTGATATGAAAATGTTTTCTGCTTAATTGCTGTGTACCTTTTTATGATTTATATACCCTACTGATAGGGTTCATAGAGTTCATAGGTAAGTACTAGGCTAGCTACCCTTGATGGCCATTTTAAACCCAGCCAATTTCCCTTTTTGTGCTCAAATTAACCTATCCCATTTGGATAGAGCTCTGCCTTCCCCGCCCCATAGTCGATAGTTATATTTTACCCCTAATAAGAATAACTGGGATTCTACCATATATAATTTGAGGGGGCACATGCATGTGATAAAGCATTTAAGAGCTGCCTCTGTCTATTATTAGTGCAGGTGGCAGTCCTGTGATAAATTTTCGGTTTCCCATCCATAGATCCAAGTTCCACTTGAATATGGGCAGGGATGAATTTTGTTTCATGTGGATGGGAAATCTGTTCCAGAACTGTGGTATCTTCTGTGAGATATACCTGTCCCTCCAAACCATTCTGTTGATATTGTGGAAAAGGGGTAGATCTGCAGACTCAGTAGTTCTGATGCCATTTGACTTGTTGATGTGGAGAAAATCCATCAGTAATGAGTCAGAGGATACCCTGTATGCCAGACACAAGTAACTTCTTAGTAGTGTGTTATGTAGTGCATAGAGCACTGTGATTATGCTGCAATACTGGCAAAAAAAGCAAACTAGTTAAGCACTTCAATAGTGTGAGACCTGATATTAACAATGGTTAAGTACCCCTTCCCAAGTGCTGTTAATATCAGGCCTCACATTGGTCAATAAGAAATGATACTGCTGGCCTTCAAACCACAGTGGCAGATCTCATAAAACATCTTAGTTTCTGTCTCCGGAGTATAGTGGCAGGGATATGAGTCGGCCCATGTCAGACATGTTGCTTAATATGTCTATTCTGCAAGGTATCTCTGTAGGCATTTCATTTGTTGCATGTGTCTGAACAGATACATGCCAAAGGGGACATCATATTCAATAACAGGTCTAATGAGGGCTGACTAAATGGGGACCATGAAATCCTTTGTTTATAACCTGTGCAATATAGAATGACTTTTTTACAACAATGGACACGTTGGTTCAAATGTAGGGTAACTGTCCACATAAGTTCTCAAATCCTGAACAACGGGGTCAGTTCTCAGGGGTGTATTGTTAATGTGGTAGCTACTTGAGATAGATGACTTCCCAAAGGATATAATAATGCATTTGTTGACATTTAGTTTTAGTCCATGAAGTTGGCAATGTTTATTTATTTGAGACAAACATTCCTGCAGTCCTTTGGGAAATCAATGGCTGCTCCTAGCTTGCAGCCACCCGCAAGCTTAGCCAAAACCATTTGGTATTTGCTTTTACTTAAAAAAAAGTAGATGCCAAATGGGAGAGATTCCAGCACAGAAAGCTGGTGGACTCCACTGTGATTGGTCTCTTTGTGGCAGTAACATCTCCGATTTTGATTTCCTACATAGTATCTGTTAGCCTGTTGGCAATCCAGCAAGTGACATAGAGGTTTATTCTCAGATTATTTATCTTTTTTACTATGCCAGAGTGGGGATTGTGTTAAAAGCTTTTGCCAGGTTTAGGCCATTTTGCCTTCATCCTTTGCTTTGGTGACCTTTTCAAAAAAATCCACCAGGCTAAGTAAGCATGATCTGCCCTTGAAAAATCCAAACTGAAATGGGTCCACTCTTTTGTGGGTTCCGTGTGTCCTGATTGATTAGTTCTATGATGTTATACATGACTTTGCATATGTGGCTTGTCATACTCCTCTGCCTATTGCAAACTTACTAATAAATGGCAGAGTTTTCCCTTGAGATATTTTGTCATTAGTTTGACACTTCTGTACCACTACATTTTATATATTTTTTCACAGTACTGTGCAACAACATTTTAATAACTAAACTTGTGTGAGTCACATATTCTTCTGTGTAAGATGACTTATTTCTGCCAGGAAATAAGATGCTATACCACTGACTTGACATACAGAGTTCTTTTTTATACTTAAAATGATTAGATATATACTTAGACCTAATGAAAAAAGAGATGAGAAATGGCATACTATATAAAATACTTATGTACGTGTAACTGTCTGATACTGATGATAAATGTGATGCAGCAATGCAACTCTTTTAACACACAATGTTACCACAAACATCTTGAGTTTTTTCTAGTATCAGTTTTACAGTGTTAATTAACAGTGAACTAGCAGTGTTAGCTGTTGTGTCTGAAGTTCCAGTGAGTCCTGCATTCACTTTAGATAAAGAACTTTTCTACAACAGGCAATCTTCAATACTCTGCTGTCAGGTAGTTAAGCTGTGTGAAATGTATTCAGCCTTGGTCCTGACTTATTCAACCATCTGCTCTGCGTTCCTCGGATTGTACCATGGTTCAACCACTAACATTGGTCTTTGAGTGACATCTACTGACACTGGACATTCATTGCACCTTGCTTTTCCAACCTTAGTCAAAATCAGTCTAAAAAGGTCTTAACATGAAGGACTCTGTGTGCGCTGCCATTACAAATCTAGTGAAATAATAAAGCACTAGTATAAAATGCATATCCTCTTTTCATATCAGGACATTTAAATCATAAGAAGAAATTTGCTGTCTCAACATTTAGTTGCATTCCTTTTGGTACTGGAACTGTTTTCCCATTTAATAGCCACTACATCATGCGATTACCTTAGCAAAGAAATAAGGACTGAGTGTGTGTGTGTGTGTGTGTGTGTGTGTATGTATGAATCTCTGTCTTTGTGTGCGTGTGTGTGTGTGTGTCTGTTTCTTTCTTACTGTTTCTCTCTCTCTCTGTCTCTCACAGACACACACACACTCTCCCTAGGTGTCTATCTATGCCTGACATTTTTACCTGTCACATTAGAACATGTATGTACTTCACACAGGTGAATGCATGCATACATACAGGTACAGACATAGACACACACACACGCACACACACACACACACACACACACACATTGACAAGAAGATACGCATACACATAAAGATAAATCAGTCAGTATACCTGCAGAGGTTTACCATAAAGTTTTAACATCAGGGTCTCTAACTAGTTGAAGCTTATTGGTTTTATTTGCTATTCATATTAGATTAAACCCTACTTTATTATGTTATTATCTGCTTTTGATACTGTTTTATTGCTTTTGGTTGTTAGCTTAAATCAAGACATTAGTTCTGTGCTTCAGCTTTTCCGGGTAGACTGATATTTCTCATTAACATGAGAAGCATTAGACAGCTTGAGAACAGTTTCTATAGCTTATCTGTCCTGTATCTTTTGGTGACCTATTCCAGAGATTCACTGACCCACAGAACTGAAAAGAATGAGCTCACGTACACATACGTGTGAATGTTTATTTATTTATACAAATAGGTAGGGAGACAGATATAAATATAGACCTAGTTGAAGGGCCTAGACATATCCATATGCTCTTCACTTCTTACTTAAAGGCATGACTACATAATGTACTCACTTATATGCACTGTTTTACTTTATGAAACCAGAAACAAAAATTTGCACATTTACTAATTCTACCCTCACATGTTTATAGAAGTAGTTATCATGCAGATAAATGATGAATTTAATACTAGAACATCCATGTCTGTATTCAGGCATGTGAATATATGTCTTTCTGTTCAACTGATATAGAGGTAGGCATTAATACTGACTGACTGCAATGTTATTGACTGGGGTTTACTGATGAACTGCATAGCTTAAAGGCAGGCCAGAGAAGGATAAAGTTACAATCAGTCTACCAGAAGCACCCAGTGAAGGCAAGGATCTACTGTAGGATGAGTGACAAGCGAAGGGATGAGCTGTATAAAACATACCTCTCAACTGTCCAAATTTTCAGAGAATGTCCAGATTTTTGCCTCTGATTTTTTGCTCAGTCACTCATAAATGTTGTCCTTTTCTGGAAAATCATTGATTAATGATTTTATTAAATAACAACAGACATTTGATATTCAGGCATCATATCCTCTGTTTCTTAATGCAATATTTAAAAATTGTGCCTATTTTTGGGCCTTTGTCCCCCTGTTACTTTTGGCTTTCTTCAGATTTCTTGCATTTGCATTTGAAAGGTATGGTATAAGAGAATAAGTTGATATTTGTATACTCTCTGAAAGGGAAACAAATTTACAATGTGGGGTGATGAAGATGTCCAGTGGCTACAGAGCAGAGCTTTTGCTAAATATGTGAGGGACAGGGATTATAATCTCTGAATCTCATACCACTGCCACCAATTATATATGCAAGGATATGATTGATATTAAGAGTTTATGGCAAATGTGCACTACCAACTCAAATTACTGCCTACACACGCCACACCAAAATAAGCTTTCCACTGTACAGTAACTGAGACAAAAACAAAACATGTTTTGGATGCAAACACCAAACCTTTCAAATGATTGGGATTTTCAGGAGTATACCTGATTTTGACCAAGAATTTTGTTCCAGCCACTATAATAATTGATTTTCCTGAGGAAAGATAGTGGATCATTGCCAGCAAATAATGATAATCATTACAATTACAAGTATCTTTTAATTCATAAAATGCAGCTTAATAGGTCAACATTACCGATATTTACTACGTGGTCTTGCTTTGGGTGCTTTGTCTTGATTGTTATTGACTTTGTCTATGGTTCTGAAGTTAAAAGTTTGAGAGTTATCACAGACACACACACACACACACACACACACACACACACACACACACACACACACACACACACACACACATACACACACACACACACACACACACACACACACACACACACAAACTACTTGTCAGAGGCATTCTATAGCTATGTCAAGAATCTAAATGGCAATGCTCAGATCTGCTCTAAGCTACAATAGAATGGCATTAAATATACTAATCCCAAGGATATTGCCAATATCCTGGCATATCGATTCAGTGCAAATGTCACCCCCCTCTCACCCCCTAAAGGGCCCATCTCTATACCGAAAGATTGCCAAATTCTGATAATAACAGCCACACAGGTAAAAAGCGCACTCTCCAAAGCTAAGAATACAGCATCTATGGGACCAGATGACATCCCAGACTGTGTACTACATGAACTACAAAATGAACTGGCACCTTACCTAAGTGTCATGTTTAATCATAGCCTCACCTCAGGCTTCGTGCCCACTGAGTGGTGCACAGCTACAGTTATCCCACTCCACAAGGGGAGATCCAACTTGGATCCTGGGAATTACTGCCCCATCAGTCTGACGAGCCTAATCCGCAAGGCCATGGAATGTATTATCATGGAACTTATAAACAAAGACATTGGCAACCTTTAAACACTGGACCCCATGCAGTTTGGGCTTGTGAAGGGCCGATCTTGTCTCCTGAACCTGATTGACTTCTTCGAATCAGTCTCCAGAGCCGTGGATAAGGGTAAGGTGGTCCACACAGCCTATCTGGAACTCACCAAGGCCTTTGACACCATCCCCCACTACGTCACTCGATGGGTTGCTAACTGGCTTACTGACAGAACCCACACTGTAAAAGTAGCCGACTCCAAATCCAGCTCCAGACAAGTGACAAGTAGAGTGCTTCAGGGTTCAGTCCAGGGACCACTCTTGTTTGGCATCTACTTCTCTGAAGTACAGGCCAACACTAAGGGACTCTGGCTAACAAAGGTTGCAGATGACTGCAAACTGGGAGCTATTACTGAAGCCCCAAATGATGTGGATATTCTGCTAAAGGGCCTTACAGTAACAGATGCTTGGTGCCAAAGCCATGGGCTCAAACTCAATGCCAAGAAATGTATAGTTATCCTCTTTGGGAAAAAACATGTACCCGTGAATTACCACATAGGTGGTATTACACTAAACACCGAAAATGTGATAAGAGACTTAAGGACACAGGTGGACAGTGGTCTCACCTTCGATAACCACATCGCCACAGCAGTGAGGAAATCCTTCTATGTGGCACACCTCATCACTAAGGGCTTTTCATCCAGAAAAAAGGAGGTCATTGTCCCACTGTACTCATCCCTCATTAGACCCATTATAGAATACAACAGCCCATTTGGTATGTACCTCTCAAGACATCTGCAACAGCTGGAAAGGCCACAGAAATACCTCACTAAAAGAAAGCAGATGCCCTATGCTGACCGTCTAAAAAAACTCCACCTATATCGTCTACTCAGAGGTGATCTCTGCTTAACATACAAGGCCATGTCAAACCCAGAGCTGTTGGATATGGTACACTTAAATAAATCCAAATCCCTCAGAGACAACATGCTCCAGGGATCTAAACCATGTCATCACAATGAACAAAATATGCTGGAGGGATAGGTTCCTGACCCAGAGACTCCCCGGACTCTGGAACAGACTGCCTATACATGTCAAGCAGAGCACCTCTTTGGCCCTCTTCAAAGGGAACTTTGATGATTGGATGGGACATAGGAAATTCATCCCAGGGATCACATCAGTCACCCTGCTAGACAGGGGTCCATGGAAGTAAATACTGTGGGAAGAAATAGCCAGGGAATTGTTATAGCTAGGCTTGTATAGGCCCTAGGGCCGATAGCCTAGTAGCAACCTATGAACCTATGAACCTATTGACAGTTCAGTTTTCCTATGTTCATGGTCCATGCTGCCACCAACTTTTCCAATTCAAGTATTAATGTCTCAGCTACTGAAAATTCTTCCAGTATGTCAACTAAAATAATATTACATTATATTAGCATCAACTAAAATACTAAATTTTATTTGCTTATAACCTGACAGGGTATTTTCAAAAAATGCAATTATCTGCTGCCACACCAGTGCTGTAAGATTACCATTTTTTACTAGAAACTGCTAAAAATGCAAGGCACATGTTTTTATAAATGAATAAATGAAACACTTTACTTAAGAAAAAAATCAGGTAAAGCATGACACCTGATCAAGGCTGCATTTGGTTGACTGCTGGAATATCAATATCAAATCTGTATATATTAAATTGCAGACATTGGCTGCGATGGAAATGTCAAATGGTGGAATATTGACTTTGAAAGTATGCATGATAAGTTGCACCAACAAGTCACATGTCATATCAGCAAAGTAAGCAACACAAGAGTACAGATACAGAACTCCCCTGACCGGTGGCCAAGCACAACACAACATACAGTAAATACATGCACGCTTTGTTATTTAGGTAACAATATCGCCATGACAGACATTGTAAGCAGCTTTATTACTGACATGCACCACAGCAGAACTATTTCCTGAGGTACAATGTGAGTACAATATTGTGTGAGAGGATGCCGAAGTCCGAAACTTAATAGGTAGTGAGAGTGTGTACCATCATGCCTGATAGTGACATCACAAGACAGTAGTGAATGATAGGTAGTGAGAGTGTGTACCATCATGCCTGACAGGCTATCTACTGTCTTGTGATTTCACTATCTACCACAAAAAGAGTGGTTCTGGCCCAGAAATTGTAGTTTATTGGCAGTTTGGGCAGTTTTTCCATCTCTCTCAACTTTCTGGTTTTAAAACCCGTGTTTGCGCTTGATCCCCACCTTTCCCGTAACTAGTCTAGTCCAGGTACAGATTTGCTGTATCCAGGACTATTTGTAAGCTTCTGAGCCCTTCAAGCCTTTGTGTTGGAGTGGAGCCTTCTAGCTTATCAGTGGGAGTGGTAAGTACTAGATAGCCTGTCTACCACAAGAGGAGTGGTTCTTGGCCCAGGAATTGTAATTTATTGATCATTTAGGAAGCTGTCCATCTCTTTCAACTTCTGGTTTAAAAGACCACATCTGCGCTTATTTCCCATCGTTCCTGTAACTAACCTAGTGGAAAGCACTAGAAAGCCTTAAACTGATACAAGCCTTCTAGCTTAAAAGAAAGTCTTTGGAGTGATTAAGTATCAGTTTTCTGTATTTTCTTGCTGTACTTAACTGTTTTCCTCCTAAAAGCTGATTTTCCAGCGTTTATTGTGATTTAAAAGCTTGTTTTTTTCACATATTGTACTTATTTGACTGTCTGCACTTTTAAAAAGTCATTTTTTTGTTTAAATAATTTGTTTAACTGTTGTAGGCTACACACTAAAGTACAATAGCCTTTTCTGATCGCTTGTAGTCGTTTACAGCTGTTTAAGTGTACTTTTTATTGTTTTTGCCTTATCTTTTCAAAATAAAAAAAAAAAAAAAAAAACATTCCTTGTTTTCCACCCTTCTAAGCTAGTATAGTCCAGTTTTCAGGCTAGTGCTGTATTCAGGGCTGTGTTACAAGTTTCTGAGTTGCCCATACCTTACTTGGATAGAGGGAACTTTCTCTTTTCACCTGTGAGAGAGGGGAACTTTCAGCAGCCATCTGTCCCTGGAGGAGTGATTCCAGCCCAGAGGTTAGTAGTTTAAAAAAACGCATTTGCATGGTTTTGCATGCTGGGCAGCTACGGTTAAATTATTCTCGACTCCACTAAGTCCCCTCTTCAATTTTTCCCTTGAAACTAGTCTAACTCTCAACCTAAGCACTCAAAAAGCATCCTACAGTCCAGCACTTGCTCAGACCTAATAGCAAGCACTAATATACCCCGACACTTGATTGCCCAGCAGGGCAAGGCTCTTTATCCACCCCTCACCAACCAAGCGACTAAGCAGCTCACCCTACTATTCAGGCATGGCCAAAGGGCAACTTCAGATGTACTCTCCAGTCCAGCTGGTGAACCTGGATATCCTGAGGCAATGTTACAACTGCCTCATATACACAGACAACCCTCTCCTCCTACCACAAAACACTAACATATGTGAGAGATGCAATTATACAGCCAAACTGGAGGCTAAGGTCTCTCCACCCAAGACTGGAACAGGCAGTCATAAGGAGAAGGTTAACACTTGAACCACATCTCCAGCCTCACATAGACCTACTGAAGCAGCACTGGCAAAAAATACACATAAATACACAAAATCATACTCGGAGGCTCTAAATAAAAACCTGCAAAAGCATCAGAGAGCTCCAAAGCAGGCACCCACAAAACCTGCACCTCCTGTCACAAGCCAGACAACACATAAAACACAAAATCAATGTGCCGCACAATCACAGCCCTTAAAGCGAAATAACATACCTAACACACTAGTAATAGGTGACTCTATAGTCAGGCACACTGACGTCCCACTCACTAGGCTGGACAAGGAGAATGTTACTGTTAGCTGCCTGTTGGGAGCCAGAATCCGCTACATAGCACAAGCACTCAGGTCACTCCAGAACAAGTACAAATATGGCTCTGTCATTGTTCATGTTGGTGTGAATGACCTGAGACGTACCTCCCTGGACTACATGAAAAGAGACATGGAAGAGCTCTCTGATTATGTAGCCTAGGCGGGTATGGCCCTGACCCTGAGTAGCATCCTGCCCTCACCAAGAATGATACCTCAGTATAAAGAAAAAATGATCACTTTCAACAATTGGCTAAGCTTCTGGTGTCAATCAAAGAGGATCCAGTGTCTGTCAGCCTGGGACGACATGCTCGACAAGCCACGTTGCTTCGCAAGAGACGGTTTGCACCTGTCACCCCTAGGCTTTTGAATATTGGCCAAGGCTCTTGCTGCCCCCATTGTGCCTTTTTTAGGCAAGGCTCAAAAGTCAAACCCACCTCCATAAACAGCACAAATAAAAAAATGAGGGTTATGCTACTCAACGCCAGGAGTTTAAATCTCAAAATGCATGTGCCCAAAGCACTCCTCAGTATGGAGAACATTGACATCTGTGCAGTAACTGAAACCTGGTTCAAGGCTCCAGAGAGCACTCCAGCACTACCAGGCTACAACTCATACCACACATTTTGGCCACAGAACACGGGCCGAAACACAAAAGGAGGGGGTGTATCCATATTCATCAAGGATACATACACCTCCAGGTTACTGGCACAGCATGATACCTCTGAGATCATCCATGTGCAACTAACATCGGACAAATCTACAATGCAAATTGTGGCCTGCTACAGATCACCCTCCATGACCCAGGGCCACCACTCTGCCTTTCTGGAGACACTGGAAAACATAAAGGTCCTACCGAACACCCTGATATTGGGCGATTTCAATTACCCTACCATTAACTGGGAAAACTACTTGAGTACAAACTCCCAGGATCAGCGCTTCCTGGAATTTATCAACTCAAACGCCCTGGATCAGCTGGTAAACTCCCCTACCAGAGGTGAAAACATATTGGACCTGGTCATCACCAACATGGGCGACAGGTGTTCCACACTGGAGGTCAACCTGTCTCTGGTTAGATCAGACCATAAACTAATCACTCTAAATGTTCACATCCCACCACCACCCCAACCAAGGAAACCACAGTGAAAACTTTTCTAAAGCAAATTTCACCTTATTTAAGACAGAGGTGGTAAGTTTCACAGCCCCCACTCTAAAGGATAATGCTGCCCAAGATGCAGAATCCGTTATAAATGAACTCTATGAGCACCTACAAGGATGCATGGATCATGCCATCCCTAGCAAAACCAAGACTCATTCCCCTAAGAAAAAGAAACCAGTCTGCTGGACCCCATGCCATAAACATGTTATACAATAAAAGGAGGAAACTAGTTCATAAAAAAAGCAAATCCTAATAAGAATAGAACGCACAGATGAAAACAGCCCTTTCAAAAGCCAAAAACACAGCGTCAATGGGGCTAGATGGTGTCCCAGGATGCGTCTTGCATGAACTACAGAACAAACTAACCCCCCACCTAAACACACTGTTCAGCCTCAGCCTCTCCACAGACTACGTGCCCATAGAATGATGCACAGCAACAGTTATTCCTCTCCACAAAGGAGTGGCCACAACTGTCCCAGGTAACTACCGCCCCATAAGCCTGACTAGCCTGGTCTGCAAGGCTATGGAGCGCATCATCATGGAACTCATTAACAAAGACATTGGGAACCTCCAAACACTTGACCTGACCCAGTTCGGCTTTGTTAAGGGCAGATCATGCCTACTAAACCTGGTTGACTTTTTTGAGACAGTCACCAAGGCCATAGACGAGGGAAAGGTGGTTCACACAGCCTACCTTGACCTCACCATTCCTCACTCAGGTATTATAGAAAAACTCACCAGCCTGAACATAAACCCCTACGTCACAAGATGGGTTGCCAACTGGCTTACAGAGAGAACTCACACGATAAGAATAGCAGGCTCCAAGTCCAGCACTAAACCAGTCACAAGTGGTGTCCCGCAAGGCTCAGTCCTGGGACCCCTACTGTTGGCATATACTTCTAAGAAGTACAGGCAAACACAGGAGGACTATGGCTAACCAAGTTCGCCGATGACTTCAAACTGGGAGTCATAATTGACTCTCCGGCTGACACGGACATCCTCCAAAAAGGCCTAACTGAGATGGACACCTGGTGTCAAAGTCTTGGCCTCAAGCTAAATGCCAAAAAATACATAGTTATCCCATTTGGGAAAAATAAAATACCCACGAATTACCGCATAGGTGGCAGCCCCCTTAATACAGAAGAGGTAATAAGAGATCTGGGGACCCAGTTATATAGTAATCTCTCCTTTGACAATCATATTGCCAAAGTAGTTAGGAAATCCTTCTATGTGGCCCATCTAATTACTAAAGGGTTTGCATCTAGAAATAAAGAGGTTATAGTGCCCCTCTACTCGTCACTCATCAGACCCATCATAGAGTACAGTGCCCCATTTGGGATGTACCTCATAAGACACTTCCAACAGCTGGAAAGACCACAAAAGTACCTCACCAAGAGGATTACTGGCCTCAAACATATGTCCTATGCAGACCATCTGAAAAAATTCCGGCTGTACTCAGTGGCATATCGCTTACTCAGAGGTGATCTCTGCCTGACTTACAAAGCCATGTTCAACTCAGAACTGATGGACATGCTCCACCTACAGAAATCCAAGTCACTGCGAGCCACGCGCTCTAGTGAGCTAAACCTCACCACAACAATAAACAGAACATGCTGGAGGGATAGATTCCTGTCACAGAGACTCCCCATGCTTTGGAACAAAATTCCAAATTACATCAGGCAGAGCCCCTCACTAACACTCTTCAAGACAAACCTTGACAAGTGGATGGGTAACAGAAAATACACCCCTGGGATCACTTCATTGGCTCTGCTTGACAGAGGATCAGTTAATTAATCAATGGGGCGGCGAAACCCGACACACTCTAGCTAGGCTTATAAATGCCCTCGGGCAGATAGCCTAGTACCTACCTATGAACCTATGAACCTATGAACATATGAACATGTCAAAACATACCATAAATCCCAAAGAGAGCACATGCAATAACATGGTACATATAAATGATGAGATTAACAAGATGGCTGTAAATCAAAAAAGTGACCCATAATGTATCTGTAACCACAAAAGACAGATGGTGATTGCAACTTTAATATAAAATATCAAATTATCTATGGTATGATCCCAGTTATTCTCATTAGGAGTAATATATAATTATCAACCATGGGATGTGTAGGGCCAGTCCATAACCAAATGGGATAGTTTATTTCAAGCACAAAAACTGAAGTTGGCTAGGCTTAAAATGAACTGCAAGGGCAGCTATCCTAGTACTTACCTATGAAGCTATGAACTCGTCAGGGCCTATGGTTTAACTCTTCTAGCACATAAAAGAGGATTCATTTTAGGTTATCTTTGAAATTATCAACAAGGACCTAAGAGACCTCCAGATGCTGGATCCATCCCAGTTTGGCTTTGTTAAAAGAAGGTCATGCTTACTGAGCCTGATGAACTTCTTTGAAAAGGTCAGCCCTAGGGGTAGTGACTGGGAAAGGTTGCTTATGAAGAAGGCACTAATCTGGCAAATGAGGTTAAATGCCACATTCCCTCCTGGCCTTAATGATCATGTTTCCATAGTATCAGTATTAAAAGAAAAAGCAGACGTTTTAACTTAAATATATTTACACATTTACATTAATGTTTTTAATAGGAAATTCGGGGGAAACGTTTTTGGTGAGGGAGATTTTTTTACACAATCTTCTTTATACACTTTTTTTCTATACATTCTATTTTATTTAACCCACCTTTTACAATAGCTGGAATAAGGTTTGTGTAACATTCATGCAAACAACAAATAAGAAAACAAATGGAATGGTTAATTGAGATATGGCCCTTTAAGGATGGTGGAAAGTTTACATAATTAACTGATTTTTTAATTATTTGTTATAAGGAAAGTATGTATATAAAAATGGACGTAGTGTGATGGATTATCTGATGAAGTCTCTTTGAAGGGACGAAAGTGCTTATGGATTTGTGTTATTGAACAATAGATTATTTTTTACTTTCTCACCTTGCGGAGAGACGGACTTTATTTATTTATTTTTTTTAAAAGGTCACTAAGGCAATGGATGAGGGTAAAGCAGTGCATACTGCCTACAAAGATCTGGCTAAAACATTTGATAACAAACTTATGTTACTAGGCATAAACCCTTTTATAGGTGGCTGCCTCACAGATAGGGCCCAAAAGATTAGGACAGGTGAGGCTACCTCCGCAAAAAGGCTGGTAACCAGTGGATTCCCTCATAGCATTGTGCTGGCCAAGCTCCTCTTTGATATCATGTTCTCCAAGGTCAAAGCCAGTGTCAAAGGCTTCTGGCTGATCAAGTTCACAGCTGATTGCAAACTTGGAGCACCTGTTTAATCCTCCCAAGATGAGAACACCCTCCAGGAAGGTCTAACACAGACAAACGCTTAGTGCCAAAGGCCATAGCTTAAAACTCAGTGCCAAGAAATGCATTATAGTACCTTTTGGAAAGTCAGCCATCCCAGGTAACTACATCATCTGTAAAACACCCCTAAAGGTTAATTCGCTAGTCAGGGATCTGGGAACATAATGTAGATAGTAACCTAGCCTTCGACCAACATGTGCCCAAGGAAGTAAGAAAATCCTTCTGTGTTGCTCAACTTATAAGTAAGGGCATGGCATCTAAGTACAGAGTGGTCATTGTACCACTGTAGTTGGCCTTCATCAGACCTACCACAGAGCATAATGCCTACTTTGCTACGCACCTGACCATACGCAAGCAGCAATTGGAACATCCATAAAGGTTTCCTTACAAAAAAATTCAGGGAGTAAACAAATGTCCTACACTGATTGCCTCAAAGCTTTGTTTCTGTACTGTGTATCATACAGACTTCTAAGAAGTGGTCTTTGCCTGGTGTACATGGCATCTCTGGACCCTGTTTTGATGGACCTTTGGCACACCTGCAAAACAAAAAACAAACATCAGAAGTACTAGATCAAAGGACCTAAGTTTTGCTTGTGACATAAATAGGACATGTTGGAGAGACAGATATGTTTCTCAGAGAATTCACATTCTCTGGAACAGGCTCACCATCCATGTGAAGCAGAGTTCCTCCCTAACCTTATTTAAGGGCAACTAATACCAATAGATGGGTAATCGGAAATTCACCCCTGGTCTGGAGCCTATGTCTCTGATGGACAGAAGCAGTCAGTAAAGCATCCCCTATATAAACCAAATTTGTGGATCAGATTTGGGTTCAGGGCTGGGCTTATAAGGACCTTAGTGGTTGTTAGCTTAGTATACAACTATGAATCTATGAACCAATGAACTTAATATACCTCATAAATCATTAACGTGTATTTTCAGTCTATATAAGCAATCAAAGGCAACATCAGTAGTGCAGATATATGCCAATGCAATTAGAAAGCCTGCTAAATTGTAGTCGCACTTAGAAAGTCTGTTAAATTGTAGTCACATTTTTTTTCTATAGTACCTTTGAGTGTCAGCTTCCTATTAGTGTAGTGTCTTCTCCCAGGTGTGCCTAGAACTCTGGACTGTAGACTCAGTATTATATTATCCACTCTGTTCTGCTCTTGAATGATGGCATAGAATACATCTCACAATACAGCTGTACAGCATCCTAGTAAATATCTGAATCTGCTATGCCAACCTACACCTAGATTCTGGGTTTTTGCAATGGAGTACACATTTAATTCATGCACACACTCCAACATGTTGTTCTATTTGCTGTTTGCACTAGTGTTTTCCTGTTCTGCTGATTCACAGATGTCAAGGAAGATGTGGATGCCATTGTCCTTTCAACCACAAGTATAGGCATATCAAAGGACTTTTTCAGCTCTGGGTTTTATATCAGACCGCAGTTTACAGTTTCAAACTCTGTGGGGTCAGATAGGTTTTAATAGGGGTGCTTTTCAGTAACTCATCACCATCAGACCTGCTTACAGATATTGCATACCCTTTACACTTTTTCCTCATCTTCTTCCTACATAGCCAATAGTGCTTCCATTTACCAATTTCTCTTCACAGTATAAATACCCATAATGCTCAGCATGTCTTTATTTTTCCGAGAGGTCACCATTTTATACAAGTATCCCAGAGTACCAAGTGCACTGTATATTTCCATGGATGCAGCTTGCCTCTTCGTCATGCTATGTGCACAAACTATTTCTCCTCATTCAGTTTTTAAAATGTCAGCAGCAGTCTCATTTGACATTCTTACAAATATACAACCAGCTGCAATACTGCATACTATGCAGAGGGAGATTACAAAAGTAACCAAGTGATAAAATGTGCAGTATGCCTCATTACAGTATATATATATATATATATATATATATATATATATATATATATATGTGTGTGTGTGTGTGTGTGTGTGTGTATATATATATGGGTCTAGGTTAGAAGATCGACAGCTGATATAACCGACAACGGATTAGCGGGCGCCAGATGATCGACACTCAGAAGACCGACGCTACGGATGAAAACTCCGACGCCAGGGATAGTGAGTTGGAAAGAAGGCTGTGTGAGTATGCGGTGGTGACGGACGTTAGGGTGCAACTAAGGTAAGTGTGGATAGTGACAGTATGTGGGGATAGGGGTGGGTTAAGTGAGTTAGGGTTAGGGCGCGGGTTAGGTAAGTGTGCGGTAGTGGTATTTTTTGGGTTAGGGGTTAAGTGAGTTAGGTTAGTGGGTTAGGTAAGTGTGGGGTAGTGGCAGTTTTTGGGTTAGGGTGGGTTAAGTGAGTTAGGTTAGGGGCGGGTTATGTAAGTGTCACGGTAGTGGTATTTTGGGTTAGGTGGGTTAAGTGAGTTAGGGTTAGGTCGCGGGTTAGCTGAGTGTGGGTAAGGGTTTGGGTTAGGGTTGGACATAGTTGTGTGTGTGAGGTTTAGTGTGGGTTTGTGAGGATTTTGGTGTGCTTGTGTTCTGTGTGGGTTTTGGATAAGGGGATGTGTTTTGTTAGTTGATTGTTGTTATTGTGGTGTGTGCAGTGTGTGGGGTTTCGTGTTTGTGGACCGTCGGTTACTTGTTTGTCGGGCATGTGAGGTGTCGTGTTTATGGTTTGTCGATAATGTGGTGTCGATGTTTCTGTTGTCGGTGAAAGTGGCTGTCGATCTTATGACCTAGAACCGTATATATATATATATATATATATATATATATATATATATATATATATATATGTATATATATATATATATATATATATATATATATATATATATATATATATATATATATCAGATGTGATATATCTGAACATATGGATGAGGGAGGGTACAAATGGATAACAACTGTGAGGTCTCATGCAAAAAGGGATGACACACAGTAATGCAGTGCACCTCCAGCATGACAGGGAAGCTAGTACTCACTTATGTGGAACAACAGTGTTACATAGTTATGCTTGTGTAACCATTTGAGGTATTATTCCTATAGTAGTCTGTTTTGTGATGACTTGCAGTGATATTTCCATTGTGTATTCATGCAATGCACTTATGGCACTTGTGACGATTGGGAAGAGATGAGTGAAGGTTGCCAGCCTAGTCAAATAGAATTTGATATACAATTCTGGCATTTGTAAATAAATGAAAAATACAGGCATGTTTTCTTGAGTGTAAAAGAATACTGTGAAATGTGGAACTGCAAAATATGTGACAAGATTTCACTCTACTGGCCCAATGAAGCATGTTGTGACCCTTTCATGTTAGAATTCGGCTCCAGTGCGTCTGGATGAAGGTTTCATGCCCATTGTTTTAAGGCTAACGTTTATGACCAGAATTTAGATGTGGAATGTGCTTTATTGCTCTAGTTTCTGTTAGAATATACATGTGAAATGTCTTCTATTGTTGTAAGTTTCTGGGCAGGTGTTAAATTGCTAAACAATGCAGTTTGTGGCCTGAGAACTTAGACCAGGTGTTAAGATGACGCAATATGAATACTAGGAAAACCTAAGTGTCAAAAATGATGTAATTTGGGAGGGCCTTAGAGACATGTTTGTTAGTAATGTTTAAATACTATTTCTCACAAGAGACTGAGAGCATTTTGATCTTGATATCCAACTTATCAGCACTCTGCCTTATGCTCACATGTAAGTTTTAGCACTGTGATTTCTTGTAGGAATAGTTAAAGTTGGTAAAGATTAATTAGGTATTTTTCTTTGAAATCAGACCTATCCTACTGTATTATTTTAAGTTTCTGTGTGATCTCTGAACTCTTAGATATCTCTGTGGTGTAGTAGTTTTGTCTTGTGTTTTAATTATTTTATTATTAAATATTTTTAAAACCTTCTACCTGTGGCTGGTTTGTGTAGAGATAAGCTCTAGAGTACATTGCATATTTATAGAGGTTATTGTAATAGCCACTCTAAAGTAAGCATTGACTGTTATTCGTACTACCATTGGATTATAATATTGCACAGTAATAATTGGACACCCTTTTAAGGGCCTTTTAGTAGCTGATATTATTAGTTGGGTGGTGGCAGTAATTACTACCATATAGTCTGGGTAAAGGGGCACAGCTGGAGAATCTGTGTCAGCCTTTCCCAGGAGTGTCTGTAAAGTTGTATAAATACTTATCTCAAAGTGTGTATGTGTGGTGTGTCAGCTACTTGGCAGGGACACGAAGCACTGGTTAGACAGAGAGGGTATTGGAGGTTTTAGCTTGCCCAGCTAGGCTGAGATCTGGACCCTATAGATGTGCCAGTGGGGAGTCTTATTAGGGACCTGGTGAGCAAGGGAGCAACCAGCCCCAGACTGACTGTGATCTCTGTGTGCACTTAAGGGAAATTATACTTTACTGTGTGTATTAGTTATCCTTTCCTCTCTTCTATGAGATGACCTCCCTGGTGTTAGTGGTGAGGATTGAGGCTCCTTGATTGCCAGGCCAGGGCACGGTCATCACAGCACTCACCCATATTTCACAAGTTTCATACAATATCACACAGTACATCCAAACAGCTTGACAATGTTTGTAAGGTCCATTACTTCTTTTACTAATAGATATAGGTATATTACTTTCATCATGCTAATAGTAATTCTTTCATTAAGTGCATGCAACAATAATGCCATAGCCTGCTGTGGTTATGACAGAGACACAGTGCCTCCACGTGTCATAAAGAATGTTGTGTGTGGATGCCATTTCAACCACTGCTAGCATATAAGTGGAGTTGTTTGACTATGATAAAAGGTATTTGCAAATAGCCATTATTCCTTTTCATGTATTCGATATTGCTGAATTCAACCACAACATGCGTCTATATTATTCACATTCAGCATTACCTGCACCGTTACTCGGCAGTCAACATTCATGCACATCACTCAAGTGTTGGACACCTGAAAAATACCAATTAAAATAGACAAGACAGTAAGGTAATTGCAAAGGGAACAGATTAAAAGAAAAAAATCTTAGATAGATTATGTTAAACTCATTCTCACTTAGTTTGATGAATTGAGCCTACTAATTTCTACTGAAGCCTGTTGTCTAAGTATGTCACACAAATAGCCACCAGCTGCAGATGGCATAGGCAGATTATCAGAGATTTAAATTACAGTCTCTGGAAATGCGGGCTTTGTTTTCCCTTCTACAATCTCAGTAGGAAATGCATTGTTGTTTCAAGGTTGAAAAGATTTCATTAAGTCCATAATCCAGAATGAAGAATAAAACACAGAATTTTTGATTTAGCTTGGTCTGCAAATTACATGTTTCCCATACCCAAGCAATAGCTATAAACAGAAAGGAAAAGGCAGCAGCAGCCCTGGTTCAGTACTCTTCAGTGGTCAGCATGATTACAGACCATACAGAATTCTCCTGTTTTTTTTTTTTTTTTTAACTAAACTGCTACAGCACAAAGAGATTACCATTCCAAGATGACATAAGATGCACATGTAGCTAGAAACAGTGAGTGTAAAAACAGTAAACAGTGTCATTCTGCTAAAAGAACAGTTATAAATTCCACAGCTGTAATGAGATTTACAATTACTGACATTTCTATATTTAAAAAATATATATTCTCCTCCTGCCAGGGTCAGTGGTATTATCCCGGTCAAGCTATTTCCAGACTTAGTGTAGTCTCCACCCCACTTCCCAAGGTTTCACAAAGCACATTCCAATAGCTGAGAAAGGGCATATTCTGTAAGGGTGTTCTGGCCTTCAGAGCGAGTAACAAGGGTGGGCCAGATGGTTGCAAATAATCAGGATTACTGGCCTCAGGAGGAAGGTGCTGATCATCCATGGCAAGGATCATGAGGAGAGGGATTCTGTCAGGAAGTATAAAGTCCAATAAGTTAAACATTATTATAACAAAATTTATCCTGATATTACTGTATACATTTAAAAGAATAAGAAACTATTAAATATGCTGCAGACAGTAAATATTAAAGTCATTAACATTTGCGGTGAAGTAAATCTAAATACCTATTACATATTTGTGTGCATATGTGTGTATATTCTTCATCAACGAAAACAGTAATCAGCATTTCTCAACATATTGCCATCCAACAGTAATCAACATTTGTTATCAGTAATGCATTTCTTTTGAACAAGCCAAACTCTGCTGTAGATAAGCTGATATAGGTGAGAAAAACAAAGTCAGTTTGGATATGGTGACATAAAGCTAAGTTTTTTTGTCTCAAGAATGTTTGGATCAGGCCAACTTTGATTCAATACATTCAAGTTTACTGCCTCAAACTACACAGCTTTTATAATGTTTGTCCAGGACTGAACATGAAAATCAAAACCAATCCTGTATTTTTTTATTTGCAGGGAGAGGATGTTTGAACGTGGAAACTAAAAGAAATCCTGTGAATCTTTCATCTGGTTTACATTTCAGAAACTAAAATGCAGATGAATTATTGTGCTGTAGTACATGACTGAACAGAAGTAAAATTCTACAGTTCTCACCAAACATTGCATGAAATTAGATAACTGCCACACTAAAGACATTTTATTTCAAGGTATGATTTGTCTGACAAAAGTATATGGAACTGTAACAGCCCTGTTGTTATATGGAAATTAACAACACAATGCCACATCTGTTTTTCTATACTCAGAAGAAGACAGTTTATGTATGCAGATAATCAGCAGCATCAAACATCACTGCATTGCAAGGAGCAGGTCCTGCACCCATCAATGACCACTCAGAGTGCTGTTTTAATACAATATGGTGCACAGCGCTGCAAACAGATCCAAAATATGCAACAGTATAGGGCACTCCTCTGTGCGTTTGGATAGTCGGACAGTGTAACTGAGCATAAGCAGTCATTGCTTTAATACGCAATAACATCAGCTGGGCTTATTGTTCATAGACCAAAAGCAGGTAATCAGAAGTCTGCCATATAAGGATATTCTTAATGGAGTTAATCTGTATTATTCCAAAGAAAGAAGGGAGGAGAAATAGGTAGAAACTATTAAATGCCTCTATGGAACAACAGTATCATAGAGGATAGATAGCATTTTTCTAAAGAAGGGTAGTACTACTACTACTATAATAAGCCACTATTAAGACATATTTATGAGAGCACCTTTTTCCACAGAAAGGGAAGTGAATGCCTTATAATCTGTGAGTTCAAACAGCATGTAAATTCAACAGAATACATTTCTGGGAGATGAGAAGAATTAAGCAGTGCTTTTAACTAGGGTCAGCATCTTGCCATTTTTGGATGAAGACTAATGCATTAGGTGAGCCTTCCCATTCTTATGTGTTTGTATGTTATAAACAAGAAAACTATTAAATTAAGATACAGAGAACCTGCAGTTATAAATGAGTACTTTGAATAATTACAAAAAGCTGAAAACTGCTGTGTCAATGTCATATTTCCTGACCTCAAAGCAAAAGTGAAAAGAAGCTCATATAGTTTGAAATGCCAGCACCTTGCCAGTCAAACACATTGAACTCAACAACTTCTTCAGATGTTATTGTTAGTAATAGCACCAACCAACGAATATTACTTAAAATAATTTAATTCAAAACAGGTTAAGTGCTCCCATCCTCTTATTCCAAGACCTCTTCAGAACCCCATGTCAAGTTAACATCACATTTTTGTATTAAATTGAATCAATCTTGTGTTTTAAATCCCACAGTCACATTTCATTGCAATAAAACATTTCACTAAATATCTAAAATAGCTATTTTTAAATAGCCGTTTTTAAGTAATATTGAATTCCTATGTCTGAGTAGACAACACTTAGGTTCATAAGTTTATAGGTGTGTATTAGGCCAATGGCCCTGGAGCCTTTACAAGCCTAGCCCATAGGATTACCCTGGCATCATGCCACCCGACCTTAGCTCCTAGTGCCTCTGTCAAGTAGAGCCACTGGAGTGATCCTTGGGGGGAATTTTCTATTTACCATCCACTCATCAAGATTTCTCTTGAAGAGGGCCAGTGAGGTGCTCTGTTTGACATGTATGTTAAGTCTATTCCATAGCATGGGCAGTCTCTCAGTTATGAACCTGTCCCTCCAGCACGCTCTGTTGATTGTGGTAATGAGGTTGAGGTCTCTGGAGCATGTGGTGTGGAGGGATTGGGATTTCTTTAGATGTAGCATTTCTAACAGAGCTGGGTCAGACATGGCTTTGTAAGTCAAGCAGAGATCGCCTCTAAGTAGGCAATATGAGACAGAGACTAATTGGAGTTTTTTGAGTCTGTCCATATAGGACAAGTCTTTAAGGCCTAGGATCCTCTTTGTGAGGTACTTTTGCAGCCTCTCCAGTTGTTGCAGGTGTCTAGTGAGGTACATGCCAAATGGGGCATTGCACTCAATGATTGGCCTAATGAGGGAAGAGTAGAGGGAGACAATGACCTATTTCTTCCTGGATGCAAAACCCTTAGTAATGAGATGTGCCACATAGAAGGACTTTCTGCCACAGTGGCAATTTGGTGGTCAAAAGAGAGGTTGCTGTCAACCTGTGTTCCCAGCTCTCTTATAATGCCTTCTGTGTTCATTAGATTACCATTGATGTTGTAATGCATGGGAACTGGGTTTTTCCCAAAGGGGATGATGACACATTTTTTGACATTGAGCTTAAGGCCATGGTTCTGACACCAGTCGTTGGTTTCAGTGAGCCCCTTCTGTAGGATGCCAACATCACTTGGGAAGTTAATAATGGTTCCCAACTTGCAATCGTCTGCGAATTTTGTCAGCCAGAGTCCCTTCGTGTTAGCCTGGACTTCTGAGAAGTAGATACCAAACAGTAGAGGACCCAGGACCAATCCCTGTGGGACTCCACTCGTGACTGGTTGGCAGTCTGATTTGGAATCAGCTACTTTCACACTGTGGGTTCTATCTGTGAGCCAGTTTGCAACCCACCTAGTGATATAGTGGTTGATGACTAGCTTAGTGAGTTTTTCTATAATTCCTCAGTGGGGAATGGTATCAAAGGCCTTGGCCAGATCAAGGCAGGCTGTATGAATCACCTTGCCCTTATCCAGAGCTCTGGTGACTGATTCAAAGAAGTCGACCAAGTTGAGCAGACATGATCTACCCTTCACAAAACCAAACTGTGTGGGATCCAGAATTTGGAGATTCCCTATATCCTTGTTTATTAGGTAATTGATTATGTGTTCCATAGCTTTGCATATCAGACTTGTCAGGCTAATGGGGCAATAGTTTCCAGGGTCTGCAGTCTCTCCTCCTTTGTGGAGAGTTATGTCTAGAGCAGTACGCCATTTGGTAGGGACAAAGCCTGAGGTGAGGCTGTGACTGAACAGGGCACACAGGTGAGGTGCCAGTTCAATCTGCAGTTCATGTAGAACACAGCCAGGGATATTGTCAGGTCCCATAGAAGCTGTATTCTTGGCCTTTGACAGTGCTGTTTTAACCTGTGCAGCAGTAATACCGTGTGCTTGGCAATCTACTGGTATTGTGATTGGTCCTTTGTTTGACTGTTTTAAAAAAAAACAGGATAAAACATTCCCTTCCTTTTCATAGCTTCAATGCATTAATTTTGAGGGCTGGAACTATAGATATTTTGACTGGAAGCATTTAGCTTCAACTGCCAGATTAACTATCTGTATTCCAAAAAAAATTCCCATTATCCTCCCCTTTCATCTTGTGGTACAATTTCTAAAATTACAGACTTTAACTTTGTGAAATTTTCACAGTGCAGTATGTGTCTGTATAAAGAATTGCTCATATTTTTCCTCAGAATGTCGTAGTTGTGCTCATAAATTCTCTTCTTTTCCGGAGCTGCCTTTCTGTTTTCCCACTGTAAATGTTGTTACATGTGATGCAGACTCCAATATAAATTAATCCTTTTGTGCTGCAGTTCCCTTTTACCAAAATAACTTACTACCCTCCAGACTGTCAGAATGTTAACCTGTTTTTGAATTAAATTATTTTAAACAATCTTTGCTGGTTGGTGTTATTGCTAAGAATAACATCTGAAGAGGTTGTTGAGTGCAACGTGTTTGTTTGGAAAGATGGCAGGATTTCACACTACGCGAGCTTCTTTTCTCTTTTAGTTTGATTTTTCTTGACCTGTCAAATGCCTTTGACATGAGATAATCAGTCGCACCCTCCTTTTTTCTAGGCTAGCCAAAGTATACCTTGTTATGCACGACATCACTTGGTTTAATAGCTGCCTTACTTATTGCATATAGTGAGTAAGATAGTCTCACCTGGCCTCCCCAACACAGCCCATCAGTTATGGTGTCTCCCAGAATTCTGTTCTTGGACCCCTGCTATTTACTGAATTTGTTAATAACATGCCAATTGTCTCATCCAGCCAGCATCATTCACTATGCAGATGATAACACTCTACATTACTCCTGTCACTTGATCTATAAGGGGCCTGCCTAATAGGCCTTTGGGGTCCTGTATCCACCTGGTGCTACACCAGGTGGGTGCACCCTGGTTTCTCAGTGAACATGTCCCCAAACTCCTTTAACACTGTTCAGATTTCTCGAACTTGGGTAGGAGATAGCTGCTGGGACATTGCAACCCCTTCCACTGAGGTGTCAGTCCGATCACTGAGATCAGTCACCAGAGCTCCCTCAGACTCCTCCTGCAATCCACTGCAAATGCTCAGCACAAGGGCCTCCCTATCATGGTAAGGTTTCATCATGTTACCATGGTACAATTTGTGCCCCTGCCTAGCAGTTCCACCATGTAGTTAACATCACTTACCTTTCTTACCACCTTGTAGGGTCCCTCCCAAGCTGCTTGCAGCTTGTTGTGTCTGACAAGAATGAGAACCATTACCTGCTCCCCCACAACATACTCTCTAGCTCAAGCATTCCTGTCATACCACACATTTTTCTGTTGTTGAGCTTCTGCCAGGTTCTCCTGGGCCAAGCCCATGCATTCCTTGAGCCTTGTCCTGAGGTTTAGGACATATGCCACAACAGACTCCTTGTGAGGTTCACACTCACCTTCCCACTCATCTCGAATTAAATCTAGAGGTCCCCTCACCTTATGACCATGCAGCAACTCAAAGGGTGAAAAACCTGTGGATTCCTGGGAAACCTCTCTATAAGCAAACAGATGGGGCAAATATTTGTCCCACTCCCTCTTAAACTGGTTTGCAAATGCCTGTAGCATAGACTTGATTGTAGAGTTTAACCTCTCAACCAGACCATTAGTCTGGGGGATGTTACGGGGTGGTCTTCAGGTGCTTCATCCCTCAGTACTTCCACAGACAAGCCAGCAGGTCTGACATGAAACTGGCACCTCTGTCAGTCAGTATTTCTTTTGGGAAACCTACCCTGCTGAAAATATCTAACAAAGCATTTGCCACCTTTTCTGCCTCAATGGAGGACAGAGCTACTGCCACAGGGTATCATGTAGCATAATCCACTACCACTAAGATATACTTTTTCCCTGTGGAACTTGGGGTACTCAGAGGTCCCACAATGTCCATAGCTACCCTCTGAAATGGCTCCTCAATCACAGGCAAAGGCATCAAAGGAGCTCTCACCTTGTCTCCTGCCTTGCATACCTTTTGGCACTGCTCACAGGTCTTGCAGTACCCTGTTACATCTCTGGAAATTCCAGGGAATAGAAGTTCTGCATGATACGTCTTTTTGTACATTTTATGCCCATATAACCTGCAAAGGGAATATCATGGGCTAGGGCTAGAAGCGCCAGACGGTAGGCTGTCGGCACTACCAAGTGCTGTACCCTCTCACCTTCTAGCCCTCCCTCAGGGGTCCACTCTCTGTGCAGTAACTCTTTGTCCCAGTATACAGATTCCCCCTTCTCTTGAGAATCGGGTCCCTCACTAGCTACCTGCCTCAGGACTTACAATGTAGGGTCTGAGAGCTGAGCCTGTCTCAGCTCTCTCTTTGTAACCCTTCCCAGCTCCCCTTCCCCAGGAAGTCTAGCGTCATCAGACAGTGGTGCCTCACTGTCAGCCTGGGTACTACTACTCACCTCTACCTTTGCAGTCTCTTTGTCCAAGGGAACATCAGTACCCACAAGCAGCTGTGGCTCACCTTCAGTCTCACTGCTACAGTGTGGCTCCCTCCCTGAAGTAACCACCTCACCAGTCCTGGCTGCAAGTATGCAGTCTGTCTGGGTCTCCCCCAGGCTAACAGACCCACAGGATTGTCTCCTAGCCTGACTGCGTGTAACAGCATAAACGCGTCTATATCATGTTATCGAAAGTTTACTTAATCGAATTAATAAAGGTCGAACTTTATTGATCGATTAAGTAAAACATCAAATAATGTAAAAAAAAAAATTTAAAAAATAAATAACTAGCGTAGGCAGGGGACAAGCCACCCTGCACCCCCCACACCCCCCCTACTTAAATATACCAACTCCGAGACTGTACTACATTGAGGTAAATGGAAATCTCCCCTTACGGAGATTTCCATTTACTTGCACAATGTTTTTCACTTTCGATATTGTCGTGCTGACAATATCAGACTCGATTGTCAGCTTACGACAACGTGAAGTAGACCCGCATAAACACATGGTACTGCCTCATCCAAATCCTTCCCTATCAGGACATCTGCAGGATGGTAGTTTGGTACCCCTTTTGTCTAAAGACAACCTACTATTGGCATTTTGTCTTTCCTACTTACTAGCTCTCTCACCTTTTGTTCCCCACCTTGCCTCTGTGGGCATCTGTATGCCACATGGCCCTACTGGTTGCATTCAAAACATTTAACCCTAGGTCCTGGACATGTACTTGGAATAGTGGCTTCCCCTGCTACTGGCAGATTCTGTTGGGAGGGGTCTGTGCTGCCCACCATGGGTTCCCTTAGACCCATGAGCAGTACTGGGGGTCCCTTTCCTGTGCAGGGATGCCCTGCTTGCTAGGTATAGGTCTCCTTTCTTCCCCAACTCATCTGAAGTACCACATTGTCTATCAGCTAACCAGATCCTCATGTCCTCAGACAAAGTGTTAAGGGCTTGTTCTCTCACCAAAAGGTCTGCCAGCCCTTCAAAAGTGGTAACCTGACATCCACTCACACACCTATGAAAATAGGTGCTCAGTTCAGCAACATATTCACAAACACTTTCATCTGCCTTGCGTCTATGCTCACAAAACGTTTTCCTATACATTTCAGGTGTTAGCTTAAAATATTCTAACGAGTGATTTTTAACAGCAGTATAATCAAAATATTGACAATCAGCAAGTTTAGACAACACAGTTACAGCTTTACCATGGAGTAAGGAGATCAGGAACCATACCCAGAGCCTTTGGTCAACATCATACTGTCTGGATACCCTCTCAAACATATGAATGAAACTATCAAAATTATCCCCCTCTGTAAACTGTGGAAGAAATTTACTGACCTTTTGTGCTTCTGGGGTCCATTTACTCCCTTCTCCATTACCTCCATGACTCTGGCGAAGAGTCATCATCTCCTTTTCATGCTGTCTCTGCCTCTCTTTTCCTCAGATTCCAGGCATAGCAATTTCTCATTCTCCTCAGCCTGCAGACATCTCAGTCTCTCAGCTGCTTCTATTTCCAAATGCCTGGCCTCCAACTCAAGTCTCTTTAGCTCCAGATGGATTTTTAAGTTCTCTGCAGAAAGGTTGAGCTGTCTATTCTGTGAGGGTGGTACATCTCCACTGCCAGTCTGATTGTCCTCCTGGTTGCTGTTTTCTGATTCAGCTGTGACCAAAGCTGCAATCATGTCTGCCTTAGTCAGGTTTCCATGAACCAGTCCCCTAGCCTGGCACATCTCAGCCAGCTGGCTCCTTGTCAGCTTTCTGTACTCCTGCGCTGACATGCTGCCTGCTCTCCCTGACTAACTAAGCTAACAAAAGAAATAAAACAATTTTGATCTGAACTCTGAGTATTCACAGCATGGCTGATTTAGAGTACAAAACACCTTCAGTGATCACTGTACACAAGCTACAGGAATTCACTCTACCCACACCACTACAAGCCAATTAGTATTTGCCAATGAATTAATATGTGGTGTGGATATCTCACCACTGCCAAACAATTAATATGTGACGCCCGTGCCCTGGCCCAGCAATCAAGGAGCTTCAATCCTCACCACTAACACCAGTGAGGGGCATGCTTATAGGGAAAAGACAATAAACACACACACAGTAAAGTACAATTGCCTTTAAAGGAGTACAACAGGTTTCTCTAATGTATTCCTCAATTTCACGGCCCTTTTCCTCCCTATTTACATTGTCCTCTGTAAAGCAGCAACAATAAAGCATTTACAGTTTTTATAATTCCCCTTACTTCTGTAACAGAAGCCTACCTTCTCATACTGTGATGGTTTCACTTACAAAATGATTCTCTCACATTTGAATAAAGCTTGCTGGAGTCGCCCAATTACTGACATCATCGAGGCCAGGCAGTGCAGGTACTTTTTTTTAATCAGTTCCTCCCCAAAGTGACATCACCACAGCCGTCATCTGATTCTAACTAAAATAATAAGACCCACCCATTCTGTGATGTCATGGCTCCCTTGTCCTTCCTCCAGCCTGAGTGCTCAAATACAAGTGCAGGAGGTAGGGTACTTCTTTTTAGCATTGTGTTTCCAGTACGCTGTATTTCCCTATTGGAACCTTGTGTGAGTCTCTTTCTGCATCAGCTTCCCTCGTGGATTTATACTGGTGAGTATGACATTTTTTGTAGAAATACATTGTTTGACAGCAAAGTATCAGTATATCTTTAATGTGGCATCTTCATTTCTCCTGGCTTTTCGGTCGCTGTGCTGCATAAGTTCACACGTGCATCCAAAAATGTTTAAACATTGCCTGTTTGGGTCCTGCTGACCCAAGCTCTACAGACCTTGTAGGTTGTACAGTTTCTTCTTAATTCCCTCTGACTGTATTTGCATTGCCATTGTTTTTGTCAGTATCTTGATGTGAAATCTGTTTTCAATGTGTAATTGTTTTGTTTAGCACATGGTCATCAGTGATTGTGCTACAGCACTTGAAAGCAGTGGTAGCAGCACATCGGTGAGTATATTTGCTTTTTATGCATATGGCTGTGGGTTCTAATACCGCAACCTGTAGATGGATAGGAAATGGTAAGTTGTACTCTAATGTTGGGTGCTTCAGTCGTGACTGTCTTAGTTTCTTTGGTTTGCCATCCATCCCCTATTGCAATGTTTTTTTTTACTGTAACCTAGGCAATGTATTTGTCAAAGGTAATAGGCACACAATCTGTAGATGAAACACTGAATTGGACATTGCAATGGATAATTCAGATCTGCCTTATGCAAGATATGCAAGGCAGCAGTCAAGGGACTACAGTACAAGGTCAGACCATTGAGATGGCACCATTTTGAGCTTTTACCCCGGGACGCCGCTGGAAACGTTCATAGTGTGCCCAGTCAAACTAACCAGGTAAAGAACCAGATAACAAAATATTTACTGCAACTTGCAAAGAAAGAGCAAACCTCTACAGGTAGCCAGTAAAGTGAATCAAACCAAACAGCCAGAGAATCATGGAAATTTGTTTATACAGGAAAAAATCTTAATTACATCTGGTAACAGGTCATGTTACATTTCAGTATGTTCATTTTATTCAGTAGTAGTGTAGTAACACTGATGTTTGGAAACAGAAATTTGGTATGCATACTTGTACATTCTGCACGGCAAATGATGCTTAGGTGGTGTATCGCTTGCATACTTCTCTGTTGTATTTGCAGCAGATACTGCTAGTGTGCAGTGCGGGAATAGAAAGATTAAAACATTACCCTGGTATCAGAGGTGGCAGTGCAACATATTCATTGTGGCTTAACATGAGAGTAGCTCTAAGCAAGCACCATGTGAAACCTGAACAAGCACCTAGAATTATTCAGTGCAGCTTCCACACCTTAAGTCTGAAAATGAATTTGCATACTCACATGAACAGGAGTAGCTGCATATTGATGGCTAAAGGTGTATGGGCATGTCGGGTGGTTACTACACTGCAAAACTGGTATGTAATGGTGGAGATATTTGGAAGGCATGAGCAAACACACCAGTATATTAAAACCATAGCACCAATTGAACTGGAGGCTGGCAAATAGATTTAGTAAGGGATGTTGTCCATGCACAAATATTTCAACAGTGATTCTTTGCAGTGGCATCCATTATCTGATTCAAGGTAAATTAACCTTGATGTCCTTTATTTAAAAAAAAATCAATAAAAAATGTACTTTGTTATAAGTGACTTCTGGACGCAAGAAAAGGGAATGGGAAAATATAGCAATGTGGTTTGTATATACAAAGACAAATCCAGGGACACTTCAAAAGTTTTTTTTTTGCAAACTAACCAGTGGAGTAAAAACATATGAAGGCAAACACTGCATACCAACACACTTTGCACATGTAAATCTCAATTTTTAACAAGGTGGAAGCATGAAGTGATACCTTAACACTTAAATTAATAAAGATCTAAACTGGTTAATAGTATAAATGTTTTATTCTTTAGCTCCTTGGTGTAAGACCTTACAGGAGTTGTTATATAAACTGGATGTGAATGCAGTCAAGTAAGGCCATGGCTATAGTGCAGCAAAAAAAATGTCCCCTCTAACAAAGGAAATGCTAGATCAAAGATTAAATTACATGAGTCAAGCACCCTGCTGAGATCTGCCAATCAATGGAATTACAAGGTCAAATTACCCTCAGGACTTTGACAGCTAGGGGAAGCTAAGTGTTATGGGGGAGGGGAGAAGTAAATGGACTGGAATTCATTGTCTCACAAATTAGTGCCATTTAAACTAAATTAGAAAAAAAGGCAGCAGTGAACAGCACTTTGAGTGTTGTTCTGTGGCATTTGCACTGTTTCTATTTTAAGTAGTCATTCAGCAGCAGGGAATGTTACTTACACTGTTCTATTTTACTCAGTACTTTGTACGCATGCAACATCTATGAAATGACAGGAACTTTAGGCAAACGGAGGCCTACATGATGTAACATTTTTGAGCCAAACAGTGATTTCTGGGATACTGAATGGCAACCTGATTTATCCAAACCACGTCAATATGCCAGCCTCCAGGTGGCAGAGTCTGGAATTACATATAAAAATATTTGAAATCCTGTAAATAATCCCAAAGTGCTGTTAAAGTGTAGAAAACATCATACCATGATGTTTTAAACATGTCTTTTGAGTCTGTGGGTGCGGTACTCCTTTAAGAGCACACAGAGATCACAGTCAGTCTGGGGCTGGTTTCTCCCTTTTTCTCCAGGTCCCCAATAAGACTCCACACTGGCACAGCTATAGGGTCCAGATTTCAGCCTAGTGGCCAAGCTAAAACCTCCAGCACCCCCTCTGTTCAACCAGTGCTTTGTGTCCCTGCCCAAGTAGCTGATGCACAAACACACTTTGAGGTAAGAGCTATATACAACCACACAGACACTCCTGGCAAAGGCTGGCATAGGTCCTCCAGCTGTGCCTCTTTTCTGCCCAATCTAAAAGGTAGTATCAGCTGCCACCACCCACTAATATCAGCTACTCAAAGGCCTTTCTGAAAAGGTGTCCAATTATTACTGTGCAATATTATTATCCAAATGGTAAGTGTGACTGAGCAGTCAAGGCTTATTATAGTGACTTGGTACAATATCACTATATACATGCAATGTACTCTTAGAGCTTAAATTATCTCTACACAAAGCAGCCACAGTTGAAAGGTTTAAAAATATTTAATAAATATTAAAAACACAAGACAATACTTCTTACTACACAGTGCTAGTCAAGAGTTCAGAGATCACAGAGAAATACTTAAAATAATACAGTAGAAAAGTTCTGACATCACAGAAAAACAAACTAGTCTAATTTTCCTGTTTCCTAGCTATATCTAAGAGAAAACACAGTTCCAAATAACTTACATATACAGCAAAACAGTGCTGGTGATGTTGGATGTTCTCAAGACAAAATGCTCAAAGCTCTCTGATTCTCTCTCTTTAAATTGATAACAGAACTGCTTCACATGACATCATTCTTCACACTTCTCTGGTATTCCCAGGCTAACAGAAACTACATTTACATTATTTACACCTGGTCAGAAATCAGAGCAATAAAGGACATTTATACATGCAAATTCTAGCCATTAACTCTGGTATTACATTTACATTCTTTACACCTGGTCAGAAACCAGAGCAATAAAGGACATTTATACATGCAAATTCTAACTATTAACTCTGGTCTTAAAACAATAGGCAGGATGCCTCCCTCTAGATATATCGGCTCTGAATTTTGACATCAAAGACAGTCAAAAAATGCTTGACTTAGCTTTTTCAGAGTGCACTGTTGTTACATTTTTGCAGTTCAATATCCAATGCAGTCTTTTCACATTTAAGAGAACAAGCCTGTGGCTTACATTAATATTTACGAATGACAGAATTATCTACCAAATTCTATCTGGCTACGCTGGCAGCCTTTACCTATCTTCACAGAAGGTTTACTATCATTTGTGCGAATGACAGTCTTTTGGTAGTAATGCTGCCGAACATCAGAATGTCATTCACAAAATGACAAGTGTATTGGATAGTCGAACACACTTATGCGAATGCAGTAGCACATTAGCATAAGTGTGTTCAACTATATGTACGAGATTGCTATACAGTGGGAATTGGAAATTCATCCATATCCCTACTGTAGTGCAATCTCAGAGTTAGAATATATTAGTAGTAGGGGATATGGGGGGGCACAGCCCCCCACAGGGGGGTGCAGGGGGATTTCCCCCCTGCAAAAACATGATATGTCATATACGAGTTTAATTTACATCAGCTCCTACATGGCTATCACATCACATTTTCAGCGACAATGTTGACTCAAATGTGTCGATCACTTCGGGTGACATTGCGTATGCTTGAAATGTTTGGTTTCGGTTTTAGTTTTCGTTATTTCAAACGGCAAATGTTTTGCCGTTCGAACTAACGATAGCAAACTGTTATGGAATACTGTAGTTTCTCAAATGTATCTGATGGAATTGGAGAGAGTGCCTCACAAAGAGAACAAAATGGTTTCAACACTGGTATTATAGTGAAAGAAAGAAGGAAAGACTACAGTAACTCATTGCATCTTATTGCCTTCTCAGAAGAGATACTGTATGTGTCTAGCAGAAAGTGCATTAAAGGACCACTTACTATTTAAAAAACATTTGCTTGGAATACCTTACTGGTAACCTGATCATAACATGACACTCATCCTCAATAAAAATGAATATCAACCACACTATGAAATAGGGCAGCTTCATATCTTAAAGACTTTCACATCTATGGAAAAAACACACCCTCTTAATAAATTTAGTCCATCAATCCATATCTTCAAGACTGAAGTGTATGACTACATGGGCACCTGCAATGGTGCAATATAGGATCCAGGGCATGTAGTTTCTGAATAGCTAGTAGGACTGAGTTTGCTAACCAAGCCTATGAACCTATGAACCACAATAGAGGTATCAAGAGGGAACATTAACCTTTGCATATTGCCAAATAGTTGAGGCTATTCTTAATGTATTTTCACTCTGGATCCAAATCAAGGATTTTGGCAAAGTAAATTGGAAAATGCAGGCACTAATCTATGGATATTACATACACCATTAGGCAGACAAATTTTTTAAGGCCACATTTTGGGGGCATTGTCAGTATCAAAGGTGTTCAGTGTGCCATTCCAAGCATGATTAAGGATCTAAAAAGTTCCATTAACATTACTGATTTTGTTCTATTCTGTGATACTACAAAGCAACCCCAAACAAGAAATGACTCCTGCACTCTGTAGACTGCAAAACTTGTTTAATAAGAGAGTAGAATACACTAAAGAACTGGTTTTGGCACAAATAGATCCTTCTTCAGCTTATAACTAATAACATACTTCCCCTTCAATAAATAATAAATGTGATCTAAAACACCTTCCAAAGTGTATAAAACATATAATAACTAATTATCACACATTAAAACTATAAAAATTTGTGTTATTGGCCTAAATAATAAAGGAACATTAATCACATGTGTATACATATCACTTAAAACTATTAGTCACAGCATTCAGCAGGAATCTTCTATTATGAGTAATATTCCACTGAATGGTAGAAATGCAGATAAACAGAGAGAAGAATTCAGAATGTATCACTTAACCCAGGTGAAAACAAAGTACCTGTGGTAATAATATATTGCTTCTTCATAGGTTCATAGGAGGTTACTAGGCTAGCAGCCCTACAGCCTTTACAAGCCTAGCCATGTTAATCCCAAGTATCTACCTTTGTTCTTTTTGGGTAGTTCAAAGAACGAATTTATGCACAGAGCAGGTCTGTGATCAACACTGGCTATACATGTCCATGAGGGACATGGGTGCCACCCCAGGGGCAAATTTGTGGTCTCCCTTTTAATTATAAGATTTGACAGATATGCATGCTCATAGAAATATGTGCTGTAGGGCTTACAGTCTCAGTAGATTAACTTGTTGCATACTCACCTTTAGTACAGGAAGCTGTGGGTTTTATTCCCACATCTGACAGCTGGATTAAATTTTTTAGTATCGACACTGCAGTACAGCCTAACATGATGCTGCATTCCTCGGTGTGATGTCTTTCAAATGAGATGTTAAACCGATGCCCCAGCTTCCTGAATTGGTGGTAGCTCAGATGGAAGTAAAACAACCTTCATCTTCTTCAAAAAGAATAGAGTAAATTCCTCATTGACCTGGCCAAATTTTTCTAGTTAGTATGAATACTTCTTCTGAGAAAAGGTCATTGGCCTAGTTGAAACAATTAGTTCAACAAAGTGTAAATAAAGTAAATAAAAAAATGATAGGCACCCCTTTTTACATGATCTATACCAATACAACTAAATGCAACATGTTTATGCTATAAAGTTAATATATAGATTGTTGGTATCTTTCTTGCATAGAATGTTGTCCAGATGTTCATTTTTTTTTCTTTGTTTAAGCATGCTGTTTGTTTCTCCCACCTAAATTGCATTACCAGAGCACTACACTAGGTATATTACTCCTAGAGTAATATACTTAATATAGTGGATTATGACTGTCACCAGTTATAACCTGGGAGGTTGGCATAATGGGTAAGGTATTTACCTTACATGTGCAAGGTACACGGTTTGATTCTCCCATGGGGTAATTTGATAGGCTTAAAATGGCCCACAAGGGCAGTTGGCCTAATATTAATTTTTTAACCTATTTATTATGTGTTCAAGACATGGATGCCAAGAAATTCACCTCTTGTGCTTCACTTAAGAGTTGAGAGGTGAATTTCTTGGCATTCATGTTGAGAATACAAAATAAAGAGCTATGATCGGTGACTCGGTCATAATTCTTTGTAGTGTTTAGAGCTTTATCTGCTCCAGGTACTACTAGTTACAGAAAAAAGAAATGAAAAAAAAAAACACTAAGTGTTTTGATTGCTTTTAAAGCTGTCAAAGGCAGTGTAATGCTTTCTGTTACACTTACGCTCAGTTTTCATGCTTCCCAGTGGTCCAGATTTTCACAGAATGTCCAGATTTTTGCACAGTCAACAAAAGATAAGTAAAATAAAATAAAAAATAATCCGATTTAAAGCATATTTAGCAAATCTTTACACAAGAACTAGATACATTGCACAGAATGCTGCTGATTTCATAAAGGTATAGCCCAGAACCATAGGACAAGCCAAGAAAAGTGACTGGTATTGCAAATATTCTAAGTACAGTGTGTTGTTGAGAATACAAGAGAGATTTTCTGTAAGATTTAGACGTTTTATGGGTTGTGACTTGACTATGATTGACTGCTGCAAAGCATCTGAAGCTGAAATGTGTGACTAAACACAGAGATCCAAGTATTATGTGAAATTATCATGACAGGATGACCAACTATTGTGAAACAGATTCATTCATTAATCATGCTATATTTTGCATTCAGGGATGAGCTACCCTGTGTAAAAAAAAAAAAAAAAAAAAAAAAGAGCCAGAGAAATAGCATATTGGGCAAGCATGTCAGTGCAAGCTGAATAAATGTGTGGTATGTTCAGGAATCAAGACCAAAAGTAGAGTTACTTCAATATATCTGTCAATTGGTGCATAGGGTTATGGTTGTGAGCTGCAGTTTCTGTTCTAGAGGATTTTATTCCCTCAGCTCTTCCTTGTCTGCTGTGTGACCTTTAGCATACCACTTAATTAAACAATGCTCCCAGGTCACCTCTGAAAAGGGACTCCATGTCCAGTGGGCCTACCTGGTTAACAAATGTGTAGGAAGTATTATTATTATGACATACCATCACTACCATGATGTAAAATAAAAATGTAAATTTAATTGAGTACAGTCTCAGTTTTTAATTTTTAATCTGAGTTGACTATAACATGACACTCTTGAAGTAGCTCACTGTAAGAACACTCCAGACGTTATCTCAATCCATCCAGTGTTTTTTTTTGTTTGTGATTTATTGTGTCACTGTTTGGTAGGGGAAGTCTTATTTTGCTTCATATTTTATTTTTTACCTTTAACACTTCATCGTGAACTGAAAGTTATTGCAAATTCACATTTTCTGTTAAACAAAACATCTATCTCATAAAGATTGCTTGTTTAGAGAAATTAATTACAAGTCCTTGTTTTACTTCTCCACATTTAACTAATCTCTCTACACATCTCTTGTATTGTGATTTATTTTCTTATTAAGTGTCAAAACAGTCTCTAGAGCTATTAATTTATTTTCTAAATGACCACGGGCTCTAATGTAACATGCAAAACTGAGTTTTATGGTGGGGCATGACCTGTTTTTTTTAATTTTCATGCTTGTGCATGCACGTAGTCTCTCACACACACACGCACACACACACGCACGCACGCACACACACACACACACACACACACACACACACACACACACACACACACACACACACACACACACACACACACACTGTGTCTGTCTCTGAGGTGAATTTATCATACTAAATAGTCAAGCTGCACATTTTTATCCACAGTGGTATTTTTCAAGTGTCCTTTTTAGCCAAAAGAAAAGAAATTATGTACTTCTCTTTCTAGGCATAAGTGGTCATTTAAGCTCTGTGTCTAACATCAGTAGATTAATAACACCTGATGAAGGGGTCTTACTATCCCAAAAGCTTCAGTAATTACAAAACCTGTGATACCTTTTAATGGATCATTATATCAGTCTTCCAGCCTTTTTGCCTTTTCTGTTACTGGACCAACATGGCATTTATTTTTTTCTGTCTATAAGACTGGAGAAGCTTAGCAGTGTCATTTTCAGAAAAGGGGGTAGGGAGAACATGACAGAAATTTTTAACTGCCCCACAAAAATTTATACAGTCCAACAGGGTACCACCTTTCAAAATGTATGAAATCAAAGACACCATTTGTAGATATAAAGGTATTAGGAGAGATATGAGAATATATCACTTTTCAGAATGGTAGTATATTACCACAACAGCCTTTACAGACAATTGGGGGAAAAAGTATAATTCATTGTTAGTGACAAGAAATAAGTGGGTAAATACAAATGGGTAAAGTAGATATTATTTTCTATCAGAATTTATGCATCTATGTTTGCATATCTCAAAAGATTACACTTTATTTTACTATATCTCTGATTATTGTTCTTCAGCTAGTGATACACCAATTTCATCACCTTTGAAATCACTCCAAGGCCGGTCTGCTTTTCTACAGTTATTTCCTAGTGTGAAAAGATGATGAAACCCTTGCAGAAATTTTGATAAACTGTCAACTGCTGTACCATCATTTTCTTCAGTAGACAGCTAAAAGAAATATCTGCCAGTTTCAATTGACATCAATGCAATCCTGCCAATTAGCCATTCCCCTAAAATTATACAGTTCTCAGGAAACCTCCCTCAGTCCTTTCATTCAGATGTTATATCATTTTCCTACCACTTAACATAATTAGCAAACCAGTTTCTGAATTCCAGTCCACTATGTAAAATATTTTTGTTGTTGTTGTTATGCAGCTTTATCCATTATCTTCTTGTCATCTGGAACAACATTTATCACTGAAGAGAAAACTTAAACATCAGTGCCATAGACACAGGCCTGTTCCATTCTGATAAATCTTCATATACTGGGAAGTATCCATGATTTTAAGTGCTTCAAGGACTTGCTTCATAGGAAATGGACTATTATACAGTGCCTCCCTATTAATATTCTAAAACGTGCATGCTGATTGGCCAGCCCAACCAGCGTGCCCGTTGTAAATCCCACAAGATACCAACAGAAAAAGGTCTGGTCGCCCGGACTTTTTTCCGTTGGTATAAACTGCCTCCAAATTTTTTTTTTTTTTGTACAAAAAAAAAGAGAGAGAAAACTGAGCATAGGAGACGTTCTTTTCTCCGTTGCTTTCGTTTCAAACCTTGATGTACTGGGTATGCGTGGGAACGCAAGTTCCATACGCATGCGCAGTACATCAAAAAGCAGAATCAGTATACCACAACCGGCGGAAGAACAGCAATCCGCCTTTATACAAAGACATTATTTAAGAAAAGCAAGTATTTTTTTTCTTAAATAATGTCATTGTATAATAGCAATAACCGACTTCGTGGTTGTGGTATATTGAAGATTTACTCACGGTTGGCTTTGTTTAATGACTCGGGCTTCGCCCTCGTGATTAAACCACAACAACCATGGGTAAATCTTCAATATACCACACCACGTCATTGGTTATTGCTTAAATATCTAACAGTATACAATGATAGTGCTGAGGTCAGTCTGTTTTTCCACTGGTATTCTTCTCTACCTGAAAAGGAAGGTGCAGTGCCCACAGTAATCAAAGCTCTCTGCAGTGATAGATCAATCTTGGACAATTTTCTATGCTCACAGCCAGTAACCATCCCCAGCAGTTCTGGTTTTAGCTTCAGGCTTCTTCTTTGTGGCTCTGGCTCTAAAAGAACTTGTACTGTCCTGATGCTGCAGTGAATGGTTAAGTGTATTAAGTAGGAAACTTGACATTGTATGTCTTTGGAAAAAGGACTAATTGGACTATTGGGATTGTAGAAAAGCATGTCCATCTCAGGGCAAGTGGCGCAAAATAGAAGGAAAAAATGAATACAGGGCTGAGTCTGCCATATGATATCAGCAAAGTTACTTTTATAAGGAGGCCAACCACTCTATTCCAAGTTAAGCTTAGACCAACAGTCTTTAGACTCCACAATTCGTTACCTTAACATGATCAAGATATATATGAATTCCCTCCAGTAGTTAATTTAAGTTAGAAATAGGATACAAAAACACATTCCAAATGGTTTGCACTTAATCTGTTTTAAGGGCTTTTAATACTTTCCATCCCCAGTGAAGTGCTATACATCGAAGAAATATAAATTCCATGGTCATTAAGTTTCATTTCCTTTCTCCTGACTTGCAGAAAGAATAACATTTTTCTCTTTTTCTTGCCAGCAACAGTCCCTCTTTTCAGCAGACCCAGTCCTGTTTGCTTGTAATTTATGTGTCTGCCTCTCCATATTTCTTAAAGGGGCACGCTCAGGAATAACAGTCTCAATGTTGTAGCAAAAGCAAATCTGTTATGAATCAACTGTTTGAAAACATCTTACTCTTCTAAGATTTGCAAACAAAAGATAAGTCATATTCTTTTACTGATTCAGATACTTTACTGCTTATCCATCTATTTTGCTAAATTGTTGTCACACATCAGAAAAATAAGGAGATGATAGAACATTCAACTAACTTAAAAAAATCACATATAACCCAACAAAATTAAGAATGATTTATTAACTTGTGCTACATGCAATATCAGATTGATAGTTCTCCTACTGTAAGTCTGAATATGTTTCCTTATATATCTGGGTATAGCCTGGTATATAAACTGCAGAGCTTGCTGTATTTTTATCTTTAGTATATTTCTGATTCAGTTGCCTCTCTTTGTGTGGAGATGTTCCCATCTAATTATACTTTCTTGACTAAGTATTCTGAATGAATGCATTTAGAACAGCTTCAGCTATAAATGTACTTCGTGAAATAGACCCCAGGTTGACTGTTTCATATGTTACTGACAGCATACTTTTATATTTTGGGTCCACAAATAGATCAGAGTGTGTTAAATCATCTGTACACAGTGACAGAATTATTTAATTCAAAAATTAAACACCTATTGTACCTGCATTGTTTCTTCTGCCATCCCCTTCCTTTTCAAGACAATTTTATACTCATACATCCACATGTAGAAACATAGTGCATGCACTTGTGGAACTGTCATTGTGTCACTTTATACAACCTCCCCTAAGAGTCCATTTTAAGACATCAGCACCCTTTTGCTGAGTGAAAAGACTGGTATTATTAAGGTTATATTGCACCTCTTTATTTTAGTTTAAAGGAATTTGTTGGGGTATCATCTTAAGGGTAAGAAAGTCGGGTTAGACATACATTTACAGAGGAAAATAAACACACGTGGTTAGACATACATTTACAGAGGAAAATAAACACACGTGAAGGCAATCAATCTGGTTAAAAATGGAAGTGGGGAACAACCCTCACTTCCTCCTTTATTATAAAGGACATGGTCATGTGACCTCTCGACGTCTCCACACCAACGTCAGTGTAAGAGCCACATACGATCATTCGCTCTCTTTATTATTATCGGCTAACACCCCCACTTGCTCTTTCGCTGTATACAAATACATTTTAAGAGCATATTCTTGGATAACTTTTCCATCACATTCCAGATATGTAATACATGATCTTTTCAATCTTCGACTTCGTAGCAGGTTTAGTAAAGACATCTGCAACCATGTCCATTGTCAGGCAATATTCAATGCTTATTTTGTCATCATTAAGTGTTGACCTGACAAAATGATACTTAATATCAACATGTTTACATCTCTGTCGGCTTACTGGATTCTTCGACAAAGCGATTGCTCCTTGATTGTCCTCAAATATTGTTACTGGCACATACTTGCATTCTCCATCCATTTCACTCAACAGCTGCACAAGGAACAAACTCTCCTGTGCTGTTGCTGCTAATGCCATGTACTCTGCCTCACATGTAGATAAAACTACCGTATGTTGCTTCTTTGATTTCCATAAAATAATAGGCCCATCTCTATTGAGGCTAAAGCAATAACCTGTTGTACTACGTCTATCATTTTGATCTGTTGCCCAATCTGCATCACTGTATGCTATAAGCTGAAGTTTCTCTTAATTTTTCTTGTAACACAGCTCTCTGTCCAATGTACCTTGCAAGTATCTTAACACATGTTTGGCTAGTGTTAAATGAGATTCACTTGGTTGTGGCAAATATTGTGAAAGTTTACTTGCAATCCAGCTAAGATCAGGTCTCGTGCTTGTCATAACATATATCAAACTACCCACAAGCTCACAATATTTTCTTGGATCTTTAGATTCACTGTCACAAAGTTTGTTTTTTGTTTGGAAGGGGTACTTCTTACTTTACAATTAGACATACCAAATTTCTCAAGAATTTTCCTAATGTACCTCTTTTGGTTCATCTTTACTTCACCTCTATTCTGGGTAAAACTGATGCCTAGAAAATGTCTTAGCCTTCCCAGATCTTTCATTTTAAATTTAGCCTTCAGCATTTCCTTTACATCGTTTAGTGATTCATTGTCACTGGCTGCTATAATGAGATCATCAACCCATATAATTAGGACTGTTTTCTCATTTTCAGCTTGTCTAGTGTAAACACATTGGTCCGCGGGGTTTTGTATAAAACTATTTTCACAGAGATAATCATACAACATTTTGTTCCAGTTACGCCCTGATTGTTTCAGTCCGTATAATGACTTATTCAGTTTACAAACCAATTTCTCATCATTATTTGATTTCTTTTCGAAACCTTCAGGTTGCTCCATATACACCTCACAGTCTATAGGAGCATGTAAATAAGCCGTTTGTACATCCATCTGGTGCAATTCTAAATCATACTGAGCTGCCATCTGCATTAGGCTTCATATAGATGTCTTACAGTTGGTGCAAATGTTTCGTTGTAATCTATACCAGCGACTTGACTGTAGCCTTTAGCCACATATCTGGCTTTATAAGTCTCAGTATTATCTGCATTGTCTTTTACCATGAAAACCCACCTACCCCCCACTGCATTTTTATCTTCCGGCAGTGTGGTAAGTGTAAATGAGTTGTTTTCCTCTAAAGACTTAAGTTCTTCCTTCATAGCTTTGACCCACTTTTCCGAGTTAGACATGGCTTCTTTAAAGCTCTGTGGTGTGTTGTATATTAATCAGTAACAATAGTCAACATTAATTGTCACATAATCATCATTTTTAGCTTTACACTCATAGTTTTTCAAGTATGCAGGTGGTTTTCTCTCTTTTTTAGAGTAGTGTGTATCCTGCCTTTTCTTTTCTTGCCTTACTATTGTGTCTTGACTGTCAGCTTTTGATTCTGACTTAACATGCACACTTCTTCTGGTATTAAGATCTTCATCTATCACTTCTGGGTCTGTCTGAATCTGGCATTCAGCTACATTCTTAGTAAAGAACTTGACTAACCTGTGTCTAAGGATCCTTCCTGTGTCAGGATAATAGACCAGATATGATGGGCTGTTTTTATCATATCCGACAAAGATCCCCTTATCACATCTTGGGTCTAACTTCTTTTTATCTTGTCTGTATGCATAACACTGATGCAAATTCTCTCATCCTTGAAAGATCAGGTTTCTTTCCTGTTAGCATAAAGAATGGGGTCTGCCCCACACACCTGTTATAACATCTGTTGTGAATAAAAGCAGCAGTCATTACTGCATATGTCCACAACTCTTTAGGTAAACCACTCTCTATCGACATACACCTTGCCATTTCGAACAGTGTTCTCCAGTTTCTCTCTGCCATCCCATTCTGATGGGGTGAGTAAGGTGCGGACGTTTCATGTCTTTTAACATTTTTACTCAATAGTGAGTGAAAGTCTTTCGACATGAACTCAGTGCCATTATCTGATCTGATACACTTTACCTTCCCATAAGGAGCTGAATCTGCAATAAACTTTTCAGTCACCTTGACTGTATCACTCTTGGCTTTCAGAAAGTAGACAAATGTTACACCCGAGCAATCATCAGTAAATGCTAAAGTGTAATTAAAGCCGTCTTCTGCTACTGGCTCAATTGGGCCTGCCAAATCAGTATGGACTAATTCAAACACAACTTTTGCTCTTCCATCTGGTTATCTGGTTCTTCTCTGTACAAATTTCCCTTGCGTACAGGTTTCACAATCTAGGTTAGGTCTCTCAAATTTACCTTTTATTTTCATTCCTTTTACCACTTTTTCTAATTTTGACACATCTTTGAAATTACAGTGACTAAGCATTTTATGCCATGCTTGAATGTTATAACAGCTCTGAGATGCATCATAATGTATCTCACTATCATTTTCTTCATCATGTGTCTAAATAATAGAGTCTATCACACTCAATTATGTCAAACCTGGTGCTGTTTTTGTAGATGAGTTGGTCCTGGCCTTGTTTAAAGTTGATCAAGGCCCCCTTGGACGTTGCTGAATTAACAGAAAAAATGCTTTTGTATGCGTCAGGATATACAGCGCCCGAGTCATCATCACCTTTACTTTGCACCCCTCTGTGTCTAGCAGCCATACCTCTGCGTTACCTCTCTTCTGTGCGGCCCCACAGGTTCTCAATCTGTCAGCTAATTCCACAATGTGTTCCTCCAGTTGGAAAGTTGCATCAAAGCATTTAAACTTTTTCTGGTTGTTAATTATGTGTGACGTGGCGCCAGTGTCCACCATTAATCCCTTCTGTTTTAATTCACGAATTTGGTGCTCATTTTTTCTGAAGACAAACGTGTGATCATCCGCATCAGTTGCTTGTTTCACATTATCTTTCTTCTTTCATCTACAGTTACTGTCCCTGTGGCTAGAGTTTTTAAACAAACTACACCACTGTCTCTGGCCTTTATATTCTGTCCAGCATTCTCATGCCTTATGTCCCTTTTGGCCACAGCTATAGCATATAATCTCTGCTTTTACTCCTTCCCCAAGGCCACTTGCCTTCATCACATTATCATTACTTACATTGGCATTAAATTTCTCGGTATGTTCATAGCTTCTCAACCTTGTTTTGAACTCACCAAAGCTCAACTTATCATCATCTTGTGTGATGTGTACTGCAAATGGTTTAAAGGTTTCAGGCAACCCTTTCAGAATCATTGCAATTAGTAATCCATCACTGAGCTTCTCCCCAGCATTTCTAAGTGCCATAATGGCCATCTCGGCCCTAATAATATAGTCTGTGACACTTTCACTGATGGCCTTCTGGAAGCTTGTTAATTCGGTGTATAGGCTAATTACTCATGGCTTCCCTTTCCCGGCATAATGGTCTCTCAGGATCTGAAGCACTTCTCTACCATCATCTGTGGCCTCTCTCATGACGAGGGACAAACTTTTGTCATCTAAGAACTGTATTAGTTCTGCATGTGCCTCCTCATTTTTCTTAGCATCATCGTCGCCTTCCTCCTCATTCTCTTCATCTTCTGCGTCCTGCTGCACATTTTGCAAAATGCCATCTTTCAGCCCTAGCAAATGCAGGTGCCCCAGAAACTTTGTCTCCCACAACCCGTAATTCTTCTCATCTCCATCAAAACATAGTTTATGCCATTGGCTTCCTACTTCCCTCCTGAGTCCATAACCTGTTGGCGGTATCATCTTAAGGGTAAGAAAATCAGGTTAGACATACATTTACAGAGGAAAATAAACACACGTGAAGGCAATCAATCTGGTTAAAAACTGAAGAGGGGAACAAACCTCGTTTCCTCCTTTATTATAAAGTGCATGGTCATGTGACCTCTCTTGACCTCTCCACACCAACGACGTCAGTGTAAGAGCACACATACAATCATTCACTCTCTTTATTATTATCAGCCAACAGAATTCTTACTGGTATTCTCCCTTCAAACATATAAGGAAGTCATTCTCTAGAACCACCTATGGACATTAATTCCATAAAGTCACAATATTTTTGCTGAGGAATGGCTTCTTAAATCACCCTTAAACCGTACATTCCCACTTCAGGAGCATAACTCAGATAACCCAAGCACAGTACCTTGACATGAATTATTTTCAGATATTCTTACTCTTCACTCAGATGAAAGTCTGTAACATGGCTCCTCTATACTTTTTCTCATTTAAGGAATACAACCAAGATTCATAAATGACTATCACTTGGTGCAAGGGTGTTTGTACTTGTATTAAAATTCAGTATGCATGATCTGACTGAGTTCCAGATAAGTCATCTCTGCTAATCACAACTACAAATGAGTGCTCAGTCATGTTCTACTATTCTAGAGCTCATCAGTGAAGGAATATCACAACTCCCCTTCTAACTGTGCTAAGAAGCATCATTATTTGGCAAAGATAAAGCAGGAGTGTGCATACTCTAAATATCTTTGGAAAGAATACCTAGTCAGTATTCAAAGTATTTTAGCATGCAGACATACAGATGGCCACTGCAGCAGGTCCAGAGCAAACCAGGAGTCCAGAAAGGTCCAGGCACACAGGACAGTTGCCTTAGGTGAGTAGCATGTAGTGTCACAATATAAACATTGTGGTTTAATAGCTATCACTCAGCAAGCGCCTGTCTATAACATAGTGCTAAACACTCTTTCAATGTTGGATGCGTGTTGACAGCTTTTATATCATGTGTGCAACCTCAGTGAGCTAAAGATGAGTTGCAAAAGATCCCTAATACACTTTCTGTATGAATCATTCAGTTTTACAACATATGACATATAAGGCATCTAAGTTACTTTATCTGGGTACTAAGCAGTTTGTTCTCCATGACATTTTATACTTCAGTATACTCCTCCCTCATTAAACAGAGTGGCTATTTTTGTTCTGAAAAATGTAGTGGGGACATTTGCAATGCAAAAAGGATTCTTCATGAATGTTTGCCTACAGTGCTGTTTATTTGCTTCCAATAACCTTTCAGTCATCACCACCTGAATACATGTAAACAAACACAGAAACACACACACAGTCTCACTCTTCTCTGGCTGTTTTTCCTTTTTTGCATATTTACCAGCCACATTAGTTACTACTCATTTGATTCACGCTTGCATAGCTACAATAGTAAATCCATGTTAAATGTTTGAGGCCATAAAACTGCCATAGCTCAAACACCATTCTTAACAATAAAAAAATCAATGTATTTTTAATTTAGATTGTTTTCAATTGAAATGTAATAGGCTGCACTCTGATTATTGCTAGCGTGAAAAGTGGAACTGAAGACAACATTCTGGGAAAATGCATGCACTTAGTTTAAAATATGAATATCAGCCTATTAGTAAAACATGCATGTTTAAATCCTGTACACGCTCCTTTTTATCCTACATATGTAGGATAAAATAAGAATACAAAAAAAGTCAAACAGAAAGGAGGCCTTAACTACACACAGACGTAGAAGTGAACCAGTTGTATTTGGCAAATAATCCATCAGTCACTCCTCCAGATGATTTCCAATCTAAAAAATCCTGAACAAATGTTTAGAGAAATTAATGGGCACATATCTGCAAACAGAAATAGTAATCTCACATACCTCCTGGCTAGATATTTATCCTTGTTAAATAAGTTCAGCTGTTTCTAGGTCTTTAGCAATGTTGCTAACAACCAGATTTCCTACTTCACACTCCACGCCCCACAAGTTGCTATTCTTTTTCACTTTGCTTATTTTGGTGCCTAATGCATCATGCATTCTAGCAGACAAACAGATCTCAGGAGGAACATTTCTTACTCAGGCATATTGTTGTTTCAAGTTTTTTCACAGTAACTGGAAGACCATATCGGTTCTCCACTCACCACCACTCCGGAGGAATGTGAACTAAAATAACATTCTAAAACAGGCTGTGTTTATTCTGGTTAAACCTACAAATGTAAACATGTATGTACTGACAACATTTTGCCTAAATAAGTCACCCAGTTAATGCTAATCTCTATATTCTTTTTCCTACAGACTACTCAGAGGCCATTTATGCCTAGCATACAAGGCATCTTTTAATACTGCTCTAATGGACCTTTTGCATATCCCCAAAATGAACAGCACCAGAACTACTAGATTTAAGGATTTAAACTTTGCTTGTGACTTAAATAAGACATGTTGGAGGAGCAGGTATGTATCACAGAGAATCCAATGGAAAAAGCTTCCCATCCATTTGAAGCCTAGCCTTTTCCCTAACTATATTCAACTCCAACCTGCACCAGTGGAAGGGAAAACAGAATAAGGCATAATAGCTCGTGGGATATATTTTGGTTGTATGGCTAGGCTTATAAAGGCCTCATTGGTCATTAGCCTGGTATACAACTATGAACCTAACTTATTTATTTATTTATTTATTTTTGTCTCAGGGAACATTACCTATTTCAAATTAAAATCTTATTAACTTTTGCCAGCTTCATGGAATAAAGGAAAATACCTTAATTTCAAACCCACAAATGCTGCAGGACTGAGTAGCAAACATGCAATGGAGGTAGCACAGCAGCTGGTGAGGGGAGGTGGGTGTGAATGGCTGACACTGTCTCATCCATTTCAGTGCGAGGGATCTAATATAACCCACTGCTGCACTGATTCCTACTTGATACAGGGAGTGATGCAATATCATCACAAGTCACAGCAAGCACAATCACACCAAGAAGAGCTTGCCCATTATAGCTGAAAATAAGGACATGGTTGGAGGCATGCATGTTCCATTGGATGGTACTATCTGGCCTATTTAGATAGCATGCTTGTCAGGATCATGGTAGATGGGGTCTTGAACCAGTAAAAATCAATGCCTAAATGAGGGCTTTTCCTCTGCTCAACCTCACCTTCAGCACCAAATGCAAAAAACAAATTAGGTGTGCATGCATATCTTGAAAGATGCAAGTCTGGTATGAAAATGTGTTTGATTATTCAGTGACATCAACCCTTAGTGGATTTCTGCAAAGTAGGGTTGTTCAGGTGGGTGGAAATTAAGCATATGTGCTTTATCTGTCTTCTTGCTGTTTTTGGGGGGGGGTTAGAAACTGTACTGTAGTGCATATTGTTTGGGCTGTTTCAGGTGACTGACGAAAGATGCAGCCTGAAGACCAAAGAATGATGGCCTCATTGCAGATGGCTGGAGCATAGGTTCATTGGTTGTTACTAGACTGACAAGCACTGCTGTCCTTATCCAGACACTTCAAACTACATTGGTCCTCAGTATCACTGGAACATGTTAGTAGGGAGGTAACTAAGGATTTGTAGGAGGTGGTGTTAGTTAGGATACCATTTATTGATGGCACAGGGCCAGGGGCCAGACCATGGTAAATTTATTATTTCCCATCCAATTTTCAAGACTACCTTTGAATGGGTCCCAGATGAACTCTATTTTACATGCATGGAGAGCCTGTTCTGTGGTGCTAGGATCCTTTTGGACACACGTCTGTATCTCCAGCACATTCTATGTTTACCTCTCAATTGAAGTTCATATCCCTGGACCTAGTATTTCTGATGTTTGTTTTGCACATGTCCAACAGATCCATCACAGCTAGGTCTGAGGGAAGCCTTATAAGCCATGTAAAGATCCCCTTGATACACAAAAAGTCTGGCTATGTACAGCCCCCATCCCATGGTTCAAAGCATCCACCTGTACAACGCATTCTTTGCTGTACTCTGGACTGGATAACACAGGGGCTTCTCCCAAAGCTGCTTCTTTAAGCTTCTGGAATGCCTGCTCACATGCTGTGGTCCATACCTATCTGGCCTGTGTATTTCTGACATCGGTACAGCACACTTCAACCGTACTGTTAAATATTTTTGTTTCAAATGTGTAGTTGTTTGTGAAAATAGAAGTCTGTTTTTTTTCTGTCATGATTACATGGATCTGTTTTGGGTTTTTTTTTCTTCCATTTTCCCTATCCTGGTAACTTGACCATCTTGTTGGCATTTCTGGACTGCACCTCTACTACTAGCTACCCATTTTTCTGATGTTAAAGACCAGCTGAGTAGTGAAAATAATATGCCCTGCATTGTTTGGCACAGAGCACCAAATAATGAACCTGCTTTGTGTTTGGCGATAGGCAGCATTCAATATTGTGTCAGTGCAGCCTTTCGTGGAATATTTCCCTCTCCAGCATAAGGTGCACTCTGCATGTCTTTTACATTTTAACTCATTAACCCCGAGTACCTTCTCATGGCACCTATGTGCTTAAACCTGGGTGTGGACATAAGTAGACGTCATTATCACTTTTTTTTCTGTGCTTGTAGTCAAGCCACCCCCTCATTCTTCATCAACTAGCTGTCCTCCAAAACCGCTGATGTTTGTTTTCCTATGTATGTATGTATGTGTATATATATATATATATATATATATATATATATATATATATATGTGTGTGTGTGTGTGTGTGTGTCTGTGCATATATGTGTATATCGATATATATGTATGTACACAATGTATTTGCACATATATACATATACACATGAATATCAGTGTGACAGTGGCCTCTCTTGTGAGATAGGGTGATGCATCTGTAGTTCATTTAGAGGGGATTTGCATGTGCCCTTTCTGTGCCCCCTTGTCAGTTACCAGCCAAGCCCTTATGCATCAAGGCCAGGAAGGTGCCTCCTCAGAGATTTGTGCCAACTGCTCTTGTGTATAATAGTTTTTTTAGATACAAACCGAAGGATTCAGAAAAATTATCACCACCGGTGCTATTTGGCAATGTGGGACTACCTAGTGGAGCATCATGACTGCACACATCTTCATGAGCCCTCCACACACACACACACACACACACACACACACACACACACACACACACACACACACACACATTTTAGGTTTAAATAGAGTGCGGAACTGTGTTTTTATTATTCTGATGAAGTGTTTTACGAAAATTAAAACTTTTTATGCTAGTTCACTTTTTGTCTCTTCTGTAGCACTGGTATGTAGCAAGTGGTTAACTATTTTGTTTATCAAATGGCAGTCACTGTTTGTGTTGTAGAATTTGAAAGCAGGGTTAGCATAGCAGCATAATTGCCTTTGGTGCAGAAGGCTGTGGGTTTTACTCCCACACCATGTAGATGAAGTGCTGATATTGCAGTGCCATTTTGACTGCGGATTATTTGGTGCATTTTAAGAAAGTATAGGGGGGTTCTACACTCCTGTGTGTCCTCCTTTGTATAAGATTCCTAGTAACTTGTTGGATTGTCAGTCATTCCCTATTGCAATATTATCAGCTTACCATTTTTAATGTAACATAGACAATTTATTCTTCAAAGGCAGCAGGCACTGAATTTGTATATGAAACATTGAAATGTAAAGTTTTCTTAGTTACAGAGCTCTTTAAGATAGAATTATCTGGATGACTTTTACTTCTGAAAAGATAGTGCTTTTTAAGTAGTATTGGTGTATTATAATGATGGAAGTATGAGTGGCATTTTATGGTCAACATTTTCTGAAATGGGTAGCTTATAGGTTCATAGGTTCATAGGTTCATACTAGGCTATCTGCCCTGGGGCATTTATAAGCCTAGCCCGATTGTGTTTGGCTTATGCCATCCCTTGATTTGAGTATACTGTGCCCTTTTTAAAGTTTAGTTTACTGTGCCTCTGTCTAATAGTGACACAGAAGTAATCCCTGGGACAAACCTACGACCCCCCCCATCCACTCATCAAGATTCTTCTTGAAGAGAGTCAGTGAGGTGCTCTGCCTAACATGAATTGGAATTCTATTCCAGAGTGAAGGGAGCCTCTGGGTTATGAATCTGTCCCTCCAGCATGTTCTATTTACTTCTGTGCTGAGGTTTAAGTCCCTCGAGCGCGTGGCTCTAAGGGATTTAGATTTACTGAGGTGGAGCATGTCCATTAATTCTGGGTTGGACATAGCTTTATATGTCAGGCATAGATCACCTCGAAGTAGGCGGTATGCAATTAACCGAGCAGCATATGGCATCTGTTTGAGTCCCTTGATCCTCCTGGTGAGGTACTTTTGGGGTCTTTCTAATTGCTGCAGGTGTCGGGTAAGGTACATCCCAAAGGGGGCATTGTATTCTATGATGGGCCTAATGAGGGATGAATAAAGGGGCAAGATTACCTCTCTTGATCTAGATGTGAATCCTTTCATGATGAGGTGGGCTATGTAGAAGGTCTTTCTAACCACTTTGGCAATGTGGTTGTCAAAGGAGAGATTACTATCAACTTGGGTCCCCAGATCCCTAATTACTTTTTCTGTACTTAATGGGTTACCACCTATGTGGTAATTTGTGGGCACATTGTTTTTGCCAAAGGGTATGACTATACACTTTTTGGCATTTAGCTTTAGACCATGGATTTGGCACCAGTTATCCGTCTCTGCGAGACCTTTTTGAAGGATGTTTGTGTCAGCTGGAGAGTCAATTATGGCGCCCAGTTTGCAGTCATCTGTGAACTTGGTGAACCATAATCCTCCCACGTTGGCCTGTACCTCAGAAAAGTAAATACCGAACAAGAGAGGCCCCAGGACAGAACCTTGTGGGACGCCACTTGTGACCGGTTTCGAGTCTGACATGGCCCCAGCAACTCTGACTCTGTGGGTTCTGTCTTTGAGCCAGTTTGTGACCCATCTTGTGACATAGGGGTTTATATTTAGGCTGGATAGCTTATCTATGATGCCTGAGTGGGGTATTGTGTCAAATGCCTTTGCGAGGTTGAGATAGGCTGTGTGGACTACCTTCTCTTCATCTATGGCCTTGGTGACTGTTTCGAAGAAGTCGACCAGGTTCAAAAGGCAGGATCTGCCCTTGACAAAGCCAAATTGGGTAGGATCTAGTGTCTGTAGGTCCCCAATGTCTTTGTTTATGAGTTCCATGATGATCCTCTCCATAGCCTTGCATACTAGGCTAGTCAGGCTTATGGGGCGATAGTTTCCAGGGTCCGCAGAGGCGCCACCTTTGTGGAGTGGGACCACTGTTGCTGTATGCCATTCTTTGGGCACATATCCTGTAGTGAGGCTGAGATTGTACAGCAGTTTTACTTGAGGGATTAGTTCTTCTTGGAGTTCATGTAGGACACAACCCGGGACACCATCTGGTCCCATAGAAGCAGTGTTTTTTGCTTTGGAGAGGGCGGCTTTCACCTGAGCATCAGAGATGTTTGGGAGGCTGCACTCTGCCGGGATAGATACTTGCTCTTTTGGGGGGGGGGGGTTTGCACTGAACCTGTCTGCCAGGATATTTGCGATGTCTGTGGGTTCAGTGTATTTTTTGTCATTTAGAATCAACTCAGAACAAGTTTGGGAGTTGCATCCCAGGTTCCTAACATAACTGAAAAAAGCCTTATGATTGTCTTTAGTGTCCTGTGCAATTTTCCTCTCGAAGCTGGCCTTGGAGGATTTTATGGGGGATCGTAATTTTTTGCTAGTACTGATCAGAGATGCCTTCCCTTTTAGGGATTTTGCTCTATCATGTAGTAGCTTCCTCCTTCTGTTGTATAGTTTATTTATGGCTGGGGTCCACCAGACTGGATGCCTGCCTTTGGATGATTGGGTCTTGATTTTGTTTGGGATAGCATGATCCATGCATTCCTGGAGATGTCCATAGAATGCGTTTATATAGGATTCTGCAGTTTGGGCTGTAGTTTCCACTGGCTCTGGGGCCTTGAAGGATTCCACTTCGGATTTGAGAAGTGTGAAGTTCGCTTTTGAGAAGTTTTTCACTGTGGTTTTCTGGGCTGGGGGTGGGGTCAGGATGTGAATATCCAGTGAAATTAATTTATGGTCTGATCTTACCAATGAGGGATATACTTCTGGTATGGAGCATAGAGTCCCCATGTTGGTAATTATCAGGTCTAGTATGTTTTCCCCTCTTGTGGGAGTGGTGACTAGTTGTTCCATAGCATTTGAGTTTATAAATTCCAGGAACCTTTGGGCTAAGGTGCTGGGGCTTGAGTAATGCTCCCAGTCTATGTTTGGGTAGTTGAAGTCACCCAATATAATGGTGTTCGGAGAGATCTTCATGTTCTCCAATGTTTTCAGGAAAGCTGAGTGGGATTCCTGACTTTGAGAGGGTGGTCTGTAGGATGCTATAAACTGAAAAGCAGTCTTGCCCACTGTCAGTTGCACATGGATGGTCTCCGATACTTCATGCAATGCCACTAACCTGGAGGGGTGGATATCCTTGATAAATATGGAATCTCCCCCTCCTTTTGTGGTTCGGTCCGGGTTTTGGGGTCGAAAAGCATGATATGAGGTATAACCTTGTAGTGCTGGGGTGCTCTCTGGAGCCTTGAACCAGGTTTCTGTCACTGCACAGATATCGATGTTCTCCATACTGAGGAGAGCTTCGAGTGCATGCATCTTGAGGTTAAGACTTCTGGCATTTAGCAGCATTACCCTTAGTTTCTTGTTCCTTGTGCTGTCTATGGAGGTGGGTTTGACTTTTGCGCCTTGCCTAAAAAAGGCACTATGAGGGTGGCAAGAGCCTTTGCCAATATTCGAAAGCCCAGGGGTGACAGGTGCAAGCCATCCCTAGCGAAGCAGCGTGGCTTGTCGAGCATGTCATCCCAGGCTGACAGACACTGGATCCCCTTTGAATGACACCAAAATTTTAGCCAATTGTTAAAATCGATCATTTTGTCTTTATACTGTGGCATCATTCTAGGTGAGGGTAAGATGCTGCTCAAGTTCAGGGTCATACCAGCCTGGGCTACATGATCAGAGAGCTCCTCTATGTCTCTTTTCATGTAGTCGAGGGAGGTACGTCTCAGGTCATTCACGCCAGCATGTACAATGACCGAGTCATATTTGTATTTGCTTTGGAGTGACCTGAGTGCTTACGTTATGTGGCGGATCCTAGCACCCGACAGGCAGCTCACTGTGACCTTCTCTTTATTCAGCCTGGTGAGTGGGACGTCAGTGTGTCTGACAATAGAGTCACCTATTACAAGAGTATCAGGTGTGTTATTCAGCCTTAAGGGCTTTGACTGCTTGGCACACTGACTTTGTGTGCTATGTGTTGTACGTGTTTTGTTTTGGGGTAGCGTTTGCTTGGATGTCTGCTTTGGAGGTCTCTGTTGCTTAGGTAGATTTATATTTAGAGCCTCCGAGTATGTATTGTTTTTATGTGTTTGGTTCGCTGTTGTGGTGGGACTATGTGATACTGGAATTGTGTTGTGTGAGGTTACCTTCTCCTCCTGACTGGTTACACTAGTTTTGAGATGAGAGAGCTCAGCCTCCAGTTTGGCAATATGGTTGCATCTCTCACATATATTGGAACTTGTTTGGAGGAGGAGAGGGTTGTCCGTGTACATGAGACAGTTGTAACATTGCCTCAAAATTCCCAGATTCACCAGCTGGACTGGAGAGGAAACCATTGACTGACCTTTGGACATGCTAGAGTAATATAGGGAACTGAATTAAAACGGCCCAATAGAGGACAAGGTAATCATAGAGAGTATAAGAGTAAGTAGTGCTTATGGTTTATTAGTGCTAACTTGTAAAATTACTTATTTGAACCAGTGAGGGGCCTTAGAATGAGAATATGGTGTTTACTTTGAGAGATAGAGCAGTTCTAAGGGAAAAAGTGAAGAACAGACTTCGTTGAGCCAGGAATAGTTTAAACCCAATTAGGCGGCGCTGCCCGATGTTGTGCTTTATCATTATTTCATACATTTTGTTTCATTGCTTTCTAGAAAAATGTTCATTGCTTTCTAGAAAAATGTTCATGACTACAAATTTAAAATACCATTCTAACAAATTGTGATGTATTATATAAGGAATATAATTTATCATGAGGGTGAATCAAATAATACATACATGTGTGCATGGCCCTATAAATGTGTGCAATGAGCTTATGGTTTGAAAACAGCTCAAAGGTTAACTTAATCCTCCACTGTCAGATGCATTTTCTTTTAATATGGGTTTTCATGCCATTTCAATGAATGTGAGTTTCAAGGGCAGAGAAGTTTACTGCTCATGCTGAGTCTGTTCTCATTGTGAGACTGTATTTAGCAAATGGCTATCAGTGCTTGTGCTATTTTATTTCAATATCTGTAATAATTGTAGAAGTAAATAAGAAAATTGGTTCTCTGTGTCTTTATTTAAAATATCTATGATTCTTTCTATGCGTTTACGTACAAGACCAGTCAGACTTATGGTCTATGGTTATCCATGTCAGTAGAAGGCCAAACCTTGTGCTAAGGATTAACTACTGCAGTCCTCCATTCACTAAGCATGAAGCCAATTAGTTGGCTAATGTTGAACAGTGATTTTAGAGTGCCTGATACCTCATGTTTCATGCTATCCAAGAGGTATCCCAGGATATTCTCAGGGTCTATTGAGGTAGTATTCTTTGACTTGGAGAGTGCATTGAAGACTTGCTTGCTAGTGATAGCCAGAGGATTTATGGTCAAGGGTGTCTTCTTGAGATTCACAGAATGTAAGCAAGGTAGTAAGGATGTAAATTTCAACTGCTTTACTTTTTGCTTGATTGACTCCCATGGGTACACATCTTCATTAATTGTCAGTGGCAGTATGACTTAGCCAACCTAAAATGTATTTGCTGTTGGGAATGTAAGGTTTACCATTCCAAAAGGCTTAGTGTGACTGTAGGCCATAGGAGTGATCATGCATTGCCAGGTGACCTATGCTGGTGAAAGGGAGGTAGTTGTGGCTCATAGCTTGGGTGTTACGTAGGGAGAGCACAATATGTTGTACCTACAGACCACAACACTGCGGAGCATGTGATGCCTAGACCCTGATAGTCCTTTAATCAGCAGCATTACTGGAGGTGTAATGAGCCACTACAGGGGTTAGGGGCTGCAAGGGGAAGAAGAGTAATCTTGGGGGGGGGGGGTCAAACTGATCTGTCCTAGTGTAAATGGAAAGGTATTTTGTTTTTTGACTTACGGAAGATGTACCTTTGGAATGAAAATATTCATGCATCGTGTAATTACTACCGTGGCATATACTTCTGTTCAGAGATCAGCAATATAAAGGGGCCGCGTGGCTTGGTCAGCAGTGTTAATGTGGATGTGACTTGTTGAGGGGGCAGCAGCAGTCTGGGGGTTGAGTACAAATTTCAAAATCCTGGCTACACCCCTGCTCTAGAGCATATCTCCATCTGTCCAGGGTCACCTCAAACACCTGTTCCCTAATCTCACTACAGATCACAATGTCATCTGCAAACATCATAGTCTACAGGGACTATTTATTTGCTTTATTTGGGAAAACTGTGAAGACTGTGCATAAAGCATGTATTTCTGTCCAGATAGTACTTACTGCAGTATTAAGTTTTCCTTGCATAAATATGTACAAAAGCAAAAATCAACTAGTTTTATGTATTTATTTTTTGTTGTTGTCCAGGTTAGCATGAGAAACTTGTTAATCATTGGTGATGTTGAAACACATCAAACATTTTTTAATCCCATATCTGACAGTTTTTTTTTCTTTTGTTCAGTAACATCATTGATAGAAGAGCTACAATATATTTACTACAAAGGTAGCACTAGCCCATCATCGGATGCTTTAGGTTGTCTATTATTGAATAAGTAGGGTATGTGATGGCACACAGTGAGGACATTAGAAAATTTTTCAAACAGATTAGTAAGAAAGCAAGGAACGAGCAACATGAAGTAACAGAACTAGCTGGGTCTGTTGATGAACGTACAGAGAAAGGTGCTGTCTCTGCTATGTTTGGGGAACAGCGAGAGACCCAACAAAGTGTATGTGCAGAAACTGATATTGGCTGTTACATTTGATCAGACAGAATTGATGACTTCATGAAATTCAGGTTACTGACACAACCATACATCCCTCCAGAGAATTACAACTTCAAAGCTGATGCATCAGACAAGAAGCGAGCATTCCAATATAGTTGGTTGTCTCAGTATTCACCGTGGCTTGCATATTCTCCTCTCTTGAAAGGCCCACTCTGCTTAACTTGTGTATTATTTCCTCAGTCAGTTCACCGTGGGTTGCAAGGCAGCTTCATCACTAGTGTGTGCACAAAATATAATGCCTTCAATGAGTCTGCAAGAAATCACATGCAGTCATCATGGCACAAAGGTTCTACTGAAGATGCTGCCAATTTTTCTTGTACACGACAGAAGCCAGAAACAGCTGTTATTCCACAGCTAGATGCAGCAGTAGCAAAACAAATTGCAGAGAACCGAAAGAAATTGGAACCAATTTTATCTACCATTATTTACTGTGCAACCCATGACATTCCTCTTCATGGAAAAGAAGGCTTTGGTGGAAATTTCTGTGACTTATTAGATTTTTGTATTGAAGCTGGGGACACAATATTAAAACAGCACAGTGAAACAGCTGCAGGAAATGCTCGGTACACATCCCATAGGGTGCAAAATGAGTTGTTGGCAGAATGCGAACACGTACTTCGAAAGGAGATTGTCTGTGCAGCGCATAGGGCAATTGGATTTAGTGTATTGGCAGATGAAACTGCAGCTATCTCGGGCATTGAGCAGTTGTCATTGGGCATTCAGTTTGTTGATGGTATTTGTATTCGAGAAGAGTTTATGGGTTTTGTTCCCATTGTTGTGAGAGATGCACAGTGTGTATCAAATGTCATTGTCAGTGAATGCATAAAGTATGGTCTAGACTTGGAAAAATTACTCGGACAAGGCTATGATGGCTGCTCCATAATGGCAAGCATCCAGAATGGTGTTCAGGCAAAGATTCGTGAAAAGTATCCAAAAGCAGCCTTTATCCACTGCGCGTCTCACAGACTAAACCTTGTAGTCAATGATCTGAATGATGTTCCTGAAATAAGTAGTGCTGTTGGTGTTATCAAGAAGATTATTAATTTTTTCGTGACAGTCCAAAACGACGAGCATTGGTACCAAATATACCTCTTCTGTGTGAGACACGATGGACTGAGAAATATAAATCCATTCGTGTGTTTAGTCAAAACTTTGAGAAAATATTTGACTGCCTCGCTGATCTTCAGAAGATCACTGCTGGTGAAACCAGACAAAATGCACATATATTACTCAGTGCTTGTTCTTCATGCACGTTTCTTATTTCTCTCTTCATTATTGCAAATTACTCATCAGTTCTTGAGCCCGTTACCCAGATGTTGCAGTCTGTTCAACTTGATATAATAAAGGCTCAACAGCATATCAACAAACTCATTGAAATATTCAAGGAGCACCGTAACCATGCTGAAGAGTACTTTAGGAATGGCATTCTCAGTAAGGCAAGATCAATAGCAGATAAACTTGGTATCGAGTTAGTGTTGCCAAGGATTTGCAGTCGACAAACACACCAAGCAGACACAGTAGCCGTGGATTTTGAGAGTTATTACAGAACGAGTATTTATATTCCCTATCTTGACTCATTAGTTTCTTCACTGATGTCTCACTTTTCCAGCAGGAACACTGCTCAGTTCAACTTATTTTATCTGCATCCTAAAATGATGCAAAACCTGGAACGTGAAGAATTCCGAAAACGAATTGCAGTCAGTAATGAACTATATCATATCAACAATTTGGAATTAGAGATGATGAACTGGTTCGACTATTGGCATACGAAGGTTCCAGATATAGCCAAAACAGTGGACTTCACTGACTTGTTGCAACACTGTTATTTCTTTCCTGCTGTTAAGCAAGCAGTTCTGGTTGTGTTGACCTTACCAGCCACTACCTGCACCATTGAACAATCGTTCAGCACTCTGAGACGGGTCAAGACCTGGTTAAGGTGTACAATAACTGATGATAGACTTTCAGCACTGTGCATGATTAGTGCTCATCGTGAACGTGTCATTCGTGAAAAGAAACAGTTCATCAGTAAAGTTATTGACGCTTTTGGCACCCACAGCAGACGCTTACAATTTATATTTGCGCCACAGGAGTCATGGACCTAAACTGACCGTGTAGTTCATTCAGTGTTTTTTTTTTTTTGCTTTTTAATTGCAGTTACCCACAAAAATGTATGATTTCTAAACAAATGAGTTTGATACTACAGTTCCATTGGTCATATTTCATACTTGAAATCTACATACGATGAGGTGATTTCAAGCAGCACAAGCAAAGGATACTGCAGTGCCCATGGTTAATGAAAATTCTGAAAATTAAACATGGAATCACACATGTACAGAGCAGCAGCAGCATAAAGACAGTAAATAAAACAGAGTCAGTGAAATCTTTTTAAGGCTGTTAGCGCAGGGAGATTTTTAGTGAAAATTGACAAATCCTTGTTCTGATGCACTATCTTAGAACCGGATCCACAATACAGGTAGAAGCAGATCAAACCATGATATCCACTTAAGCAGCAAAAGTTAAGTGGAATGATAAGAGGAAGGAGTTTAGTACGGCCAAGAGGGGTGACTCCCTGGACTTCAAAAGTATTACAGACTGCAATAAAAGGATTTGTAATTATTAAAAGTTTATGTTGGTTCACCAAGAAGTTTAACTGGGCCCTTTTTGTTGTCACAAAGGTCAAAGGCATATAAAAAATTATGTTCAGAAATGCAAAGTATAGCACAATAACAAGCCTAGTTCACATAGGTACTTGCTAGTCTGTTGATCCATAAGGATCTTTCGAAATCTATAACAGCATTCCCTTTGTATATCTCACGTTTTATTAACCCTGAGGCAAGCTGAATATTAACATGATGTTCCTGTGTAAGAGGGACAAGGCTACTAAAATCAGGAATGAAATTAGGGTTATCCATCCAGATTATGGTTAAGTACAGTAAGAGATCTACTTCGCTTTATATGGAGAGGAATATCATTCCAAAGAAGAGGGAGTCTATTTGATACACATCTGTCCTTCCCACATTTATGTTGCAGTATGGATTGACACCTGTTGAGCGAGTGTTTATGCCCTCATTGCAATTATGAATGTGCAGGAGTTTTGACAGGACTATGAGGTTATGCACGTGTAGCACAAATCTGTCCTCAGTAGCCTTTGAGACCAGGAAGAGTGGCAAGGAGTGGCAAGGCTTGGAGGTGGTCCACATAGTTTTTGGATTTATGCACTTGATGGATGTTGACATTTAAAAGATGCCTTTAGGTGGTAAAATTATATCCAGAATCTGGAACAAATGCACAAAGCAAGGAGGATGGCCTCCCTGTTGTAGAAGTAGCAGACCACAAAAATCACAAAAACTGATAGGCCAAAGAAGAGCCATAAAGACGATACAGTGAACTATTGAGGATAAGAAGGAAATGATGTATTGTTACTATTATGTAAACAGCCCAGAATTTCCAGACACAAGGTATATAAAAAGATTAAGAGAGACATTACAGGAATGAAACTGTCAGAAGCTTCAAATAAAAATGTGTCTTAATTACAACAGATGTGTGAAAAACTGTATGTATAGACCAAGAAACTTTGATCCGTTTGAAAAAAGGAGCATCCGAGGAGGTATGAATATATAAATAACAAAACCTAGAACTTTTTGTAAAGTGTAAAAAAAGAAATATAGACATAGGGAAAAAGAGATCTGATATGGTGCAATATTCATGCAAAGGGGAAAGCCAAATTAATCAGTATAAAGAAGGCAGCCCCAAAGATATTCAACGAGAAATACAGGCGAAGGCATCCAGATATGCAACATTTCACAATAAAAGTCACAGAGGGAATGTAGAAAATAAGATTAATAAAGCAGAATTAAAAAAGCAAAATAGAAGTATAAGTTATGGAGTGCCTGGAAAGTGAAGGATTTGGTGTAGGTGTAACACACAACACAGGTTACATCACAGCATGATGTAACGAGTTCCCAAAATAAGGAGAAACAGGAAGATCAGGAGACATATGAAGAAGAAATATGGACATGGGAAAGAAAAGATATTTAATATGGTATAATTACTATGCAAAGGAGAAAGCAAAACTAATCAATACAAAAAGAACAGCAACAATGATATTTGAAGACACATACAGACAAAGGAATCTGGAGATAGAAAACTTGACAATACGGAAAACACAAAGACAAATAGAAAAAGTAGAAAAGGAGACAGTAACAGAAAAGTTATAGTAGTAGAAACTGAGGTTATGGAGTACCTGCAAAGTGAATGATTCAGTGTAGAAAATCTAATTCAGAAAGCATCACAAATCACAACATGATAAATCGATGGACATCCAATTAAGTGGAAACCAATGGAACGGGAAGCAATTGGTCACACATGCCAATGCCATATGAATATATTTAGGAATTTTCACAGGAAACCCATATAAACGTTCACTTGAAGCTGGACAGCAACAGAAGGAACAGGAAACTGTAACTGTGGAAAGTGTGCAGTCAATGTTGAGGAGTGATACTGATAGGCCAATGAGTTCCCATATGTCAGAGCAATGGATGACATGGGATGAAACAGTGTGCCACAGGAAGATGCTATAGAACTTTGTATAGAATGCTCACTGCAAATGGAAAACAAAAAATGTGTCCTCAGTTTAGAAGAAAATGAGCTAAGAGTTGCTTGATTTGGTAGAGAGAGACATTATTAAGATAAATTATGAAAACAGACTTCAGAAGGTCAGTAAAACCCAGAAAGTTAGAAGTTTGATAAAACAAGTGAAACAAGTAATTAGGACTGTCCATAGAGATTCATGCGATATAACAGAAGTAAACAGGCTATATTACTATGCAGCTAATTTGATAACTGATAAAGTTTTTGAGCCACAAGAATACAGGGTAGTGAGAGAAAGGAAGGTGATAAATTCAATGCCATCATGGAAGCAAGTATCTATAAAGCAATTGAGACAGGGGTTGTCACCGTGTCACTGACTACAGAAGAGGGAACAGATTTACAAAAATACTTACAAAGATAGATGTGATAAAGGTAGTGCGCAGTATTAGAACGGCTTAGGATGTATCATGTACTATCGCAAATAAAGTAAAAATCTCAGCATAGGAAGAATAAGTTAGAAGATACACAGATAAATATAAGGGAAAAGTACAAAATAAGCAATTTATTGATGACCCAACAATTTTTTAGAGAATTTGGAAATGAGGTAAAAGGAATTGACAAAAACAGATACATTTTGGAGAAGTACTTACGAAGATCATGCGCAACATAATAAAGATGCTAAATGGACAGAAGTAAAAGAATAACAAGTTTAAAGGGACAAGATATGAAATGGGATGACTTAACAGCCAGAGATTAACACAAAGTCAAATCCTATAATTGGAAAACCCCAGGCCCAGATGCAGTACGTAACATCTGCCTAAAAGTATTGACATCTTTGCACAAAGATTTATCCACGAGTAATAACTATGTATATATGCACCCCAAACAGGCACCAACCGAACTAAGAGGAGGAAAAACAATGCTCCTACTTAACAGTGAACTTGCATGCTACCCTAAACCAGTAACTTGCCTTGGTTCTGACGATGTATAAACTCTGCACTGGAACTGATGCTAACAGAGTTTATAGTCATTTAGAAGAAAACTCAGTTATGGCAGTAGGACAAATGGGCAATACAGAAGGTCATATGGAACAAAGGATCATTTGTTAAAGTCATACTAGAGAACTGTAAAAGAGGCAAGAATCTAAGTAGGGCATGGACTGACTTCAAAAAAGCATCTGATAGTATCCCACACATTCAAGGACAAGAGTGCTTAAAAATGTAACATACACTTTACACTGATTGACTACATTACAGTGATGATGATGATGATGATGAAACAGTGGCAGACCTCTTTGCAATTAAGCTATGATAAAGGACAAATTATTATTCCAGGGATAAAAATTAAATGGGGGAAATTCTGGGGTGACTGTCAGTGACACCACTGCTATTCTTTCTTGCCCTATAATTTGGCTCCTAGAAACAAACAGTGTAAAGACCTCTCATCTTCTCTTTGTCGATTGATGCAAAACTGTATAGCTTATCATAGGAAGACCTGAAAGCACAACGACAAGTTGTCAAAACATTTTCAGATGATAACAGAATGACATGACCATTTGGTCTTGATACATGTGCAAAAGCAACCTTCAAAGCAGGACAATTGCAGCATCAAGAAAACAATTTGGGACAAGAATGTGATATGAAAAAAACTTGAGTAAGAGGGAGTATATAACTATTTGACAATAGATTAAGGATCAATAAAACATGAACAAATGCAAATAAAAGCAAATAAAACTTGGTAAGGAGTATTTTAGAAAACTTAAATTAATCCTGAAAACAGCATTGACCTCTAAGAACAAAATTCAAGCTGTAACTCAATTTGTTCTTCCTCTCCCAAATTACAGTTGTGAGATGATTGGCCCCAAAACGTGTTGGATAGATTAAACAGGAAAACAAAAAGGATGCTTCATGCTCTCCAAATGATTTATAAAAAAAATCAGTGCATACCAACATTATATATTCCCCCTTCTGAAGGAGGGACGGGCCTCCTTGAAATTGATTACATGTACAGATCTGCAATCCTGGGATGCACACATCTGACCTCACAAGACTCAACATACTGAAAGTTTTGAAACATGATTAGAATAACTATTGGTTTTGTTCACATTTTTGTGAAAGATGCACAGACTATGCATTCATTGACAATGACATTTGATACAAAGTACGGCCTAGACTTGGACAAGTTACTCGGACAAGGCTATGATGGCTGCTTCATAATGGCAAGCATCCAGTGTTCAAGCAATGATTTGTGAAAAGTATCCAAAAGCAGCCTTAACAAGGTTTAGTCTGAGAAGCACAGCACAGTGGATAGTCAGTGTGATCTGAATGATGGTCCTGAAATATGTAGTGCTGTTGACATTATCAAGATTCATTTTTTTTTCTGTGACAGTCCAAAATGATGAGCATTGGTACCAAATATACCTCTTCTGTGAAGACATGATGGACCAAGAAATGTAAATCCATTCATGTGTTTAGTCAGAAGTTTGATAAAATATTTGACTGCCTGGATGATCTTCAAAAGAGCACTGTCAGTGAAACCAGACAAAATGCACATACAGTATTTTACTCAATGCTTGCTCTTCATACATATTTCTTATTTCTCATTCCATTATTGCAAATTACTCAACAGTTCTGAGCCCATTGCCCAGATGTTGCAATCTGTTCAACTTGGTAAAGGTTGAACAACATATCAACAGTCTCATTGAAATAGACCACATTAGGAATGACAATCTCAGTAAGGCAAGAATCAAGATCACTAGCAGATAAAGCCAAGAGTAAACTGTTTATATGCGCACCCGGAACAGACACCAACCTAACTAATAAGAAAAAATGCTCCTACTTAAGCCTGAACCTGCAAACGTCCCTGAAAATTATAGGCCAATAACTTGCCTCCTGACACTGTATAAACTGTACACTGGAATTTATGCTGACTGAGTTTATAGTCATTTAGAAGAAAGCTCAGTTATGGCAATAGAACAAAAGGGCAGTAAAAGAAAGTCATATGGAATAAAAAATCATTTATTGTTAAAGTCCTAGTGGAGAACTGTAAAACAGGTAAGAATAAGTACAACATGGATTGACTACAAAAACATTTGATAGTATCACACATTCATGTATAAAAGAGCACTTTAAAATGTATAACATACACTTTACACTGATCGATTACATGACAGTGACCATGAAACAGTGGTAGAGCACTTTGCAATTAAGCCATGATGAAGGACAAATTATTATTTCAGGGATAAAACTTCAATGGGGAATACTCCAGGGTGACTCTGTCACTGCTGCTACTCTGTTTTGCCCTATAATTTGGCTCCTAGAAAGCAACAGTGTGTAAAGACCTCTCATCTTCTCTTTGTCATTGATTTAAAACTGTAGAGCTCAGAGGAGGAACTGAAAGTACAACTGCAAGTCAGACGATATAAGAGTGTCATTTAGTCTTGATAAAAGTGCAAAACAAACCTTTAAAGCAGGAAAACTGCAGCACCAAGAAAACATCAGTTTGGTACAAGAATGTGATATAAAACAACTTCAGCAAGAGGGAGTGTACAAATATTTGGGAATGGGAACTGATAAACGATCAACAATAAAACATGAGCAAATGCAAATCAAACTTACTAAAGAATACTTTAGATGACTTAAATGAATACTGAAAACAGCATTTACATCTAGGAACACAATCCAAGCTATAAACCAATTTGCTCTTCCTGTCCTAAATTAATTTTGTGTGTTTGACTGACCTCAATGTGTTGCATAGATTATATAGGAAAACAAGGATGCTTCTTACTCACCAAATGATTTATAAAAAATCAGTGCATACCAAGATTATATATTTTCCACATTCTGAAGAAGGGATATTCCTCCTTGAAATTGATTACATGTACAGATCTGCAGTCATGGGACTCCACACATCTGCTGACCTCACAAATGGAGTGAAAGTTTTGAAAAATGAGAATAAATGTAAGATACATGACTTCTCTGCTTTTCCCTGCTTAGGCTTGCAGAAGCATATCGGCATCAAGCAGAAATGGAAATCAAACCAGAAGTAGATAAAAATCGGGCAGCAACTGAATGTACCAAGAAACAAAAGAATACAAGGTGATGGACCAATTGAGAAGACGAAAAAATGTGGAAAATGCATAAATATAGTTGCAAGTATAGAACACTTCTGGAAGAAGCTCATGCTAATCAGGAACAAAAGCAGGAATGGTCAAGGCGAGGTGAATTCAAACCAAGAGATGAAAGGTCAATATTGGCGGCACAAGATAGTGGACTATCATGTACACAGTGGTTTACAATGTCCATTGCACATGTGGGAGAAACAGACAAATGTAGGTTTTGTAAAACAGAACTGGAAACAGTTGAAGTTGAACACCTCGTTAATGGTTGCAACATACTAACGGTAGAAGGACACTGTATACTGACAAGCATAATAATGTGGCAAGACTGTTGCACTGGGCATTGTGCAAATATTATGGTACTGAAGTGGCTGAAAAACACTGGAAACATAAGCTGCAATTTAAGCATCATAGAAAATGTTAAAGCCTACATCACATGGGATCATCCTCCATTACCAACAGCTCAAAAGACAGATGCTAGAAAACCAAATATTAGTCGTCCAAGAGAAGAAGACAAAAGTAGCATTGATCATTGAACTCTCCACACCCACTGACTACAGTGTGTTATGTACAGAGAGACATAAAGTCAGACTCATACTATATCAGGATTTGCAGGCAGAAATGAGAGCAGTGTGGAAGAAAGATACCCAAGCAGTTCCAGTAGTAGTAGGAGAAATGGGTCTTATTAAAAAAGAATATACATTCGTATTTAGACATGTTACCAATGAATGTAACTCCATACCAATTGCAGGAGGACTGAGGAGTCATTACTGGGCACATTCATTGCAGGTACTCTGAAGAGCACTTTGGCAGACATCAAAGATTGATGACACTACTGATTTTGTGAACTTTAATCATACTTTGATTTAGGAATGCAGTACATTCCTGTCACGATGCTAGAAACCCAAAAAGATTTGCTCTATCCATATATCCACTTTCTAAGGAGGTACTACAAGGTAGGTAGGGAGATTTATGTGTGTCATACCTGTCAAATGTACAGATTTTCAGTGTCCAGATTTCTGCTTTATATTTTTAGTCTGTTCCTCATAAAAATCTTTTTTTTTTTTTTTTTTGGTACAAATCACTGGGATGATGAGCTAACCATTAAAGTTAATAAATAATGACATGCATTTCAGTTTCAGACTTCATATCATTCAGAAAATGCATTCTAACACAAATCATTTTATTCTAGCAACTTTCTCAATGTGTTCCCAGTTTTGGGCCTTACACATTACTTGTGCTATGAGATGAGATTGACAGGTAGGGGTGTGTATCAGAGAAAGGTAGTAAACCCCATGGGCCGTGCCTCAGCTATCCAGGTTTTTGCAGAACGTCCAGAATTTTGCCTCATATTCCACCTGAAAAGGATTGCAGTTGCTAATTAGTGACAGACATTTTCAGTTTTACGTGTCATATCCCTTAGAAAAATGCTTACTAACACAAATCCTGTTGTTATTCTAGCAACTTAACTTTATAAGTTCATCAGAGCAATATTTTTAATCTGTCCCTGTTTATTTTAGGCTTTGTCCAGATTTCTTTTACTAACAGGTTAAGTGTGTGTGTGTGTGTGTGTGTGTGTGTGTCTGAAATTACCTACTTAGAGTTAGCAGGTGGAATTTATTTTCAAGGAATTGAAAGCTTCAAGGGAAGAGAAGTTTACTGCTGCTCATCATGCTAGGTTTGTAAAAATATGCAACTCTTTTGTTTAGCAAATGGTATCATTGTAGTATAGAATTTTAAAGCAGTGTTAGTAGCACAGCAGGTAGCATACTTGCATCTTGATACAGAGGGCTGTAGCTTCTACTCCCACAGCATGTAAATGTGTATTTTAAGGGGATGGGGTGCTGCAGTCCTGTCCTGAGTATGTCCCTTTGGTGCCTAGTAACTATGAACCTCATTTTCAGCTTGTCACATATTCCCTGTTGCAATATACCAGCTTACCATTTCTTTTAACGTAACATAGGCAATTTATTCTTCTAGGGCAATGGGCACTACATTTGTAGATGAAACACTGAAATGTATGTTTTATAGCAACAATCTCTTCATTAGTTTCAGATTTTTTTAATGTGGAATTCAGATGACTTCTGCAGACTGCAGTGATTGTGCATATGGAGTAATATTGGTGGATTATAATGATAGAAGTTTGAGTGGCCTTTTATGTTTGAAATGTTCTGAACTAGGCAGTTTGTCATTACTGGTTCATATGTTTTGAATTGTTTCACTGCTTACTGGAAAATGTTCAAAACTGTAAATTTAAAATACAATCTAACAGGTGGTGCAGGTGCTGTACAAGGGATATAATTCAATTATAAGTTCATAGGTAGGTATTAGGCTATTGGCCCTAGGGCCTATATAAGCCTAGCCAAAGGTACCCTGGTTTTCGCCACCCAAGTAAATTATTTTCCTGTGCCACTGTCGAGCAGAGCCACAGAAGTGATCCCCGGGGTGAATTTCCTATCTCCCAGCAGGAACATGAATCACCATACTTTTGCATGGGCCTAAAAATGTGTGCATTTGATATGCTTTGAAAACAGCCCAAAGGTAAACTTAACCTGCCACTGCCCAGATGCATTCTCTTTGAATGTGGGGTTCAATGCTGTTTCAATTAATGTGATTTTCAAAAGCAGAGAAGTTTTAATGCTGTCTGTTTTCATTGCAAAACTGTTGCTTTGTTTAGTAAATGTGAAATGCATGCCTCAGTGTTTCTGCTATAAAATGTGAAATAAAAGTTGTAAATTAAATCCAAATATCTGTAATCATTGTAGAAGTAAAGCATAAGACAGTATGCATACTGATAGATTTGAACAGTGTCTGTGGCAAATGGGGAGAAATAGCCAAGTAATGGGACACTGGAATGTCTGTGTGTGTGTGAGGGACTGTGTGGGGGGTGGGGCTGCGTGGGGTAGGGGAGGGGCTGGGGGTAGGGGCGGGGCTGCATGGGCGGGGCTGCATGGGCAGGGCTCTGGGTTTTGCACCCCCCTGCAAAAATCCTGCGGGCTCACTTGATGACAAGGCAAAAACATACTTCAGGGGTGTTGCAGTCATGAAATACCATGTTTTGCAGGTGGAAACAAAATACTTATGTATGTTAAATTAGCACAACAGCCACATTATGTGTCTATCTTTATATATGTGTAAGTGTGTGTGTGCAAAGTCAGAGGAAAATCAGACTATATCCTACTATCATCAATCTGGTCCAATGTAGAATTAATATGTTAATAATTCTACATCGCTAGCAAACTATGTCATGCAGGCCTCACAACATCTTCTTGCAAACATCCAGTGAGAATGACATCCACTAGAAATTGTCCAGCAGGAGTATAAAAGCAAGACTTGGTGCCTGGTAGTGGTTGTAATCTTACTGTAGTCAACTGTTTTGTGTGTGTGTGTGTGTGTGTGTGTGTGTGTGTGTGTGTGTGTGTGTGTGTGTGTGTGATCTAAAAAGTGTAACTATGTATCCTATTGTCAGCAATACAGTCCCATGCAGTATAAATATTTTCACAGTCGTACTTGCCTACACATCCATTTCATACCAGCCTCCCAGCATTGTTGCTCAAACATGCAGTGATGATTTTGTCCACTATAAATTGTCCAGCAGCATTACAAAAGTCATACTTGTGCTGTGGTCCTTGTATTAAGCACTGTGTGCTCTAGCTGGTGTAGCTAGATAGATAGGGGTTCTAATTTCATTACAGTCAACTGGTGTGTGTGTTCAACTGGCTCAAATTCAAGACACAATTTTAGAACAGCATGTGAGACACTCCTACTACCATTTTCTTCTCACCAGATACTACTGATGTCATCAGGTATGAAGTGTTGTCTAACACTACACAAACCAGACTTGTGCTGTGTTGCTTGCATTAAGTACTATGCACTGTAGATAGTTAGGTAGGGGTTCTACTCTCGCTGCAGTTAACTGGCTTGTGTATTAAACAATCAGTAGGATGACAATTTTAGAATAACATGTGAGTCCACAGCTATGTCAGACACTCCTTAGAATATCTTCTTGTAACGTACACTAATGATGTCATCCTGTATAACATGCACTCTGACAGTATTTAAGACAAATTTGTACTGTGGCAGTAACATTAACTATTGTGTTCTCAAGCTTTTTTAGCTAGATATTTAGAAGTTCTAAGCAGACAATGTGTGTGTGTGTGTGTGTGTGTGTGTGTGTGTGTGTGTGTGTGTGTGTGTGTGTGTGTGTGTGTGTGTGTGTGTGTGTGTATATCCAAATATTACGTTTGAGACAGTTTTTTACAGAGATGTGACTCCACATCCATGACAGGCACTCCTCCCAACATGTTATCAGCTGGTACAGTTGTATGACTGAACAGTATCAGTGTGTGGCAAGTGGTGCATGACCAAGGCTGTATTTGGAGTTGTGTTCAGAATTCATATATTTCAATAAAGGTAAAAAAGAAGAAAACAAACAAACAAACTAAATATGCCAAGCACTGCACAGACGAACATTTCAAATGCAGAACCATTTTAATGAAAAATCCAAACTCAGTCAACAACAACAAAAGGCAATAACATCCAAAAGTATTGAAGCGATGCACAATAAATCTAGAAATATCAAAAAGATAAGCGCTTTCATCTCATCCTGCAAGACTTCTTCAGAAAATAAATGGTCAGACATTATCCAATCTACTGATGCTGTGGAGGAACCAATCAAAGATTTCATATCCACCACATCCCTATTACCTTATCCATTCCCATGACCTTAAACATAACCTCCTCAGCATTAGAGGAATGGATAATTTTTGAAGGCTTGGCTAAAATGAAATCTTGATTGGTTAAGTCTTTATATTTAAAGCTTTGTTTTTAATGGCCATTTTATCTGAAGAAGTCCCATAAGATGAGACAAAAGCACTTATCTTTTTGATATTTCTGGATTTATTGTGCATCACTTCAATATTTTTGGATTTTATTGCCTTTTCTCGCTGTTAACTAAGTTTAGATTTTTCATTAAGTGGTTCTGCATTTGAACCGCTCATCCATGCTGTGCTTGGTATATTTAGTTCATTTCAATAAATCATTCAAAAAATTATAGCCAGCACATCGAGGGTAAGATGAACCAGCGTGATCTTTTATTAAATAAATAAAAGCAAGACAAACTGGTTTCGACTGCTAAACCAAAGCCTTCTTCAGTGTCAATGAAACAATCACCAATTCCACTATAAATACTAATCACAATTAACAACAAGGCATCCCATAGTTTGATCATAATAATCCAGTAAGTCCAGGTGGGAATAGTCCCCCCAGTCTAACTATCCACTTCTTCTCTTTATTATCCAATATAGTATGCCAACCAATTGGGTTATTCCTCTTGCCTGAGATAATGTCTATAATAGTAAATCTGTAAGTAGCAGATAAATGTATTACAGAATGTTTATATAAGGCATTTGTAATCCTTTTATGTTTGATGTCATTTAAGTGTTGGCTGACCCAAAATTTAAATGACTTAGACATTTGACCCACATAAAAAGCCCCACAGGAGCACATAGCAAGACATACTACCCAGTCTGAGAAGCAATTAGCAAAAAAGTTCATGTCATAAACCCTGCTTGTATTCCGAGTACTAAAACTATTGATTTTGTTAATTCTGTCACAATGAACACAGTGACCACATGGAAAACATCCAATAATGGCCTCACCTGTCAGTGTAAACTGTGTCAAGCACCTAACCTTGTTCAATCTCTGTTTATAATGATTTAAATGTGACCCCCACTGTCTTGCCTCTTCTGAAACCAAACTGGCATCTATTCTGAATGACCCATCCCAATTTGTGGTCTGACCGTAGTATGTTCCAGTTCTGATGAATGACCTGACAAAACATGTAGTAATAAGCCTACCAGAAAAAATAATTAATCTACTATCTGACAGTTTCTTTCACACTTCACACCTCTGTCTCCACTGGCCATCAGCCAAAGTATATATATATATATATATATATATATATATATATATATATATATATATATATATATATGTATATGCAAACATTACTCAGTTTTTCTCGTTAGGAGAGCTTCTTATCTGTGTGCTCTCTACTGCTAATAACACAGAATCAATGGACCCTGACAACATCCCAGGTTGCCTATACAGTGACTTATAACCTGACCTGGCAAACATAGTTGAATCTCCACTTCAACACAGCCTCCAGACAGTCTATGTTCTCATAGAAGGGTGTATAGCAACAGTCATCCATCTGACCGGGGGTAACATCACCTGAAGCATGGAGTTATAGACCCATACACCTAACTGCCCTTATCTGTGAGGCAGTCCAATGAGTTATCATGGACTTTATCAAAAAAGATACAGGTTGCCTCCCGACTGTGTACCATGTCCATGTTTGATTTGTTAAGGCTGTCATGTCTGTTACATCTGTTTGATGTCTTCAAGAAGGTCACCAAGGGCATGTATGAGGAAAACACTATCATCCTGCGCAGCTTGATCTGGCCAAGGCATTTGACAGAAATCCACATTCAGGTATTACAGAAAATCTATCTCAAGTGGACATAAACACCTATGTCACCAAGTGGATTAACAATTGGATCACATATGTGACAGATAATGTCAAAGTGTGTGAAGTCACCTCTCTCTAGAGTCCAGTAACTAGGTCTTTACCTCAGGATTCTGTGCTAGGCCCTTTCCTGTTCATTATTTAAGTCTCAGAAGTCAAGACTAACTTATGCATCTTTTGTCTAACCAGCTTTGTGGAGGACTGCAAATTGTGGACAATCATTGAATCCAAGCAAGGGTAGCCAGGCATACTCTTTGTACTCTACTGAGTACATTTTTTCTGAACATCATATCAACATCAACTGTCGCGGTGGTGTTGCTGCGGTAGCGTTGTCGCCTCACAGTAAAGACGTTGTCCGGTTCGATTCTCAGCTAGAGCGTCTTCTGCATGGAGACATGCATGAATGGGCGTACCTTCGTTGAAGGTTGTGCGTCAGGCCTGGCAAGCCGGTACATAAAAATCAACTGCCAATCATTAGCGGACCGGAGTTCTGCTGTGGCGACCCCTAACTGGGAAAAGCCGAAAGACACAAACATTATATCTTCAACTGTCTAGATGAATGGCTTTAATAACAGATAAAATATTGTCAATCTATAAACAATATTTGTAATAGTTTTAGGGTGATCAGCTGAAAATGTTACTTACATTTATTAAGAGCTTAGGGGCAGTATTTTGACATCTATGTGATACTTAACTGTTGTACCAGATAATTCTTTGTTTTATGTGTTACTTAACTGCTGTACTACACAGTTCTTTGGTTCTTTGTGTCACATAACTGCTGTACCATACGGTTCTTTGTGTCACTTAACTGCTGTATCACACAGTTCTTTGGTTCTTAGTATCACTTAACTGCTGTACTTCATAATTCTATGGTTCTTTGTGTTACTTAAAGTTCGAACGTATGGGTTTGATCATATAGCATTTGAACTTTTAAAAGTTCGACAACGTAATAGGGAACTGTTATTTCAACCAAACCTCTCAACTGTCCAGATTTTTGAAGATTGTCTAGAGTTTTGCTTGATGTTTTTATTCTATTCCTCATAAAATGTGTGGTTTTCTGGCAAATCATTGATGATGGAAGTCACTAAATAATGACAAACATTTGCATTTTAGACTTCATATCCTTCTGAAAATGCATGTTAACACAAAATCTTTTATTCTATCAACTTTCCAAATTTGTAAGAACGGTATTAAAAATGTGTCTGTATTTTTGGGGCTTTGTCAACCCATTGCTTTTGGCTTTGGGTTAAGAGGTTGAGCTGTATTCATTTTCAACATCTGCATTATGGGCCAATAGTTGATTTTCATTTCACTGCATACAGTGCTAGATGTCATAATTAGCAAGATTTCTTCATTCCATTAAATAGCTTTCAATGAGTTGTTGTATTTATATATTTATTTACATTTAATACATTGGATTTGTAGATTGATCTGATGTTACTGACTTGTCTTAGGTTTCAGATTAGTTAAATGGATGTGCATTTCTATGCATGTGCATAGCTGTCTGCATGTAGGCATGGTTTGCATGTATTCTTTATTCTGTTAGTTTTGAGGTTAGTGTAATTGCAACTAATAGTTGCTGTTACTATTTGAGAATTGTTATGTGCTTGACATTCAACTTGTATGCTGTTCATTTATTGTAGTACCTGTCATTGTAGGATTGTTGCTTTTGGCAAGTGCAAAGTTACCCTGGAGTCAGTCACTACACTGGTAATCAAGTGCCATTTCCCTTCCCAATGCAACCTACAGAGTTATTGTGAAAGTGTAAAGCAGTTGAGCATTAAGCAGAATCATGCAAGTTACTGATTTTGAATGAAATATGTCGTGTTAGAGCTGGCTTAGTAGCAAACAGCTAATACCCTGCCCCTGAAGAGTGAAAAATAATATTAACTCATTAACTTTTACTAACTATGTTGTAAGTAGTTGGCTCTCCAGGTAATACTATTTCTCTTTTTTACTTAGTTTGCTTATATTCATGCCCAGGTGTTGCACAGAATAAGAGGGACTTCTGTTTAGTGTTGAGACCTGCCATCTTAATCATGCAAGAAGTGGTTAGAGAAAGAGCTTTTCATTAAAGGAGTACAACAGGTTTCTCTAATGTATTCCTCAACTTCACGGCCCTTTTCCTCCCTATTTATATTGTCCTCTGTAAACCAACAACAATAAAGCATTTACAATTTTTATAATTCCCCTTACTTCTGTAACAGAAGCCTACCTTCTCATACTGTGATGGTTTCACTTACAAAATGATTCTCTCACATTTGAATAAAGCTTGCTGGAGTCGCCCAATTACTGACATCATCAAGGCCAGGCAGTGCAGGTACTTTTTTTTTTTTTTTTTAATCAGTTTCCTCCCCCAAAGTGACATCACCACAGCCGTCATCTGATTCTAACTAAAATAATAAGACTTACCCATTCTGTGATGTCATGGCTCCCTTGTCCTTCCCTCAGCCTGAGTGCTGTTCATTTTATTCAGTAGTAGTGTAGTAACACTGATGTTTGGAAACGGAAATTTGGTATGCATACTTGTACATTCTGCATGGCAAATGATGCTTAGGTGGTGTATCGCTGGCATACTTCTCTGTTGTATGTGCACCAGATACTGCTAGTGTGCAGTGCGGGAATAGAAAGATTAAAACATTACCCTGGTATCAGAGGTGGCAGTGCAACATATTCATAGCGGCTTAACATGAGAGTAGCTCTAAGCAAGCACCATGTGAAACCTGAACAAGCACCTAGAATTATTCAGTGCAGCTTCCAAACCTTAAGTCTGAAAATGAATTCACATACTCACATGAACAGGAGTAGCTGCATATTGATGGCTAAAGGTGTATGGGCATGTCAGGTGGTTACTACACTGCAAAACTGGTATGTAATGGTGGAGATATTTGGAAGGCATGAGCAAACACACCAGTATATTAAAGCCATAGCACCAATTGAACTGGAGGCTGGCAAATAGATTTAGTAAGGGATTTTGTCCATGCACAAATATTTCAACAGTGATTCTTTGCAGTGGCATCCATTATCTGATTCAAGGTAAGTTAATCTTGATGTCCTTTATTTAAAAAAAAATCAATAAAAAATGTACTTTGTTATAAGTGACTTCTGGACACAAGAAAAAGGAAGGGGAAAATATAGCAATGTGGTTTGTATGTACAAAGACAAATTCAGGGACACTGCAAAAGGTTTTTTTGCAAACCATCCAGTGTAGTAAAAACATATGAAGGCAAACAATGCATACCAACACACTTTGCACATGTAAATCTCAATTTTTAACAAGGTGGAAGCATAAAGTGATACCTTAGCACTTAAATTAATAAAGATCTAAACTGGTTAATAGTATAAATGTTTTATTCTTTAGCTCCTTGGTGCAAGACCTTACTGGATGTGATTACAGTCAAGTAAGGCCATGGCTATAGTGCAGCAAAAAAAGTCCCCTCTAACAAAGGAAATGCTAGAGCAAAGATTAAATTACATGAGTCAAGCACCCTGCTGAGATCTGCCAATCAATGGAATTACCAGGTCAAATTACCCTCAGGACGTTGACAGCTAGGGAAGCTAAGTGTTATGGAGAGGGGAGAAGTAAATGGACTGGAATTCATTGTCTCACAAATTAGTGCCATTTAAACTAAATTAGAAAAAATGGCAGCAATAAACAGCACTTTGAGTGTGTTCTGTGGCATTTGCACTGTTTCTGTTTTAAGTAATCATCCAGCAGCAGGGAATGTTACTTACACTGTTCTATTTTACTCAGTACTTTGTACGCATGCAACATCTATGAAATGACAGGAACTTTAGGCAAACGGAGGCCTGCATGATGTAACATTTTTGAGCCAAACAATGATTTCTGGGATACTGGATGGCAACCTGATTTATCCAAACCACGTCAATATGCCAGCTTCCAGGTGGACAGAGTCTGGAATTACATATAAAAAAATTTAAAATCCTGTAAATAATCCCAGAGTGCTGTTAAAGTGTAGGAAACATCATGCCATGATGTTTTAATCATGTTTTTTGAGTCTGTGGGTGCGGTACTCCTTTAAAGGAATTATACTGGCTGATGCCAGCCTTCTTATAACTGTGTTAAAAGATTACAGAAGGGAGATAATGTATAAAACATCAGATTCTTTGTCCTATACTAATATACTACTGGTGATATCAAGAAGTTTAGTAATTTAGCTCATCACTTTGTTGCTCAAAGGCTGGGCTATGTGTGCATGCACACACTGATTAATTTACACTTTCATTCCTTTACCACCTCATCCCCAGTCACATCCCTTCATTCTTTAACAACTAACTTAATTACAACAGTAATAAAAATTACCAAAGATAAACCTTACAAGCATAGCAACCCACAGAAACTTCAGAAAATAGTAATCTATCTTCCTGTCCAGTTAACTAGAACCTAAAAATAAGGGCATTTTTATTTTTTGTTGCTGCTTTGTTTTAGCTGCCATTTGGACACTACTGTTTTTGTGTTAAATAAGCAGAATCTAAACAATCCAGGTAATGCAATAAAACATTCCGCAAACCAAAAACTACATTATCAACATTACTCCAAACATAATAAGAAATCTCTTTAAAACCACCTAAATTACTGGCACTTGTAAAGCCATGCCAAAATACCAGCAGCTCTGATCACATGATATAGCATCCAATGTTCATAAGTTATTCCAGGAGTGCACTCAGCTTCTTTACCTCTGACAAAACCCAAGTTCTAGCTTACTTGCTAAACATTTCCCGAGTTACTTATTAGATTAATTTATACCCAACATCCATCCATCACTATAATAACCTAGTACTTATTTCCTTAAATGGTACTGAAGTATATAGGTGGTACAAATATTTAACTACTTTAACAAGACTAACACTCACATAGCAGCACTGTTGGCATAGAGGGTAAAAGCCCATGTCAATTTCTCCTAACACCATCCAGGTGAACCCAGTTCAGTAAATGACTCAGACCACACCTCACAATCTGCAGAAATTGAAAATAAGAACAAAGGTCCCTGAAAGTAGGAACATCCAGCTAAAAGTCTGGAAATCTAATTAGCATAACATTTAAATGGCAAATAACACATAACTTCCTACTTCCAGTAAGAATGTGGGATACTACTCAGAAACACATTAAAAAAAGAAAGTGACAAAAATGATTGGAAAACTGAAGCACATTACCAGGGAGTCAGTCTGTGGACTTTAATGATTTGTATTGCAAAATTCTACTACACGAGGTCATTTGTTTTTTGCTTCAAAAAAAAAAGATGTGCAGTCTCTTTCTTTGAATTATTGTTGCCATTAGTATTCTGATCATGTCATGTCTGTGACACCCGTGCACTGGCCCAGCAAACAGGGAGCCTCAGTCATCACCACAGACACCAGTGAGGGTCATCCACATTCGGAAGGATAACAAATACACACACAGTAAAGTACAATTTCCCTTAAGAGCGCACAGAGATCACAGTCAGTCTGGGGCTGGTTTCACCCTTTCTCTCCAGATCCCCAATAAGACTCCCCACTGGCACAGCTAGAGGATCCAGATCTCAGCCTAGTGGGCAAACTAAAACCTCCAGTACCCTGTCTGTCCAAGCAGTGCTTTGTGTCCCTGTCCAAGTAGCTGACACACACACACTTTGAGATAAGAGTTATATACAACCACACAGACACTCCTGGGGAAGGCTGGCACAGGTTCTCCGGCTGTGCCCCTTTTACCCAGACTATAAGGTAGAAATCACTGCCACCACGTGCTAATATTTATCAGCTACTAGAAAGGCCCTTATCAGAGTGTGCCCAATTCTACTGTGCAATATTATTATCCAAATGGTAAACGCAACTGAACAGTCAAGGTTTATTTGGAGTGGCTTGGACAGTATCACTATATACATGCAATGTACTCTAGAGCTTAAATTATCTCTACACAAAGCAGCCACAGTTGAAAGGTTTAAAAATATTTAATAATAAATAATAAAAACATAAGACAATACTTCTTACTACACAGTGCTAGTTAAGAGTTCAGAGATCACAGAGAAATACTTAAAATAATATAGTAGAAAAGTTCTGACATCAATACAGAAAAAAAATAATCTTCTTCTTCTTCTTTCGGCTTTTTCCGGTTAGGGGTTGCCACAGTGGATCATCTGTCCGCTCATGATTGGCAGAGGAGTTTTTACAGTGTCGATTTGCCAGCCCGGCGCCCAACCTTCCACAGAAGGCACACACACACACTCACACCTAGGGCCAATTTAGAGTGTCCAATCCACCTAATGCATGTCTTTGGGATGTGGGAGGAAACCGGAGCACCCGGAGGAAACCCACATGACCACAGGGAGGACATACAGACTCAGCACAGAAGGCACCCCAGCCGAGAATCAAACCAGAGAACCTCTTGCTGTGAGGCGGCAATGCTAACCACTGCACCACCGTGGCCACCCTAGAAAAAACTAATCTAATCTTCCTATTTCCTAACTATATCTAAGAGAAAGCACAGTTCTAAAATAAACTTACATATAGAGCATAGGCAGTGCTGGTGAGTTGGGTGTTCTCAAGACAAATGAAATGCTCTCTGATTCTCTCTCTTTAAATTGATAACACAGTGCTGCTTCACATTACATCATTCTTACCAATTTTCTGTTTTCCCAGGCTAACAGAAACTCAGAGGCTAATAGCTCTTTTGATCTTGCAGCTGGTCAGGAAGCCAGAGCAATAAAAGAAATTATACATGTAAATTCTAGCCAATAACTCTGGCCTCAGAACAATAGGAAGAATTCCTTCATTCAGACATCTTGGTTCCGAGTTTTGACATCAAACAATTATACAATGCTTGACTTATCAGCTTTCCTACAGCAGAGTGCACTGTTGTTACATTTTGTAGTTCCACATTTAACATCATTTCCCCATTTAAGAGAACAAGCCTGTGGCTTATATTAATATTTACAAATGACAGAATTATCTACAAATTTCTATCTGGCTAGGCTGGCAGCTTTCACCTATCTTCACATATCTTCCCCCTGGAGAACTCAAGCTAGTTTTTCAATTAACCCTTGAGAAACATTGCTTGAGAGGGTTAGGTCTATCTCAGCATGCCTTACCCCATTCCCTGTCTCGAGATCCCATCTGTGTTGGCATTGCTAATACCACTGCGGTGCTGCACTGACATATCATATGCTTGCAACCCTAGGCTCCATCTTAGCAACTTGGCATTTTGCTGGCTGGCTCTGTTTAACCATATTAGGGGATTGTGATCTGTCACTACAGTGAATTTTCTTCCATACAGATAAGGCTGAAATTTCTGCAGTGCCCACACTATAGCTAGATATTCCTTTTCTACAACTGCATAGCATTCATCCCTAGGTTGAAGCCTACGACTGAGATAAATCACTGGGTGCCCTTCTCCCTCTGAATTAATCTAAGTACAGCCCCCACCCCATGGTTCAAAGCATCCAGCTGCACAACACATTCTTTGCTGTAATCTGGAGTGGCTAACACAGGGGGTCCTCCCAAAGCTACTTTAAGCTTCTGTAATGCCTGCTCACATGCTAGGGTCCACACTACCTTATCTGGCATGTTTTTACTTGTCAGGTCCATGAGGGGACAGCTATGGTACTATAACTGGGGATGAAGTCTCTGTAGTACCCTGGTGTCCCTAAGAATGCCCTCACCTGTGTTTTGGTAACAGGTGAAGGCCATGCCTGAATGGCTTCTACTTTGGCAGGTTCTGGCCTGATCTTACCACTCCCCACTCTATGTTCCAGGTAGGAGACATCTGCCATACTCACATGACATTTGCTTGGCTTAATGGTCAACCCTGCCCTCTGTAGTCTGCCCAGCATCTCCCTGACATGTTGAAGATGCTCTTGCCAGGAATGGCTGTAAATGGCAATATCATCTAGGTAAGCAAGGGAAAACCCTCCTGGTCCTGCTAGGATATGATCTACCAGCCTCTGGAAAGTCGCTGGGGCATTTTTTATCCCAAAGGGAATCTTTGCGAACTCATACAAGCCAAAAGGCGTCACAAAGGCTGACTTATCTCTAGCACTGGGAGTCAAGGGCACCTGCCAGTAACCCTTGGTAAGATCAATGGTTGTAAGATACTTAGCCCCACCCAGCTTCTCTAGGGCCTCAATCTGTCCTAGGCATGGGGTAAGCATTTGACTCTGTGTGACTATTTAATTTCCTGTAGTCCACACAGAACCCGGTGCTGCCATCCATCTTTGGCACCAGCACCACTGGGGAGGCCCAGGGACTGTTGAAGTCTTGAATTACCCCTAGTTCCAACATCTTCTGTATTTCATGTCTCAGAGTCTGTTTGACTCTCTCAGGCAGCCTATAAGGGGCCTGCCTAATAGGCCTTTGAGGTCCTGTATCCACCTGGTGCTGCACCAGGTGAGTGCACTCTGAACATGTCCCCAAACTCTTGTAAAACTGCTCGGATTTCTCAAACTTGGGTAGGAGATAGCTGCTGGGACATTGCTACCCCTGCCACTGAGGTGTCTTTCCAGGCCTCACTGAGGAGATCAGTCACCAGATCTCCCTCAGACTCCTCCTGCAAGCTACTGCAAATACTCTGCACAAGGGCCTCCCTATCATGGCAAGGTTTCATCTTGTTAACATGGTACAGTTTGTGATCCTGCCTTCTGCCTAGCAGTTCCAGCATGTAATTAACATCACTTACCTTTCTTACCACCTTGTAGAGACCCTCACAAACTGCTTGCAGCTTATTGTGTCTGACAGGAATGAAAACCATTACCTGCTGCCCTACAGCATACTCTCCAGGTCGAGCATTCCTATCATGCCATACCTTTTTCTGTTTTTGGGCTTCTGCCAGGTTCTCCTGGGCCAAGCTCATGAGTTCCCTGAGCCTTGTCCTGAGGTTTAGTACATATACCACAACAGACTCCTTGTGAGATTCACACTCACCTTCCCACTCATCTCAAATTAAATCTAGAGGTCCCCTCATCCTATGCCCATACAACCTCAAAGGATGAAAAACCTGTGGATTACGGGGGAACCTCTCTGTAAACAAATAACAGATTTTGCAAATATTTGTCCCACTCCCTCTTAAACTGGTCTGCAAATGCCCATAGCATGGACTTGATTGTAGAGTTTAACCTCTCAACAAGACAACTAGTCTGGGGATGGTAGAGTGTGGTCCTCAGGTGCTTCACCCCACAGTACATCCACAGACAAGCCAGCAGGTCTGACATGAAATTGGCACCTCTGTCAGTCAGTATTTCTTTTGGGAAACCTACCCTGCTGAAAATCTCTAACAAAGCATTTGCCATCTTTTATGCCTCAGGGTATCTTGTAGCATAATCTACTATCACTAGGATATACTTTTTCCCTGTGGAACATGGGGTACTCAGAGGCCCCACACTATCCATAGCTACCCTTTGAAATGGCTCTTCAACCACATCAAAGGCATCAAAGGAGCTCTCATCATGTCTCCTGCCTTGCCTACCTTTTGGCACTGCTCAAAGGTCCTGCAGTATCCTGTTACATCTCTGGAAATTCCAGGCCAACAGAAGTTCTGCATAATATGTCTCTTTGTATGTTTATGCCCATATGGCCTGCAAAGGGAATAGCATGGGCTATGGCTAGAAGTGACAGAAGGTAGGCTCTAGGCACTACTGACTGCTGTACCCTCTCGCCTTCTAGCCTTCCCTCAGGGGTCCACTCTCTATACAGTAACCCTTTGTCCCAGTATACAGATTCCCCCTTCCCTTAAGAATCAGGTGCCTCACTAGCTACCTGCCTCAGGCCTTGCAATGTAGGGTCTGTGAGCTGAGCCTGTCTCAACTCTCTCTTTGTAACCCTTCCCAGCTCCCCTTCCACAGGAAGTCTGGCATCCTCTGACAGTGGTGCCTCACTGTCAGCCTGGGTACTACTACTCACCTCTACCTTTGCAGTCACTCTGTCCAAGAGAACATCAGTACCCACAAGCAGCTGTGGCTCACCTTCAGTGTCACTGCTACAGGGTAGCTCCCTCCCTGAAGTAACCATGTCTCCAGTCCTGGCTGCAAGTATGCAGTCTGTCTGGGTCTCCACCAGGCTACTAGACCCACATGCTTGTCTCAAAGCCTGACTGCGCATAACTGCATAAACACATGGTACTGCCTCATCAAAATCCTTCCCTATCAGGACATCTGCAGGATGGTAGTTCAGTACCCCTGCTGTCTCAAGACAACTTACTATTGGCATTTTGTATTTCCCACTTACTGGCTCTCTCACCTTTTGTTCCCCACCTTGCCTCCATGGACATCTGTATGCCACATGGCCCCACTGGTTGCATTCAAAACATTTAACCCTAGGTCTTGCATGTGTACCTGGACTAGTGGCTTCCCCTGCTACTGGCAGATTCTGTTGGGGCAGTCTAGGCTGCCCACCATGGGTTCCTTTAGACACATGAGTAGTACTGGGAGTCCCTTTCCTGTGCAGGGATGCCTTGCTTGCTAGGTATAGGTCTCCCTTCTTCCCCAAATCCTCTGAAGTAGCACATTGTGTATCAGCTAACCAGATCCTCATGTCCTCAGGCAAAGTGCTAAGGGCTTGTTCCCTCACCAAAAGTCTACCAGCCCTTCAAAAATGGTGACCTAACATCCACTCACCCACCTATGAAAATAAGTGCTCAGTTCAGCAACATATTCACAGACACTTTCATCTGCCTTGTGTCTATGCTCATTAAACTTTTACTATATATTTCAGGTGTTAGCTTAAAAAATTCTAATAAACAGTTCTTAACAGCAGTATAATCAAAACATTCATGATCAGAAATTTTAGACAACACAGTTACAGCTTTATCATGGAGTAAGGGGGTCAGGAACCATACCCAGAGCCTTTGCTCAACATCATACTGTTTACATACCCTCTCAAACATATGAATGAAACTATCAAAACTATCCCTCTATAAACTGCACAAGAACTTGACTGACCTTTAGTGCTTCTGGGGTCCAGTTACTCCCTTTCCAATTACCTCCATGACTCTTGCAAAGAGTCAGCATCTCATTTTCATGCTGCCTCTCCCACTCCTTTTCCACAGCTTCCATTTTCAAATGCCTGGCCTCCAACTCAAGTCTCTTTAGCTCCAGATGGATTGTAAAGTCCTCTGCACAAAGGTTGAGCAGTCCATTCCCTGAGTGTTTTACATCTCCACTGCCAGTCTGATCATCCGCCTGGTTGCTGTTTTCTGCTGCAGCTGTGGCCAAAGCTGCAATCATGTCTGCCTTAGTTAGGTTTCCATGCACCAGTCCTTTAGCCTGGCACATCTCAGGCAACTGACTCCTTGTCAGCTTTCCATACTCCTCTGCTGACATGCTTACCTGCTCTCCCTGAATAACTAAGCTAACAAAAGAAATAAAAGAATTGTTATCTGAACTCTTGAGTATTCACTGCATGGCTGATTTAGATTACAAAAACACCTTCAGTGATCACTGTATACAAGCTACAGAAATTCACTATCCACACCACTACAAGCCAATTAGTATGTGCCAACCAATTGATATGTGATGTAGATATCCAACCACTGCCAAACAAGTAATATGAGACACCCGTGAACTGGCCCAGCAATCAAGGAGCCTCAATCCTCACCACTAACACCAGTGAGGGATGTCCACATTGGGAAGGATAACAAATACACACACAGTAAAGTACAATTTCCCTTAGGAGCGCACAGAGATCACAGTCAGTCTGGTGCTGGTTTCCCCCTTTCTCTCCAGGTCCTCAGTAAGACTCCCCACTGGCACAGCTATAGGGTCCAGATCTTAGCCTAGTGGGCAAGCTAAAACCTCCAGCACCCTATCTGTCCAACCAGTCCTTCGTGTCCCTGCCCAAGTAGCTGACACACACACACTTTGAGATAAGAGTTATATACAATCACACAGATACTCCTGGAGAAGGCTGGCACAGGTTCTCCAGCTATGCCCCTTTTACCCAGACTATAAAGTAGAAATCATTGCCACTACCCACTAATATTTATCAGCTACTAAAAAAGCCCTTATCAAAGGGTGTCCAATTCTACTGTGCAATATTATTATCCAAATGGTAAGTGCAACTGAACAGTCAAGGCTTATTTGGAGTGGCTTGGACACTATAACTATATACATGCAATGTACTCTAGAGTTTAAGTTATCTCTACACAAAACAGCCACAGTTGAAAGGTTTAAAAATAAAAATAAATAATAAAAACACAATACAATACGTCTTACAACGCAGTGTTAGCCAAGAGTTCAGAGATCATAGAGAAATACTTAAAATAATACAATAGAAAAGTTCTGACATCAATACTGAAAAAAAACTAATTTAATCTTCCTATTTCCTAGCTTTATATAAGAGAAAGCACAGTTCTAAAATAAACTTACATATAGAGCATAGACAGTGCTGGTGAGTTGGACGTTCTCAAGACAAATGAAAATTGCTCTTTGATTCTCTCTCTTTAAATTGATAACACAGTGCTGCTTCACATTGCATCATTCTTAACAATTTTCTATTTTCCCAGGCTAACAGAAAATCAGAGGTTAATAGCACGTTTGATCTTGCAGCTGGTCAGGAAGCCAGAGCAATAAAAGAAATTATACATGTAAATTCTAGCCATTAACTCTGGCCTCAAAACAATAGGAAGAATTCCTTCATTTAGACATCTCGGCTCTGAGTTTTAATATCAAACAATTACACAATGCTTGACTTATCTGCTTTCCTACAGCAGAGTGCACTGTTACATTTTTGCAGTTCCACATTTAACACCATTTTCCCATTTAAGAGAACAAGCTTGTGGCTTATATTAATATTTACAAATGACAGAATTATCTAAAAAATTCTAATTGGCTAGGCTGGCAGCCTTCACCTATCTTCACAAGTCCATGTGGTTTTCTATGTACTAGACAGCTTAAAAAATCACATGTGATGATGGAGATTCAGAAATTTGAGTGAAGGGGTAAATCAAGCCTGAAAAGAGGGCCATACCTACAAAACTAGGGACATCGTGAGCATGGGAAAATCAGGTCTGAAAATAGGAATGTTCCTCCAAAACAGTGACAGATAAGAGGTCTGGTTCAGACACTTGATGACACTGGCAAGAAAGGATGGGCAGGTCCATATTTGAGGGGCAGGCAGGCCTGAACCAGATGCATTTAACTACAAACCATTCACAGATGAGCAACAATGTCACAGGCATCCTGGGGACAGAATTATACCTGACCAATTTACTGCCTAGGGGTAGCCTTCACGAACAAGTGCATGGGAGTATGTCTTCACAGTTAGAGGGCATTGTGCATCCTTGCAGTGTTACAGGTAGTCCATCCTACCCCTATTGGTAGGCTAAGGACATAGTCACAAAAAAAATCAGTGTCAAAGCTAGGATGTGATAAGAGTGCGACCTCCCCAATGTCTGCCTAAATTACTACACCTCCAGATGGCTCTCAACTGAGCAGATCTGGGGATTCCTCCTACATCTAAGGAATGAATGGGCTCAAGTCCATTACGGCACCTTAGTAGCTGACATGGCTGAGGGGGAAAAAGATAAACATATGACTAACCCCCACATCTGACAAATAAAAATGGATTCACTGCTGTCTTTCTCACTTAAAGTAGGTGCTTGAGCACATAAGGTGCGGGTGTGCACATGACAACTATAAACCCTTCTAACAGCTGTGAAAGTAGTTCCTTGAATATAAAAGAAGCACTCCATTGGGTTTGCTATTGCCTGGTCACAAATCTGCTAAAGTTTTACTCAATATCAGTCCCTCCAGTACCTGCTACTAGCCTCCATAAATAGTTGTTTGTGTGTATAACTGGTAGGTGTGTGTGTGTGTGTGTGTGTGTGTGTGTGTGTGTGTGTGTGTGTGTGTGTGTGTGTGTGTGTGTGTGTGTGTGTGTGTGTGTGTGTATATATATATATATATATATATATATATATATATTCAATTACGCATATCTCAAATCAAGACCCTTCCTCTTCAATGTTCTTTCTAAACTAGATGCCTGAGTGCATAACCTGAAGATGTGCATTAACCAGCTGCATGTTATTCTGACAGTCTGCTAAAGTAAAGAGAATAAAACAAAACACACTCAACAGTGGTCTTACAAACTACTTATTTATTAAAAAATAACACACATTTAAGTGCTTTCATTATTAACAAACATAAACACAAACTTAATCAGATACTAACAAACAAAAGCAGTTACACTTGTGTTAGTTTTAATAAACCAGTAGTTTGTAAGACCAACATTGAGCATGTTTTGTTTTATTTTCATTAATTTGGAGAGATTGCTTGTTGTACTTAAACTGCAGTCCTCTAAAGTAGCTGCTCGATTGTATAAGCGATAGTTATATACTAAACATCTACACTACGTACTACCCTCTCACCTTCTTCTCATATATTTATTTGCAAGTTATTTTTTGAGCATATAGGTGGTAGGTGTGTGCCAGTCTGTTCCAGTGCTCCCCAATGCTCGTTACTTTTTTTCCTCTCATTTATTTTTAGATTTAACCACTACAACCATTCAGCCATTTGTCTCTGTTCTATTAATCTTCATAAAGTGCTGTTTGAATATAATGCTGGCAGTTATATACTTAACAACATTACTAGATATTACCCCTTCCTACTACGCCTCTCATTTATTAGATCTACAGAAGAAGTTGTTAATACCTACTCAGTGTAGATCAGAGTGTATGTGCTGTATCTTTAAGAAGCATATCAGGGACTGAACGTTCACATATAAATACTTGGCACATGCTATTCTCAGTGCAATTTTTAGAGTGCAGCCAGAGAGTGAGCATGTATGATTGCAGTAGTTAGTTTGTATATAAGTTACTTAAGTTAAAGTCAGTAAACTTATATTGTGATGTGTGTGTATATAACAAAGCTGTTTGAACAGAACCCACAAAGACTCTTCTATTGTGTCCAGAGTAGGAGAGCGAAATGGTGACAGAACCAGGATTCCAGAGAATGATATTCGAAGTCAAGAGGTGCAGAGATGACAGTGAAGGTAAACTAAGAGAAATGAGCACGAAAAAGATCCAGAAAAGAATCAAAGGTAATGAAAATTTGCACAAACTGTTTATTTTATAAAAAAAGATAAACTGGAGCATTACAAAGGCACAAACCGCATTATTAAACAAGCACGAGGTACAAAGGGTTTATTAACTAAGCAAAATGTTTAAGATTAAGATATTTTATGAAACGATTACCAGAAAAGTAAAACGAGTATTTTTAAAGCAAAATGAGTGTGTGAAGCAAAATGGGTATGCTTAGAGTAAAACAAGCACAAGAAAAGTACAAGGGACATAAAAAGAGCTTAAACGAGCAAAATGAATATAATAAGGGTAAAAAGGGTATATTAAGCATAAATAAAACAAGGCAACTGCATGTGTTTTGGCAAAGTGCTGTGTTTTGGCATAACTACGACTTTGTATTGTATCAGGCGCATAACTAGAGTTATTTGAAGTATCTCAAAAGTGTGTAAAAGTGCTTACAGTGTGTGCTTATTACTGTGCATGTATTCCAAAAAGTTTATTTGTGTGCAAAATGCAACTATTTCGTGAAGTACAGTCAAAGTATAGCCATTTTGAAAAGTTTCTTGTGCTGGGTGTGTCTATTCCCAAAGTTCCACCATTACAGAGTGTTTCTTGTGCTGTAAAGAATTGCCTAGCAAGGTACTACCATTTGGGGGAAATTTCAGTGTGCTGTGTATAGTTTATTCGCAAAGTGCAATTACTTCGATATGTTAGTGCAATTACTTCAAAATGTTACTGATTCTGAGCTTCTCTTGCCCAGTTCATTTGCATTGTGCAGTCATTTGAAATGTTTCTTAAACTGATAAGAGATGATTTCTTACAGTACAGTAATTTCAAGAGTATTACAGTGCCCGAGAAACTTATTTCACAAAGTTCAGTTATACAGAGGCTTGTTGTGCTACTGGGCAAAGTTACAAATACTGGCATAAATTTCTGGCATACGTATATGTGTTTGTGCTTATTTGCAAAATTCTTCATTGGTATCTATTAATATGGCAGACAGATTTTGAAAGCCCTTACCACTTGTATTTGATCAGAATATTGCAGAGAACTGGAGAATATTTGAGCAAGAATATGATATTTTTATACAAGCTGCTTATTCAGATAAAGATGCATGCACCAGGGCATTCATTTTGCTAAACTTAGCAGGGTCAGAGGCCATTGAAAGAGAGCATTCATTTGTGTATGCACCAGCAGTATATGAGGGAGAAGTTAAAAATCATCATATTGTTGTACAGGCTGAATCAAGGTAAGACCCCAAGTGTTTGAAGTGCGAATTCAGAGAAATGTGCAACTCCAGACAAATAACATTAGAGAGGCATTTGTTTTACATGAAAGATCAGAAACCAGGAGAAACTTTTGTAGGTAATATAACTGACCTGAAAAACAAAGCCAAAATGTGTCAGTTTGGTGAACTAAAAGATGAGTTAATAAAATATAAGCTTGTGTGTGATGTTAGCAGTGCTGCTGTGAGAAAGATTTTGCTTTGTGATAGTGATTTAATGTTGAGTAAAGCCACAGACATTTGTCAAATCCCCGAAATTACAGAAAAAGTATGATTGCACAAGTATGATTGCAAGTGACAAGAGCATGGTTTCAGTAGGCCCTAGAGCAAATGTAGATAGCATTCAACATGTGGCAAACAGAAGTAGGCCTAAGCACATGGCAGCCACAACCCCTGCTGGTTCACCAGGGAAACCACATAGTTTTCCAGCAAGTTCCAAGACCAGTTCAGTTAAAGGAGCATGCTCAGTGCAGTACAAACGTGAGTTAGCAATACCCAAGTCCAGCTTTATTGTTAACTGCTGCAACTGTGGTGCCAATCATGAGTCTAAAAGAGAGAAATGCTTAGCATTTGGTCAGCATTGTCACAATTGTAAAAAACGAAACCATTTTCAAAAGTTTTGCAAATCAAGCAAACCCTAGACAGTTGTAAAGAAGGATCACACAAAAAAGCAAATTGATCAAGTAGAGTTGCAGCAGTCCACTTTTTATGTAGATGGTGTTTCAGTAATTGGTGAAAGAGCTGATGCAGTGAATGTATTGTAAATGAGTAAAGTGTTTTGTACAGTCCGGATCAATGGTAAATCCACAGAGCTTAAAGTAGGCACTGGTTCAAAGTGTAATGTCATATCAGCAGACACATTTGCTAAAGTGAGAACTAATGAACAACTCAATGTGGCCAGTAATGCGAAACTTGTTGCTTACGGAGGTGAAGAAATTCAAAGCGAAGGCTTAGTGATGCTTTCATGTTATTTGGCTAAGAACTGTTACAACTCATTATTCTATGCAGTCCAAAGACCAGAACAGTCATTAATAGGGCTGAAAGACAGTTTGAGAATGAATCTGCTTTCTTTTACCAAAGAAGTTCATCACATAAGTGCATATCCTAGTTCTAATTTTTCTAAAGCCATTTTCTCAGAGTATGCTGATGTTTTTCAGTTGTGTATTCCATGAAGTTAGACCCAGAGGTCACTCCAGTAGTCAGACCAACAAGAAGAGTTCCAATATCTATGTAGGATAATGTTAAGGCTCAGTTGGATAAAATGGTACAACAAGGTGTAATTTGTTCAGTTACAGAACCAAATGAATAGGTGTCGTCTATGGTAGCAGCTCACAAAAAAGCCCAGATGAAATCAGAATATGTATTGACCCAAGGGATCTGAACACAGCATTGAAGAGACTGCATCATCCAATGCATAGAGTCGAAGAGGTTGCAGCTCTAATACCAAATGCCACTGTTTTTTCTGTCTCTGGTGCATTTGGCAAGTGATGCTTGATCACAAATCCTCATTACTAACCACTTTTGGTACCCCATTTGGTAGATACAGATTCTTAAGGATGCCATTTGGAATAAATTGTCTTCCAGCATACAATGGAGCATTTTTTTTCAGGTTATCTTTGTGCCATAATAGTAGATGATTTATTGGTTGGAGGCAATGGTGAAGCAAAGCATGACAGAAACCTAAAGTGAGTTCTAGACAGAGCATATGAAGTAAACTTGAAGCTCAATCCTCTGAAGTGTAAGTTCAAACTACCAGAAGTTACATACGTAGGTCATTTATTTACCAGTACTGGCTTGAGACCAGATGCAAATAAGGAAGCAGCTATTCCTGAGATGTCAGCACCAGATAATATTCAAGCTCTACATCGTTTCTTAGGCATGGTCAACTATTTAGGCAAGTTCATACCAGACTTCAGTCAGTTGACAGCACCTTTAATAGAGCTGACAAACAAAAATGTTACATAGTCATAGTTAGAACTGCACCAGAAGGCATTTGAAGACATTAAGCAGAGATTTGTCACTTGTACTTCAGTCTCAGGACCATGAAAAAGTGCTAGTAGTCTATCAGGCCTGCTGCACAGTCTGCAGAATAAGTACTTCCCTGTCATATCATGGCTTAAAAAAATAAAATAAAATAAAATAAATGTCTTCTGCTAAGCAAAAATACATGTTTAAACTCAAGTATGAAGCATGGGATCAATGGAAAATATCCCAGCTCCTCTGGGACCACTAGCAAGTCATCATCCTTGGAATGTTGGCTAAAAAAAAGCAAACATATAGCAGAAATAGAAAGACTTATTTCTGAGATTGCAACAAATTACCCAGATTGCAAATCCAAAACAATTCTGGAAACTAACCACCCTCATAATGGATCAAAATGAAAACTCCACTTCAGTCTCTCCTAACACTATTGTAACAAGCAAATGATCCCGCTAATCCTGGGACTTCCTACTGCAATTCTCTGATCTTGCCCAACTTTTCAACTTCCTTTCAAAGCAATAGTCCCATAGCCTCCACCCCCTCCTTTTCTAGAATCATCTCCTGCCCAAAATTCATTCCGCCTTTACTTCAGATACATTAAAAAAATAAACAGAAGACCTTTCAGAAAAAGTCCTGCATGATGTCCTACATGGTAGACAACTTACATCCATGGTTCCTGCTCCAGTGTTGAGAAAACATCATTATCCTTTTCCCACATTTTCAGTCTATTCCTGAATCTTAACATCATGCTCACAGTCTGGAATGTTGCTGACATTAATACTCTACCTAAAGTTCGTAAACCAGTTTGTGCATTTGACTTCAGGCCCAGCTAAATTCACCTTATAATAAGTTAAAGTCTTAAAAAAACAATGCACTCACAAATTTTCTCATACATCTAAAAATACTTTTCCCTGGCCAGACACCTGCATGGTTTTTGGGCATGGATATGTGCAATGACATTTATCAATAGTATTCTGATAACTATAGACAAATGCAATCTGATTGGGACAGTATTTATTGACCTCACCAAACAACATTTGATCTGAGCCTAACTGTGTCCCTTTGCCATGTGAAGTTGAAACCCTGTTCAGAGGACTGCAACTTGTGCTTCCAAATCACTGTTACTTGTCAGGTTGAGACATGCAACATGGCTGCAACCTCTGCTGTCTTTACTCTGTCTCCTGTGTCATTTGGCAGCCTCCCCAAGAGGACTGCAACCTATACTTCATGTCCCCTGTGGCTGAGACCATATGAGCGACTTTTGAAAAGCTGTCCATGTAAAATAAACACAAAAAACACAACAAACACTTACCTTAAAACTGTTAGCAGGGGGGCAAGCCCCACTGCACTCCCCCGTGGGGGGCTCCCCCCCGTAACTTAACTATACCAACTCCGAGATCGCACTACAGTGCAGAAGAGGGTAATTTTCCCATTCTGCACTGTACAAAAGATAGTGGTTCCCCATGGTCAGCTTTTCAAAAGTCAATCATATGGTCTCGGCCATATGAATTTCGACTTTGTGAAAAGTCGATCATGTGAAGGGGTGTGACCTGTCAGTTTGGGATTTCCAACAGGACAGTAACCTGTCCAGCCTGTCCCTTGTGCACTGTCAAGTTGAGTCCTCCTGGCCTGTTGGTCTCCTGTCATCCCCTGTGTAGTGTTATCTCACACACTCCACAGCTGTGGGGCAGTGTCTTTTGCTGTCATGCTCCTTTAAGTGGTATCTGCAGGTGCTCTACTGAAATGTTAGCATTCAAGATGCTGAGTGCCGACAAGTCAAAAAGAGATCAGAAAAACAGGAGAAGAGAGACATAGTAAGGCCTTGCTGAGTCTAATTATGGCGGCTGCCAAAAAAGCAATTACTAGAAAATGAAAATTAAAGTCTAAAGCAACTATACTAGAAATAGTGAATATATTAACAGAGATAAAACAACTGGAAATGGGATCTTTAGAAAAGGGTAGGAGCAAATTACATAGAAAAAAATGGGGATTGTGGGAACAATACACGCAGAATAAAAATTTGGAGGAAGGTTTAAAAGAAGGCAGGATTTGAATGAGCTATACAATGATTTACTGAAAATGATTGGATAGATTATAATTGATGTATAATGTTTGCAACTAAAAATATGTTAATATGGTTTTCATTTATATATATATATATATATATATATATATATATATATATTTGCCTGTGTCATAAGTGATTATTTAATAAAGATGTTTCTTGTTTAAAAGAAATTGTAGAAGAGCAAGTCTTGAACAGTGTCTTCTCCTTTAGACATCCTTTTTACAAGGGTGACAAGTCCCCCACCACAATACCTGATCTTCTATATAAAATCTGAGATTACCATAAATCACAGAAATTGCCAAACTGGGCTTAGTATGTGAAAGTCCTATTTTTCTGCCTTTCACTGTCCATGTTTCAGGAGTCACTCTTGCAGGTTCCAACATTTCAAATAGTTACCAGATGCAGTCCTGAGGTCAATTACCAGTTGCCTTTTCTGCTGCCAATTTCCCTATATGGCAATACACTATATTTTACTGCAATTTTCCAAGTTACTAACTATAATGTGGTCTCCAGCAAAATGGCAATTGTGTTTTTATCATGCTACAATTTGGCTCATATTACCATAAATATAGCAGTGAGGTGATTTAGCATGGACATCTATGAACCATGTCAATAACATAATTTATCACCCTTGTTTTTGTTACGGGGCCCATTCCTACTCACTTGTAGGCCGGGAGATCACATGATGTGTGTGTGTATGGAAACTGGCTAAGCTAATTCTTTGCATCATGCTAATGTCACATTGCATCACACTACTGAGTATATGCATCACACTATGGTTAGTAGGCATCTCACTACCTTGATGTCCATCAGTTTGTATCACACAGTGTCTGCATTGTGCAACAGTACCCCTGGTGACAATTTTTTTTCTCTTGGAGTTGAGTTAATAGCTGGACATGGTCTGACTCTTAAAAGATTCAGACTCTGTCAGGGTTCTTGCTTGATGCATATGGGGGGTGCAAAATCTTGTTAACATCTGGTGCAGAGGGTTCATTGAGAGTGCCTGCTGCAGGACTGTGAGTGCCTCCTATAAAAAGTGGGTTCCCGGCACCAGCTTGTCAGAGTGGTGAGTCAGATCACTGGCATCACCATCTCTGGTGAGCTGTACTAACATAAATATAGTGACCTGAAGAAGCACCACCCAGACCGTCACCACCAGTGGAAAGAACAAGTTGTAGAGGGAGAGCCATGCTTTTAATGTCAGCAATCCACTTTTGCATAACATACAGATAAACAGTTATATTTGAAGTGGTTTGTTTTGTTTTCCCCTGTCTAATGTAAACTCTTCCATATATAACTAAAGTTTTGTATTTATGTCATTTCTTTTTTTTAGTTTTCCATTGCTTTTTTGATATGTTGCTTTGTTGTTTTGCCTTTCTCCATTTAAAGTAATATTTTAATAAATTGTACAACATATTACTGAACAATTGTATTTCTGTTGTCTATTTATCATTTTCCATTACTATTCTACTATGTTTCTTTGTTCTTCAGGTTCAGATGTGGAACAGGCAGAGATAAGGTAGCAGCCACCATGCCTGGCACTGGTAAGCACTCCAACCATTAAGGCCCCAGCAGTCCATAGACGTGCCTGTCTGAAGGATGATAAATGTCATGCTGTGCAAAGTATTATGAAGGATTCACTGTAACCTTCATTGCAGGTCTTGCTGTGGGGAGCATAGCTTCCTCACTGGACAGTGAAACAGAGCACCCACTGTAACACCCAGGATAAGATGCAGCATCAGGTGAGAAGTTAGCTTTAATGGCAGCTTGATGCCCGTATTGGAACCCTGGAGCACATCCACATGTAGCTTCTAGAGTTATGCAGCCAGCTGGTCCCAACCATCAAGCTACCAGAGACAGAGTTCACCTATGATGTGAGACACATAGGTGTCTGATAGGTTTGCCTCTTGGCTGGCTTGACAGGTCTTTTGTATCCCAATGTATTCCTCATGATTGTGTCCTCCACCCTTTTTTGCCATACCCCATTAACCTGTTTGTATTCCAATCCTCCTTATTCCCAATTGATCATCATCTGTCTGTCTGCATTTTTCTATTTTTACATCTCTTATGTGTAACTGTCTCCCCTTTCAGACTTGGTATGCATTGTTTCCTTGTTGGTCTGTCTGCCCTTGCTTCCTTCCCTATTCACTCCTTCTTGCCCATAATTTTTCAGTGCTACCTTCCCCCTCATCTCTTCTTCTTCTTCTTCTTCAACAAAAAAAAAACAAAAATAGGCACCTCTCCCAAAAATGTATTCCCTTCCTTCCTCCCACATGCCTATTCCCCTCCCATCATCCCTTTGTGTGCTCTTCTGCTTGCTCTTCTCCATTTCTGTCCTGTATCCCAATTTCCTTCCTATTTAAATAAACTTATTTGGACCTTTGTTCTGGGGCCCTTGTATGGGATGCCTGCTGTGCCCATGTAGCAGCAATAGTGCACTTTAATGCATGTATGAATGCACATAGCATCTGGCACACTACATGTTCTACGATCACAGTATAACTTGTTGGCTCAGTTGAATGGGTAGTGTCGTTTTTGTGACTGTGAAGATTCATTAAACATCACTGTCCCACAAGACTGACTGTGCTTTGGTGGCTGTAATTCATATGTAACCCCTACTGGGATATCTCTCACTAAGATTATTGTGCCATTTACCACAGCCAAATATTGTTATGCTTCTTTCTGAGTACTTCTGCTTGTTGAATCTCAAAACAAAATCTATTTAATTGCCCGAACTGACATTTTGAATTCGGGAAAGTAACTTTTACAGAATGTCAGAAATCATCACCTCAACATCTGCATTTGACCTTATTCAAATTGTCAGGAGTTCACATCAGACCCTCAAGCACTTGTGCTGAAGCTGCCATAGGAATTATATGTCTACAGTACAAGTTTTTTACAGTTTTTCAGGGGAAAAGCCCCCCTGCACTCCCCACACCGCCTGCATATTATATATTCCAACTCCGAGTTTACACTACAGTGAGGAAAAGAGTAAATTTCCTAATCCCTACTGTAGTGCGATCTGTTATCAGAACGTCTATCCCACATTAGCAAATGCACACAACCATTCGCTAAATAAGGATTCAAACACTTCCGGATCAACATCACTGAAACTGGAAAACACACATTTGGCAATCCCAATTTCACGTAAGTGCCATTCCACATTTTGATAGTAAACTATATATATATATATATATATATATATATATATATATATATATATATATATATTTATTTATTTATTTATATATAAAATGTTTCAAACTTGCTATAGCATATGCAATTGTTGTTGTTTGAGGAAGTATTTTACATCCAAAATATAAGTTGTTTAAGTATTCAATGTCAACACATACACACACACCACACATTCAGAAGCACAGACAGATAGATAGACTCACACATATATAAGTAGAAACACAAATACACACACACACACACACACACACACACACACACACACACATGCCCAGAAGTTCCAGCCACTCTGTTGGGTAAATACACCTCAGATGTTACACAAATTCCACACTCCGATATTGCATAATGGTATCATAGATTACTCTCCCAGTAAAATGTCAGTCCACATGTAACTCATTAGATAGCATATTGGCTCACAAGTAGAACCCAGGAAGCTAGGGTGGGCTGTCATACTGCCTCCAAAAGACCTGTCAGTAGTCGTGTACCCCAGGGTTTAGTCCTTAGGCCACTTCTCATTGGCATTTACTTATTGGAGGACAAAGCTAATGATAAAGGTTTTTGGCTGATCAAGTTTGCAGATGACTCCAAACTTGGTGCTATTATAAACTCTCCAGAGGTTACCAAGATCCTCCAAGAGGGCCTGTTGCAGACAAATGGCTGGTGTCAAAAACATAGGCTAAAACAAAATGCCAAGAGGAGTATAATAGTATCCTTTGGCAAGAATGACTCGCCTTGTAACTATGATATTGTCAACACCCTCCTGAAAAGCAGCTAGGATCTGGGAACCTGTGTCGGCAATGAACTTTCCTTTGACCACTATGTATTGACTATTGTAAGGAAGTCCTTTTTCATCGCACAACCTATACCAAAAGGTATTATATCTAGATCCAGGGATGTAATTGTTCAACACTCATTATGTCACTCCCTGAGTATAATGCCCCTTTCACTATGTACCTGTCCAAACACCGGTCACAGCTGGAATGACCACAGTTCTTTCTCATTAAAAAATCAAGGGCCAAAACTGTGTGGAAGTATGTCAGTATATTGACACCTTCTTCCAAAAACTCCTGAAATGATTCACTAAAAGCCCTTTTTGTAAAACCCAGAATAAATCTTTTTTGCAGAGAGTGACAAGCTTCCCTGCACCCTCCCAAGTGGGGAGACAGCCCTTACACCCTTGAAGATAAGTAGCCTAGTAAGTATATATGAGCTTATGAAACTCAGTCTTATTATGATCAAAAGAAACAAAAAAAGAAATCATGGAATGCAAGGCACTGAAACCCCCCATGCCTCTTAACTGTCCCTATTTTTCTGATTAGTCTTGCTGTAGCACTCTTATAATGGTTCATTTGTTGTTAAATCACTGAGGGCAAAGGTCAGTCAATAACATCAGGCATTACAGTTTCATACTTCTCATTATTTAAGCAATGCATACTGATGGAATGCTTGTTGCAGTGAAAGGAAGTTGATATGGGCTGTCTCTCTCTTTTGCTGAAGCTCTCTGCCTTTCTCTCTTTTTCTTTCATACACATAGACACATGAGTGAGTAAGTACTAGGCTAGTTGCCCTTGTGGGCCATTTTAAGCGTAGATATTTTCTCTTATTGAGAATCAAACCCTGTACCTCTTGTTTGTGAGGTTAGCACCTTAACCATTATACCATGTCCCAACAAATAATCAGCCGTGCCAAGTCTTGCACCCATTACCCTGTACACCATAGTCAGAGCAATTTATTACTACACCATCTGAGATGTGCCTGTGTGCTTACACACACACACACACACACACACACACACACACACACACACACACACACACACACACACACATGCACACACTCACACGCACACACAAATATATACACATGCATTACTTTTAAATTTACTTTTTTGCCCACAGATAAATATTATTATTTTTTTCATACATAGATTCCCCATCCCTCCCATGCAGTCACATTCTACCATGAAAAGTCAGATTGGCAGTTATTAACTGTGACCAAGTAGCAGCAGTGTCACATCACCTTCACACAGACTGCCTCTCCATGTCCCCATAAATAATCACTGTTTGAATGGGAGCTAACTCTGAGCAAGTGAAAGAAATTCTATTAACAATGTATTTCATCTTGTTTAACACTCAGAAACACACAGAAACACAGACTGTCCTTGACATGCTAGATCAGTAATCAGTTGCTTCCACAGAAAGACTACCTCCCAGGCCCCCCAAATAACTAATTTCTGACTGGATACATCTCTGTATTTTTAATATGATTAACTGAAAGATATAGGGATTCATAAAGGTTACCTCTAAGTGAACACTTAGTGTATGCTTTATGTATTCAAGAATATTCCTACTGCATTGCTTGCACTATCTACCAGAAAGGTTACACTAAGTGTACGCTTAGTGTACACTTAGAGGTAATTTTATATTAATCCCAGGGATAATTTCCACTGTTATGTATTTCAGCTTATTGTTGTCAGTCATACACATTGCCCCTCCTTAAAAAGCTATATCAATAAGCATTTAACTATATTTAAGTTATTGTAAAGCTTGAGTTCCTGCACATAGTCTGGCTTCCTCACCAAAATAGGTGCACTCTAACTGTGTATACAACAGACATCTGTAATCAGCTGAAAGAACTGATGGTAAAAGAAATGGATTTTAAACTTGTTTCTCTCACGTGCATGCACTGCCCATCCCAAACAGCCCATATCAATGACCATTTAGCTATGACCAAGTAAATGTCATGTCACCCCTCATAAAAAACATCTTTTATAGTATACTCCTCCCATACCTGACCATAAATAAGTGAAAGAAATAATAGTTATAATAGTGTATTTCAGCTAGTTCCTCTCCGCCAAATGCACTGCACCTCCCTGACAAACTGTGTCAAAGATCATTTAGTTGTAATAAAGTAACTGTCTTGTTTTCACACATAGCTTGCTTACTTACAAATAACCATTTTCAGATGATTGAACGAGATCAACTGGAAGAAATAAAGGACATAGCAATGTATTTTAACTTGCTGGTATCAGACAAATTCACATAGAGTCTGACAGACCATAATAATGATCTTTAATTGTTATTAAGTAATTATATTGTCCCTTGCCTTCATGCACAGAACCTCCCTACACCTTCAAAAATACCCACTTTATGTGTATAACTGGCATCTGGCAAAGATAAAGTGAAAGAAATGGGAGCCATACTGTTTTTCACAGGTCATTTGATCAATGCTCAGAACATCAAACCTGGATGATCACTTGCATCCTGTCATGGAGTAAAAGAGCAGGAAGGAGAGTTTATGTAATCTTGGAGTTGGTGTGTGTAGGTATGTATGTATGTGAGTATATATATATATATATATATATATATATATATATATAGATAGATAGATACACACACACACACACACACACACACACACACACACACACACACACACACACACACACACACACACACACAGTTTAGCTACTACTGGTCAGGTGTAGGTAAAATTGACCTCTCTATTGTCAACATACATTGGTCAGCAATGCAGATGGTTGACAGTTGTGCAGTATGAAACAATCCCTGAAGCTAAAGAATATGCCCATTCCCCAAGGATTGTGTGATCTCGAACTTAGTATATATAATTAGCAAGGGGTGTGGAGCTACTGCGAAAAGTACTGCTTTTTAAGTCTGCCTCTTCCGAAGAGTAACCTCAGCACATGTGCAGAAGCATGTTGACCTGTGCTTTTTGGCATTAGTATGTTGATGTTAGCCACATTGACATAATGTCAGTTCAACATAGCCACGTTGACATAATGTCAGTTCAACATATGCTACTAGATCCATCTATATAGATACAGATATATATATAGTTACAAATATAGTTATAGATATAGATATAGATATATAAATATAGAGATATAGATATATTTGTGCATGTGTTTATGTATATGTATACAGTTCACATATGTGGGGCTTGCTCCTTTTTCAAGCTTACAGCTACAAAAAAGTTTCTTTTCAACCTCTCAAGTATCTCTGTCAACCTTCTAAGGCTTTAGATGTTTTGGGTAAAATAGTCACTTGTCCATTAAGTTAGTGAACCTGAAAGAAATAATGATGACAGTAGTATATTTCATCTTACTTTTCACTTAAAAATGTCTGTCTCTTTCTGTCAAGAAACATGAATTATCATTTAACTGGTGATCCTGGCTCTGTGGCATATTGGAATGAAGCCCTGACCTCAACACAGGTGAGGTGAGGTTGGTGGCCCATCACAGGAGGAGCCATGCAAGGAGGCAAAGGAGTGAATCTGTTCACCTTTCTTGGAGGAAGCAGGGTTTGCATGCATATGGGGTACACTTGGTAGTATAATGTCCTGCTGGAGACAGGAGAAGTGACTACTCATGCCACATAGGAAGAAGAAGAGCTGCTTGAAGGGAATGACTTTTGCGGATACAAGGGGATAGCCTCCATGGACAGACCAATGCATGCCACTTCCTGTCTCCTTGCTGATGTCTTCAAGTTAGGGCCAGAGGAAACAAAGCAAAAACTATCAAACCACCCGATAGCTGTCTGGATGATGAGCCCCCATGACTCTCATTCTGGTGATATGGAACAAACAGGCCAATTAAATTTGGAATGTAATAATGATTTACAGACAGCAGGGGTAAAAAGCAACAAAAAATGTGTCACTTAACTGGTGACTTCTTTGCACAGTCTGTGTGTGCTCATTGAATTCACGAGTTTTCAAAAGATGCTTTCAGAACAAGTCTCTATGCCCTGAACCTAGTGAGTGCAGGAATAGGCCCTCTCTCCTCCATGACCCTCTATTGGATTAAGAGGGTGATCAGAGATGACTGACTTAATAAATATAATCAAACAGCTGCTCTTTGCTTTTGCACTGAACCTGTCTCCATACCCTTACCCTCAAAGTAAATGCTTTCTGACAGATGTGTGAAAATGACGAACTGAAACAAAATGTAGCCACAAGAATATATTTAAATTTGTTTCTATCTTAAAGCTGTTGCCCCTCTCTGAGAAGTTATATCAAATATAGTTTGACTGTGTTAATGTAACTGCTGTTTGATTTCACATGCTGTCTGCCCCCACTTCCCAGCTCAGAAGAAAAAAAACATTTTCTCTCTGTGTACTCCTCAGATGCTTGCGCAGTGTCTGCGCTTGTGTCTGCTGCCAAGACAATGAACCCCAACATACATGGATTACCATGAAAACAAAAACATGGACCATTGCATTAGGCAGCTTATGCTTTTAACATTGCCCACAAAGTGTATCCAGTATATTGCCAACATTTTATATGGTAAATGCAGAAGAAAATATCCTCAAACCACAACCTCTCTGCAATGATCTTTTCTGAAAATGACTACAGATCACTGGGTAAACATTGGCATTGGTTGCGCAACCAATGTTAGTGCAAATGGATTGGCTAGCTATGCCTAGTTACTGTGTGACAGGGAAGACAGTGAAACAGCATGATAATAATCACATGTATCTTACTTGCAGACTGGATTTTCATTCATTCCAATTTGGGGGTAATTATTTCCTTAATGCATTAGTTATGATGACTAATTATTCTTAAAATGTTTTGGTAGTAGAAAAGTGTTTTTCTTTGTTTTTTGTTTTGTTTGTTTGTTTGTTTGTTTTTTTATGATAACTGGCGAAAAACCCAACTGTTTCAACAGTTGTAATTTACCCACTTGTGCTAACACAGAAACAACTCAACATGTAGTTTTAAGAGTTAAGATTTATCTTGTGCACTACCTCAAAGAAAATTGGTTAATATATTTAATTTAACTAACATTTGTACTTCTTTGAGCTGAAAATATTGACTAATCAATGCTGAATAGTCACGGAATGCTTACATTCTTGCATGATATGGTCATAGATTTTAAAACAATCTAGAATGTGATTACAGACAAGAACCACTTGTCCAGTCTGGTATGATCATTACTCCATCATGGGTAAGTTGTCATTGCAAGCTACTCATATTTTATTTTTTCATGCACATCTTGATTATAACTTTATGACTGCCTCATGTCATCTTAAATTCCTAAGTATTTAGTAATTCTACTGCCTTCAGTAAAAAGGCTGTTTCATGCATTCACAATCTGTTTAATGAAACAATGCTTCATTATGTTGCCTAGAATTGGAAACCCTGCTTCCAAATTGAACCACCTGATACTGTGCACCTTTTCTTTCTGAAAAATGCTACCTTTCAGGACTTCATTGATTCTTTCATGAGATATAAATACTTCTATCTCTAATCTCCTTTCATTTCACATTTTTGTATTGCTACTCTCCTTATATTTCATCCTACAATGGTATACAAACCAAGTTCTTTTAATATCATTATGGTCACACTGCCAAAAACCGATTTAAAAATGTGACATTTTTTTTTTATTTTAGGATGTTTGCACATTTGCAAAATTATATTTAAACTCCTTGAACACTGAAGTATGTGTGCTTCCTGAGGCATAACATGCATGTAAAATTGTGACCTTTCCCTGTAAATGTAAAAAAAAATTAGATGTAATCTATGAAACTTGTAACTGAAATGTGAATGATAACTGTCAGCAGTTTCTCAAGAAACACAAACAATTAGTTGCACAATATCCAAGACTCTAGGCTGATGTAAATTCCACACACACTTGAATTTATTAAACACATAAATTAAGCGCTTTCGTCCAGCCAGCTAGGAATTCTTCATAATGTTCTGAAGAAGTCCTAGTTGGTTGGACGAAAGTGCTTAACTTATGTCTTTAATAAACTTAATAGTGTGTGGAATTTACAGCAGTCTAGAGTCTTGGTTATCGTCCAACTAATTGTTGGTGTTATTGTTTATTGCTTTGCACAAATGCACGCTTCTTGGGAAGAGTTATTAGTTTCTCAAGAAAGGCTTAATTGTTTTTATTTAAGTCTCACAGGGATATGAAGTCAGGAAGAAAAAAGGCTCATAAAAATGCAATTACAATGTACTTCAGAAGCGGCAACAGGCTAGAGTTGCAAAAGCAACTCTCAATATGCAAATTCATTGGTATGTGAAGGTGGAAGACCCTTAGTGCCAAGAAATATGATGGGCTAAAAACTGAACAGTTAATGATGCAGGCAGTTAAGAGAGATATTTTAATAGTGTGTTCTTTATTTTCAATTGTTTACTGTGTGGGGAACACAAAGTAAATAACACTGGTTCTTGAGAAACTCAGCTATTGTATGTAGGGCCCTGGTTGTAAAAAACACGTTTTATGCTTTAGTTAGCATTTCTTCTACTTTGTGAGTAAGAAATTAAGTAATCTAATGATTCCTGTTTTCTGTGGGAACAGAAGAAATTGTATATTTGTAAACTGAAAACAGAAAACAATCTAATGTTCCTTGAATGACCATGGTAAGCTGATCTATGTATGCTACTGTGAAATCTGCAGTTCTGATTGTGTATTTCAAGAACTTAGAAAAGTTTGATCCATTATGACCTGTCTGCAAAAATTATTGTTTTCTGTTCCTTGTGCACCATTTACCTCTGCTTATGTGATCTCTTTTGGCTTTGGGAGTACTGTTTTATTATTGCTACTGGCTGATTATGTATACTATTTAAATATGCTCAAGTTAGTGTTATGTTGAACAAATACAGAAAAAATAGCAACAAAATCAACTTGCCCACATAATAGAAGACCCAATTCTGATTACGGAAAGCAGCAGAATTTAGCCAAAGGGTTAAAAAATTAATGGTGTAGCAAGCAACAACATTTGTGCTAATTAAATTGATGGATTAGGTAGTTGCATGACTTAGCATTTGACAAAAATGTGTTACAAATGATTATCCTTGAGGAAAAGGACTTTCAAAATCACTAGTATAAAATAGTACATACAGAATGACTTGAAGGCATAAAACTGGCATCAGTTGATAAAGTTCATATATATATAATTTTCATGTAACTGTGTGATCAGGCTTTCCAATGTAATTGCAAAACATACCTGACAAGTATACAGTAATTGTTACGTACTGCAAAAAAAGTAATACAAAGTGACATTTTTGAATGCAGTGATAATTAAAAGCAAGCAGCATTAAGTGATTTTCTTTTAACTGTAGCTGTGATCAGGCTAATGACAATATAGTACAACATTGTGTATTGAAATGAAATCTAACTACTGAATGCTAAAATGAATTTAATGAATATTTGCAAATGAAAAAGTTTTTGGCATGTAGGTTGTGTTAAAGCATGTCAGTTGCCATTGCTTAAATAAATAAAAATTGATTTTAAAGCAAAGTTAAACATTGCTAGGTTTGTGCGTCATTGCAAACTGTGACAGCAGTTGTATGTCTGTATATGAAAAATGTGCTTATAAATTACTTTTGGGATGACAGGAAGACCTAAGTAGTAAATAAAATGCATGTAGTTGAACACGGATGCAGTTTTTGCAGTGGCTGAGCAGGTTAAGCATGTGCTTTTCAACTTATACTGGGAAAGTAGAACTGATTAACATATTAATGACATTCCAAAAGACAAAAAGATTATGCCAGTGCTATTGAAATACAATGGTTGCCAAAACTGTTTTCTCCAGAAAATGTTGTGAAGCATGGCACAGACTGTGAAGATTTCAATACATGTACATGAATTGTACTACATGGCTCCCCCAGATGTATATAGGCACCGGGACCATGATTGTAGCAGCCCAAACACATGCTCTGTGATATTTCTGGTTGGAGAGTGTGCCTCATTATGGCATTCTTAAGAGGATATGTGTCCGTTTCTGATGAGTGCAATCAGCCACAGTTCCAGAGCATAACCTGCATCCCCCAGTAAATGACCCTGTGGGATATTCCCCATAGTGAGCATCTGATACAGTTGGGAGGTATGCAAATATGTGACTCATAGCAATTGCTTGGGTTGCCAGCCCACACATTCAAAATTATTCCCTTAGCATTACAAATGATTTGGCAGTTAATGGAGGAGAAGCCCTTTCTATTTATGTAGACCCTTCTCTGTTCCCTAGGAGGTGCTTTGATTTCTATATGTGTAGAGTCTATGATACCCAGTACTTCAGGGTAGTCTGCTACAGGGTTGAACTCCTACATATTTGTGGCTTTGTCCTCAGGTGTATGGGGAAAATATATGTGGCCACAGGCATGTTGTAGCATAGCATTCAGGAACTGATGGAGGATCTTGGATGCTGATGGCTGTGACACCCCTAGCATGTCCCCTGTTGGTCTCTGAAAGGTTCCTGTAGCTAAAATTCTAAGTGCTACACATACAATTGTCTCCACTGGTACTGGTTCCCTTCTGTTTGCCCTTGGTCTGAGTTGAGGATGACAGATGTTGCAGAGTTCCTGTAGTGTGTCTCTATCCACCCTATAGCACTCTAGAATTTCCACCTCATGCAAATTGTGATAAGTTAAATGGGGTCTGAAAACTCTTCTCCTTCTTGGCTTTGGTCTGTTAACAGCAGAAGCAGCATAGACTTCACCTATTGCACATACACATGAATTAAAGCATATTATACAACGACTCCCCCATTAATATTCCAAAACGTGCACGCTGATTGGTCAGCATGCACGTTGTAAATCAGACTTATACAAATGGAAAAAGGTCCAGTCGCCCTGACTTTTTCCATTAGTATGTCTTTTTTTTTCTTACAGCAACAGAGAAAGCAAGATCTCCGTTGCTTTTTAGAAAGTGTCTCGCTATGTTAAAGGAGTTTAACATAGCGAGACAGCTTTAAAAAAAAGCAAAGGAGAAAGAAAGATCTCCATTGCTTTTTTTAAAGCTGTCTCGCTATGTTAAACTCCTTTAAGATAGTGAGACACTTTCTAAAAAGCAACGTTGATGTTACTTTCGTCGTTGCTTCCACCCACAGCTCTGATGTACTGCATAAGCATACACATGCGCAGTACATCAGAACTACCGCAGAATACCGGACAGCTGCGGAAGGGCAGCAAGGAGGCATTATACAATGCCATTATTTAAGAAAGCTAAGTATTTTTTTTCTTAAATAATGTCATTGTATAATAGCAATAACCCACTTATGGGTGTGGGTAATGCTGGATTTACCCACGGTTGTCTTTGTTTGGCCACTCGGGCTTCGCCCTCGTGATCAAACCACACCATACGTGGGTAAATCCAGCATTACCCACACCCAGGCATGGGTTATTGCTTAAGTAGCCCCCAACATTTTTTCTGTGTAGACACCTTTCCGTGGCTGTATTCCAATAGGTTTTGCAATTTGCAGGGAAAACCAGCACTGAGTCTACACAGTTGCTTTATAGCTTGTTGAACAGCTCCTACATCTTGGATTGATTGATAAGCATGCAATTCAGCTGTTTAAGCTGTTTATGATGCAATTAGCATACCATAGTGTTTACCGTGTTTGCATGGCTCTACACACCATGAAGAGCCCCTTACTGAATATGAAACAATGCACTACCATGTGCACGTCATGTCATGATGTGCACAGGGTATAGCAGCTCATGTAGGCTTTATTGAATCTGCACTGTTATCCATAATCAAGTATAAAATGCAACCAATTTCAGCAAAGATATTTTCAATGAAACACTAAAACAATATAACTGGAATGTACTTAAAGCAATACCACTAGATACTTCTGTAGAACACTTTAATAACAAATACTTATAGACCTTAAATTATTTAGTACCAGTACGTAATAAAAGAGTAAAGTCCAACCCATCACTGTGGCTGACAAAAAAAAAAAAAATCATTACAAAAATGGATAAAGCCTGGAAAAATTGGTGTAAAAATAGAACTCAATATGCTTTCCAGCCAATTTAGACATCTTAGAAACCTTCCAAAACTCCATGTCAAACAGGATAAGCAAAGATACTATACCAACATACAAGACGAACATAAAATCAATCCAAAACATTTTTGGTTATCATTAAATAAACTACTCCACCCTAGCAAGACCACCACCCCTCTCCAAAAACAGACAATATGACAGACTCTATCCCACACGGTTTAATTCCAACTTTATACAATTAGTATAATCTATCTTAGACACTAATACACCTGACCCCTCTCTCTATCCCTGTCCAATCAAAATCACCCACAGCTCTTCAATTTTCGACCAGCCATGGTGGTGCAGTGGTAGCGTTGTTGCCTCACAGTAAGAGGTTCTCCCGTTCGATTCTCGACTGGAGCGCCTTCTATGTGGAGTCTGCAGGCTCTCCCTGCATTCAAGTGGTGTTCGAAAGACATGCGTGGAAAGCACGTGCCTTTGTTGAAGGTTGGGCATCGAGCTGGCACCTCGGCACCCGTAAAAAATCTACTGCCAATCATTAGCTGACCGGAGTTCCACTGTGGCGACCCCTAACCGGGAAAAGCTGAAAGAACAACAACAACAACAATCTACCTTACTCATAAGGAAGTTGATCATTAAACTAAAAACTATTTCCATAGCTGTAGATCAACTACCATCAGACTACCTAAAAATGGCCACAGAAGTCATAGTCTTTGCTGTGTCCATACCAATTAATAGGTTCATAGCAGAAACATAAGTTCCATCACTGTGGAAAAAATCCTACATCATACCACTGCTCAAAGGATGCATATCTACAGAGTTTAATAACTACAGACCAATAGCAATTCTCTCCCCCCTCTACAAAGTATTAGAGAAATGCATCCATAGTCAACTAATGCAATACCTAACCTTAAATAACCTGCTCTCAGAAACATAATATAGCTTTAGACCCCAGCACAGCACCACTACTACTCTCCTACATTTTACCGATATAATAAACTAACATAGAAACAATGGTCTGCTTGTGTTCACAATGTTCTTCGACTTGTCAAAGGCATTTGATACTGTCTCACACCAGCAACTGCTCATTCGACTCTCCTCAATAAGACTTTCACTATACTCCTTGTTATGGGTCCTTAGTTACCTATCTGAAGGCAACAAGCTATTAAATGGCAACAAACCTACTCATTCTCTCTTATGTGGAAACCTGGCTTAAAGGATCAAACCTCCTACTCATCCCCAAGAAAACTAAGTTAATGCTTTTCACCTCAAAAAATTTGCAAAATCAAAAGCAGTTTTTAATATAAAGTCAGCAAATAATACTGTTATTGAAAGTGTAACTTACAGTAAACTTCTACGCATTATAATAGATGACAGCCTCAAATATGACCAGCATATACTACACACCATTAAATATACCCACCAGAAACTAGGTTCCTTTTATAGGATCAATGGATTCCTTACAGATACTGCAAGAAAAACTCTAGCCACCACCTTCTTATTGCCAACTCCTATCCTAACAAGCTTAAACAATGCTAAAAGAAAGAAATGTGGCTCCTGCTACAATAAAGTAGCTAAATTTGCCACCAATCTCCCTCATTGGACCCACCATTGTCATAGCTTAAAGCAATTAAACTGGCTTGAACTACACAACTACCTAACATATTCACAACTATCTATAGCACACAAATTCATTCATCATCCAGAAAAATGCTCTGCACTGCATAACTTATCACTGACTTACTGTCCAGCAAGGGAGTTCCGCTATAGTAACAAATTCTTATTATTTACAAATAACTCAAATAATGTTGTAGGAGACTCGCTCTTCTTCCAATACATTGCTAAAATCTGGAATAGTATTAAAAACATGCCTCCTTGCAGCAAATAATGGGATTACAGAAAATGAAATACAGTTTGTTTGTATCAGTTCTCTCAGATTATTTCACACACAAATATTACAAATAATGGTGGGCAGTTAGCCTAGTACCTACCTATGAACCTATGAACCTAAACAAGACTTACAAACATAAGTCCATTTAAACTGGGCTCTTGGATTCATCGCACTCAGGGTTTGCATTAAAACAAGACTTCCATGCATCAGTATTTTTCTCTAAGTTTTATCCCTTCGTTTTTTCTTTGACAGACTGTCAAGTGGCTGCTAAATCAGTTAACTTTGATAAGTTAAGCACAGCAGAAATCTACTATTTGAACTAGGTAACAGACTGTAGGATAGTGAAATTACAGACTGAAAAAGTTGAAACCATTACAAATTGGCCCATATCAAGCACAAAGAAAGAAGTGTGTCAGGGACACCTTCATACTTCACAGGCAAGTAACTCCCTGGAGATTCCTCTACCAAATCGTCTCTTAGCATAGAGGTAGGGAATCTGAATCTTCATACGGAGAGTGACCCTGATATAACTCCAAAGACAGGAGAATGTTTGTGTTAAATTAGTCTTACCTGTATTACAGCATTGTGTTTCCTAGGCTCAATACCTGGTTCATCTGTCACAATGTTACATAACTTCCTCAGTGCAACAATACTAGCTTTTGTCCCACTGGATGTGTTGTGGGCCCAAGACAGCCCACGTGCATTTAAGTGACTGGAGCCAGAAAGGTAGTGGGCATTAAATTTAAAAAACTGAACTTCAAAAGGACATTGTGACAGTTTTCGATTATATTCTTTTTTCATCTATGTAACCACTGTAAATGAGCACTGGCAGTCACTGATACACATTTCCTGCCACAACAAGTAATCTTTTAGGTTAGCAAGGACCTGTTTAAATGCAAGGCACTCCCTTTTAATTGCTGAATAGAATTTTTCAGCATTCATTTTAATGTTCATCTCTCACTTTAACTTGAGATAAAACTGCACCTATGCCTACTTCAGAAATTACATTTCTGTGTGTATCTGATATTGGCTGGAAAAATCTAGAACTATTAGTCTTGTTTCCAAGCATACCATATCTTCCAGGCACTTAAAAGATCATTCTGTTTCAGCTGTCCAGTAGGGTGCAGACTATTGTAGCTAGGACTGGATTCAGTGCAAAGCAACTTAGGCAGCTGCCTAGAGCCAGGTGCAGACTGGGGGGCCTGACCATCAACATCAATTAAATAGAAACAAAGTCCGAATTCCTGCTGGGCTGCAAACAATAATTTGAAAAATACAAAGCTACTGTAAGAGCAATTTCCTGCTTGATAACAGCTTCACTGGCTCAGCATCCCAGCATAGTTCAGTCTCTTTCATTAGCAGTGCTTTGAGCCATTGAGCTGTGACACTGGGAATTGGCACGTGATTTTGAACAACAAATGAGATAGCAACAACAATGGCGCAGTGGTACAATTATTTTTTTATGAGAAAAAGTCCAAAATAGCAATGAACACTTTATTTCTTTATGAAACAGAAGCAAGTCAGTGTTTTTGCAAGCTCTGGTACAGCTTTCTTATGGAAATAGCAACAAAGACTGGCACATAAAGGATTTCTAGATTTAGTTAAAAGCTATTACTCTGGTGTTTAATGCAGGGGACTAAATCACCAACATGTTAAGAGGCTGCTTCCTGTCGCAAGAGTGCAGGGTTTGAATCTTTCCTCCTTCATTTACCTACTGTTGTCATGGTTTGCCAGACACTTCCTATTGCACACCTGATCTAGTTCAGGAACTGTTATGGCAATATCACCACACACCAGTTTTGTAACATAAAATGCACAATTTGTTCTTCAAGGGCAGCAGACACTGCATTTATAGATGAAGCACTAAATGTAAAGTTGTTTGCCAGCAGCAATCTATGCATTAGTAATAGTTCTCTTTAATGTGGAATTATTCAGATGACTTTTACTTCTGCAGAGACGGTGCATACTGACTTAGCATATGTTATCGGTTAGTTAATATTTCATATCCTCTCATAAATACTCTTCTAATAAAACTGCTTCACATGGCTGGATCTTGGTATGATGCTAGTGAGAGCTATACAATTTCAAGTAGTTCATTCAAAGCTAATAATAAAGTACATGTAATTTATTTCTTCATAACAATAAGAGGTGTACATAGTCAACAAAGTGGCTATAACTACTGGTGGGGGTGGTGGGCTCTCTGTGGGTGAAATTATTTATAGAACATGTGCAATGGTGGACCACAGTGCTATCAATAACACTTTTGATAATTATTTTAATAACTGTTATACTGTGTGAATTAAATTGGAATACGTTGGCTATGTCTACGTTTTTGTGTGAAACAAATTTGAAATGTGATCATTATTATTGTTTTTAATTTTTTTGACACAGATATCTGAGAAGGATGCAGATAATACTGTAGTTATAATGGCTGTAATTGGGGAGATGTTTGTGGATAAAAATGTATACACAATGTGCTAATGACCAGATGCATTTTCAATGAATCTGAGTTTCAAGGGAAGCGAAGCTTAGTGTTGCTAATGCTAAGTTTGTTTTCAATGAGATACTCTTTTGTTTTCTTTAGCAAGTAACCATCAGTGTTTGTGCTATAAAGGTTTTAAATCAAATCTCTGTAATCGTTGTAAAAGTAAAGAAGACAATAGTATGTACACTGACAGGTTTGAACAGTGTTTATGGTAATTGGAGAGAGACAGACAAATAAAGGGACAGTGGAATGGTTGCATGGGGTGGGCCTGATACATTCACATGCCCAGAGCCCCATTTGACCATGATCAAGCTCTGATTGTAGCAAAGGTATAAATATTTTTTCAATAGTTGCTGGCCAGGCCTAAAACAACCTTAACTTGCTTTTTGGTGCTTGATATGGGCCAATTTTAATAGTTTCAACTTTTTCAGTTTGTAGTTTCACTATCTTTCAGTATGTCAGCCACAGTGGTACGGCGGTAGCGTTGTTACCTCACAGCAAGAGGTTCTCCCGTTCGATTCTCGGTGTGGCTTGGGAGTGCCTTCTGTGTGGAGTCTGCATGTCCTTCCCGCGGTTGGGTAGCATTTGAAAGACATGCGTGCATAAATGGACATGCCTTCATTGAAGGTTGGGCGTCAAGCTGGCACCTCGGCGTTTCGTAAAAATCTACTGCCAATCATTAGCGGACCGTAGTTCCGCTGTGGTTACCCCTTACTGGGAAAATGCTAAAAGACAAACAACAGTTTCACTATCTTTCAGTCTATTACCTAGCTCAAATAATGGGCTTCTGCCATGCTTAACTTGCATTAACATGAGTTAGCAGTCACTCCATCTTAGCACATAGAATTTAGAACTGCTTGGACTTTATGGAGATGACATTCTTAGTCCTCAGAAAAAAAAATATTACCACATTATTCAGGTATACTTATTCATATCTAGTGTGATGTCATAAGCATTTGTCCATCAGCCACTGGAATGTTGAAGGTGCTTTTTGGTGACCAAAAGGTGCAGATCTACAGGGAAATTATCCATCCAGTATGGGAAATAACATTCTTCTATCTTCTGTAGTTAGTGGAATAGCTTTTGTTTAGGCCCAAACTGAACAGAAACCTAGCTTTGGCCAAACGTTCAGTCAGTCCATCTACACAGAGTGTAGAAGATGACTCAAATGAAGACAGGCTATTTAATTTTCTGAAATTGTTCTAAAAACCTTACAATCCCATCAGGCGTGAAGGCCAATACAACAAGACTATTCTACTCACTATGGGATAATTCTATATCCCTAGTTATACGCATTTTCTACACTTTTTTCCTAAGAGTTTGGCACTCTGACTCTGATATCTGGTATAATTTCAAATCTTTCTCAGAAGGCATTGCCTCTGCATTGTGATGGATCAAATTTGTCCTACCCAGCAATTCTAAAATGTGTCCTTATACCTACTTCTTAGTTAAATCTTTATTCCTAAGTACAAATTATTTTACTTCCTGCTTCTGACACACTGATAAAGTGTCTTCTATTTTGATTTTATGACACGCTGTAGTGAATCTTAATTTCTTCTGTAAACATATTTGTTACAGAAACATCAGTTATCTCCCCAAGGTTTTGGAACATTTGTATCTGGTTTGATTTCCTTCCTCCTGATTGTCTCACCTTATCATTCATTTCACTTTCTTTCTCTGCAGTTTCAAAAGGACCTGCCAGTTTGCAAGGAATTTATCTTCACTAGTGAGTACTAACACAAGTAATTTATGTACTGATTTGAATTCTCTAAGACAAATAGTTGTATGCTCTCCCCTGTGTCTCATGTGTTCTTTCCATATGTTCTCTTACTATAGTTGTTATAGTTCATTACCAGTCTTGGAAATCTGAAAAATGCTTTATTACATTTTTTTAAAGAGGTGTTTTCCTTCTCTTATGTTTCTTTTGCTATCTCTAGCAAGCCTCAAGGATATTTGCCACACCACAGTTCAAACAATGTGAATACATCTGAGGCTTGGAGTACTTCTTTTACAGCAAAGCAAAGATATGGGAGCATTTGATCCCAGTTTCTCACATCCACTTCTGCAGCTTTCCATAAAATAGATTTTAAATATTTTTCTCAACTAATATCTCTGTTTCCATGTGGTGCACAGATATCCTTAGCTATTTCATTTTTTTTTTTTAATTTCAAAGTTTGTGCATTACTCTGGGCAAGAATCGGGTGCCTTGGTCAGTAAGACTTACCTGGGAAAACCTGCCGTAGAAAAAAGCACTGCTTTTTCATTTGCTATGGGCTTTTAGTTGATTCTTTTTAGGGGTAGTGTCTCGGGAAACTTTCTTACATAATCGGTAATTGCAGGTGTATACTTGTTGCTCTTACTCGATTTTACAAGTGGACCCACATTGTCCATCGTTATGTGTTCAAATGGAACATCCACAATTGGCAAGAGTATCAAAGGGTTCTTAACCCAAGCTTTGATGCTATCATTTATACTCTTGGCAACCTGAACAATAAGTCTGTATGTCCTTTATAACATCAGCTATGTAAAATCCAGCTAAAATTCTGTTTTGTATCTTATTCATCTTAAGTGACTGCCCCAAATCTGGCCAAGTGATAATTCCATTGCAAACATTCCAAAAGACTTTGAACTAACAGCTGTATCATTATCTGCTATATGTCCCTAGTTACACAGCACAACAGGCTACATCTTAGATCAAAGTATGGGTATGATGGGGAAGGTGTTGTATTCCTTTGATTTCCCATCTGCTCTTGTTATATTGTCTCTAGCTCAATTTACTGTATTGTGTTCCCATTGGGAATTTTTAAAGTTGACATATTCTGAAGTTAACAAAGTCAGAATTATTTACATCATTCTGATATGAAATGGATGCCATGACCTCGCCTCTTCCCCTATAAATTCAGGTATAGGCTTTTCTCCTTAATCTCATTCATTCCATAAAAAAAAAACTCACAAAAAATTATTTTCTTCCACCAAGGATACTGGCAGTTTCCACTTTTCCTGTTCAGTATTCTTCCATTTTCTTTACACAGAAGAGTCCCAGTTCTGACTTTGACAGGCTCTTTGATATAGTGTAGTAAGAAGAATTTTAAAACTCAGTTCAAGTTCCTCTTTCCTTTTTTTCCTTCAGTAGAAGAGTCATCTGTTTATTTCTTGCTTTCTATACCTACTTCCCTTTGTGTATTCTTAACTTTGTGTCCTTCCCTATCAGTTCCCATACTGGCTTCTTTTATTAGCTTAAATACTACTTTTTTATTTTATTTTTGATAAGCCTCACCTTTCCTGTTAATCTCCACACTGACTTCTTTTATTATATTAACTACTGGAGTTTTTTGGTAAGACTCACCTTGTCTGTCATTCTCCGCACTGACTTCTTTTATTATTTTCAAAACTGGAGCCCCATGGGAAGATTCATTATTAGATTCATCTAATCGTCCAGCCAACGCCAAACCTTAGCTCCTTTTGTGTTTTCTAGCTCTACACTATTTTCTTCCCTGGGACTACGTATTTCTGGCAAATCTCTGGTTGAACCTTTTCTCCCCATAACTCCCATAACTCTCTAAAATGGAGAACGTCTTGGCCAAAAATCGCATCATTTGTTAAGTTAGGCACAAAAGCAACAGGGTATAATACTTTTCCTAGAAGACTTTGTAGTCCTACCTGTGCTGTATGATACTCCCTTTTGTCTCTGGTTACACATATCACAACAGTTTTCTGATTGTAAAGTGCAAAGTAGTTTCTGGAATTCTGCTACAGCTCAGACACACAGGAAAGTGCATTTTTGTGTTGCACTTCAAATTGCCTTGCTAGTTTTTTGTTTCAACTATTTTGAGTATTTTTATCTAATTTTTTACTTTTGCCTCTGTATTTGTAGTAAACATGGATACAGTGTGTTTTGTCACTGTGGTAGCCATAGTAAAGAGTGCAGTGGCTGTTCTAGTCAGGTTAGACTACGTGCTGCTACATCTAGGTAGCTGAGCAATACTGTCTCATATTTGTAGCTGTTTTTGAGTGTTTTCTTCCCCTTTAATGTTCACTATTTACTGGGTAGAGTGGCTTGGAGAGCAGCACCATGTCTGGTGTAGCTGAACAGTAGTACTATGCGCAGCTTAAATTCTTCCTCGAAATCAGTGCTACCAAGCAATCTTCCTTGAAATTTTTTTTAATTTTTTGATTATTTGTTTCCGCTGAAGTCATTATGTGCAGAGGCGTGCGCAATGATGTCAGCTTTGTTAGCAGCCTGTCGGAATTAGCTGATGGCTCGAGGGACCAGCTCCTCCAAGTAAAGCACTTTTAGTTTTAGCTGCTAAAGCACTTTTAACTTTAGCTGCAATGACCATTCCATTCTTTCCAGTCCAGATAGTTGAATATTACTTGGAATAACAGGATCATTCCATTCTTTCTGGTTACATGCAATTGCAAGCATTTGAATTACTTTCCATTCTTGAATTATTGCTGTATTTGAAGTACTCTGTGTAAACATTTGAATTACTTTCCATTCTTGAATTATTGCTGCATTAGAAGTATTCTGTGAAAGCATTTGATGAAGGTAGGGCGTGTGTGTGTGTGTGTGTGTGTGTGTGTGTGTGTGTGTGTGTGTGTGTGTGTGTGTGTGTGTGTGTGTGTGTGTGTGAGAGAATACCTGGTTGTTAGGATTACTCAGGCTCAAACCCTGTACCTTAGGTACAAGAGCCTGAGTTCTCTACCCATACCACCACTTCTGATTGAAGGGGTTATAGCAGTCAACTGCGCAAATTTTTACAGAATGTCTGGAATGTTTGGTTCATACTTTTGGTCTATTCCTCTTAAAATTTGGATAGGGCATTGTTGCAGTGGTAGTGTTGTCACCTCACAGCAACAGGTTCTGTGGTTTGATTCTTGGTTGAAGTGCCTCTGTTCAGAGTCTGCATGTCCTTCCTGCATTTGTGTGGGTTTCCTCTGGGTGCTCCATTTTCTTCACACAATACAAAGAAACGTGTCAGGAGCATTTCTCCCTAGGCCTCTGCTGAAAATTGGCTTTGCTCCAAGTCAGACTTTCCTGGTAAACAAATGTTAAACAAAAATAACCAAAAAATGTAGGCACCGGACACCAACTGTTCCACCACAGAGCCTTTATTAATGCACAAAAATGACCAGCAAACACATGAACACTATACACACACTGTTCCACGTTTTCGTCTTATAAACTTCATCAGATGAGCGTACTAACCCATAACTAGTTTAAATGCCTTGAATTTCCCCAAATAACCAATGTGGTTTAACTTCCAATTAATTATGCAAACAGTCTTAGTAATTAAAATTCCCCTAACTAAAACAATAACAAGTACATTATTAAATGCATATTTATTATATTAAAATCAATTTTAAAAACAGTTTTAATGTAATTCATATTAAAAAAACAATAACTTACTTTAATACATTAAAATAAATAAATAATGAATAATAACTATACGCTGTTAATGAAAGTTCATACAAATGTATGGTGTAAGGTCACCATCTAGTGGACAATATAAAACCACGGGCCATCTAAAATAACATAAAATGTATATTAAATATAAATACTAGATAATATTCTGCACTCACTATTGCATATGATGGGGAAGCAGGATTAGTGAGGAAAACAATCGAGAATGAATGGAAGAAATTTGCAAAAATATCGGACCTGAATCCTATTTTTGATAAACCATTTAAATGTATATACCGTAAGGGTAGTAACATTAAAAAATTGTTAGAGAAAGGTACACCTTACAATAGGAGTGGATGTCATTTAAGTAACAGGAGAGGTACATTTAAATGTGGTAGTTGTGCCCAGTGTTCAAATATTTTGACAGGTGACACGGTATACTTAAAATCTAGGAATAGGAATAGTAGTACCAATGGGTACGCCAATTGTAATACAAAAGGGATTATATATCTAGCCTTGTGTAAAATATGTGATTCATTCTATGTGGGACAAACAGAAAGGAAATTTAAACAAAGAGTGTATGAACATTTGTATGACATTAGGAGAATGTATGAAAACAATGCTTTGTTTAAACATTCTCATACATGTACAGGGGCTGATTTTTTTTTTTTTTTTTTTTGTTATAGAGATAGTGCCTATGGATCCAAAAGGTGGCCCCTGGGAAACTAGGTTGGAGTATAGGGAGCTTTACTGGTAGGTAGTTTCAGAGGCTAGTAGGCACCCAGGTCTAAATGATACTGTTTCCCTAATGTCAGTACTGAAGCTTAGATCAGCCAAATTATGAGACATCCAATAGTATCAAAAATCTTTAACATCAGTTCATCTTTAGTATATATTCATCCAACCAAGTTTTGTATTTGTATTAATTGTATTATCTAGTATTTATATTTAATATATATTTTATGTTATTTCAGATGGCTCGAAGTAGTGGTTTTAATATTGTCCACTAGATGGTGGCCTTACACCATACATTTGTATGAAATTTCATTAACAGTGTTTAGTTATTATTCATTATTTATTTATTTAATGCATTAAAGTAAGTTATTGTTTTTTTTAATATTAATTACATTAAACGGTTTTTAAAATTGATTTTAATGTATTAAATATGTATTTAATAATGTACTTGTTATTGTTTGGTTAGGGGAATTTTAATTACTAAGCCTGTTTGCATAATTAATTGAAAGTTAAACCACATTGGTTATTTGGGGAAATTCAAGGTATTTAAACTAGTCGTGGGTTAGTACTCTCATCTGATGAAGTTTATAGGATGAAAATGTGGAACAGTGTGTGTATAGCATTCATGTGTTTGCTGGTCGTTTTTGTGCATTAATAAAGGCTCTGTGGTGGAACGGTTGGTGTCCGTTGCCTACATTTTTTGGTTACCAGTTACTACTAGGCACTTTCCGCACCTTCTTGATTAAATAAAACTAAAATAATATCTGTGGTTTTCTGGCAAATCAGTGAAAACTGAATTCACTAAATAATAATAAACATTTAAGTTTCAGTCTTCCTATCTTTCAGGAAACACATGGTAACACAACATTTTATTCTAGCAATTTTCTAAGATTATACAAGCAATGTTTAAAATATGCCCCCAGTTTTGGGCCTTTGTCCCCCACCCAATAAATTTTGGCTTTTTCCTGATTTCTTATGCTGCACAGTTCTTCAGGCAAAGAGAAGTTTAGTGCTGCTTATGCAAACATTGATTTGTATTGTTAGTAGCACAACAAGTAGTATACTTGCTTTTGCTGCAGAAGGTTGTGAGTTCTACTCCCATAGTTTGTAGATGGATTGTTGATCATGTACTGTATTGTACTTTTAAAGGTGGTGGATGATGCACTCCTGAGAATGTCCTCATTTGGCTGAGCTACCTAGTAACTACGAACCTGTTATCAGTTTGCCATCCATTCCCTATTGAAATATTACTAGCTTATCATTTTTTTAATGTAACATAGGCAATTTATTCTTCAAGGGCAACAGGCACTTTACTTGTAGATGAAACAATGAAATATAAAGTTGTTTACTAACAGTAACCTCTTCATTAGTTACAAATCTCTTTAATGTGGAATTATTTAGATGAGTTTTACTTACGCAGAGATCGTGCATATTTACCAACACTGGTGGACTGTAGAAGTTTGAGTAGACTTTTATGATGGAAAAGTTCTGAACTGGGCAGTTTTGTCATTATTGGTTCATACATTTTGTTTTATTGCTTACTGGAAAAATGTTCAAAACAATAAATTTAAAATGCGCTCTAACAAGTGTACTGTATTATTCAAGGAATATAATTTAATACAGTTAGGAAGGTATATCAAAGAACACATGTATGTTTTATGTGCAAGGGGCCTGTGATTTGAAAGCAGCCAAAGGTTATCTTTATCCAGCACTGTCTAGATGCATTTTCTTTGAATGTGGGTTTCAATGCTGTTTCAACGAATTTGAGTTTCAAGGGCAGAGAAGTTTTAATGCTAAGTCTATTTTCATTGTGAGACTATATTGCTTTGTTTACCAGATGTCTATTAGTGTTTGCACTATAAAATGTAAAATAAAAGTTTTAATTGAAATCCAAATAATCATTGTAAAAGTAAAGCAGTATGCACATTACAGTATTTATGGCAAATGGGGTGAAATAGCCAAGTAATGGGACATTGAAATGGCTGCAGGGGGGACTCTGGGGCCATATTTGGTTGTCTGTTCTTCAGTTTGCATTTGAAAGTTGGTATCCCACAATTCCGTTGGAGTGGGTGAGGTTATATAACTATGTATGTGCAGTTTATGTTAATCAGAGTACACATTTGTACCTATTTTTCACAGTCCTTTGTCCCGATTTTTGATGTTTCCAGGTTGAGAGGTATGCTCTAAGGCTGGTTTAGGTACTTACAAGGTGCATAACAAATGGTACATCATATTCAATTATGAGCCTAGTAAGGGATGAAAAAGTGTGACTGTAATTCTTTGGACCTTGAGGAGATATCACAAAGGATAAGTTGCATAAGACAGAAGGATTTTCTATTCACCACAGAGATGTGGTGGTCAAAGGAGCAGTTGTTATCAACATATGTACCCAAGTCCCTGATGACCGTGTCAAATTAAGGTGGGATGTTATCTTTATGGTAAGCAGTAGTGATGCTACATTTACCAAGGGGAACTATGCTGCAGTTTTTTGATCTAGCCCTTGCTTGAGAATCTAAGTATCAGAATGGGATTTGATAACCACCCCAAGTCTGCAATTATCAGCAAACCTAATCAGCCGTAGTCCCTTGATATTAGCATTCATGTCAGAGAAATCATCTTTATGCAAGGGTACCACAAGTGCCATTCTCACACCAGAAGGACATAACCAGTATAAAGATTCAGGTTGAAGAGTCAATGGAGGAGTTATGTTAATCAGCAGACATCCCAGGATATTGTGCAGACCCATGGAAGTAGTGTTTTTAATTTTTCAAAGTCCAAAAGGACTTGGTCCAAATTAATCTCAGGAGAAGAAGCATGAGGATGAATGGAAGGGACAGAGGGGAGGGTGAGTGGAGTGAAGCTGAAGAGGAATTTTTCTTCGAGAATATTAGCAATGTCCTTGGGATCAGAGAAAGGGGTACCACTGGATATAAGTTCAGTAAAGAATTCTAAGCTACTTCTAAGCTTTATAATACAGTTGAAGAAGGCCTAATTATTTTTTTAATTAACTTTAGTCCTAAACTTATAGCTAGCCTTACATTTCCTAATTGTAAATTTGAGAGACTTACCAAAATCCCATTTATTATGATGAAGTGGACATCTTTTAGTGATTGCTAGGAGCTTCTTTTTACTATACAATACGCTGCTGTGATAGTTCCATCATATAGGTTTAATTCTAAATTTGTCGTTCTGATTTCTCTGGATTGGTACAGATTTCATCTGAATGGGCTGAGATCAATACCTCTTTACCTCCCTTCATACACAAGTCCTCACATCAAGGGTACTTTTTTCATTTGATCATCCTCTGACCCTAGCCAGCCTCAGACTGTTTCTTCCTGGCTTTTCTGTTCAATCATCCTAGGATCTTTCAATTGCTCCTAGTGGGTACCCCAGATATAACCCTTCACCTGTTTGGCCTTCTGACACCTCGGAAAGTAAACTCAGTGGCATCTTTCTATAGGCCCTGGAAGTGAAGGAACTGTGGGGCACAGGAATGTGGAGTCTGGGAGTCATTGCTAATGTGAGGGCAGTGGAAGCAGCTGAGGCAGTAACATCAAAACACGGTAACTGTCCCCTGAGTTAACCTGGGATGACCTGCAAGACTCTTGGTCTCCATCAAAAAACAAACAAGCATCAGGTTTCCCCACTCCCCACTGCAATAAGTGAGCTAACCATTGGCTACTTCATCACATCACACCTGATCAGCTGTACCAGCAGCCTTGGTCTGTTTCTGAACTCAGCTTGACAGTAGCATGGAAAGACATCCTACCTCTGTGCCATCAAGCTAACTACATCAAGAGCACTTCTGCAAACAGGGGGTTGGTATCTCACTCATTTTTATGTACAAAATGTGCAAAAGACCTGCTCATTGTAGTTCATTTGGAAATTTCTAGGCCTATAATAGTCAGCTACCAAAGGTAAGGACTGATAAAAGGCTGGTTAAAATGAGGCATTAATATCCATCATTTTCAGATCCTGTTCTGAGTTACATAGAAATATAGTCAGTAATTAGCTTACCAAATAATGTTATACCCCACAATCATACTCCACTAGTTGTATAAGCAATTGCTTGAATATTTTAGGTACCAAGTACTACATAGCAACATCTCAGGGCATAAGACTCACACATTTCCAATGCAACTAGTCTTATATACAGATGTTGGGCCCCCTTTGATTGCTTTATTTGGTTCACACTGACTACACCATATAACAAATACTGCTGCTTTCATAAACAAATGGAGAATTCTGAATAGAGATTTCACTTAACTGGGTACCCACTTCTCTGAGGTAGTGCAATGGCAGAGTGGGAGTATATAAGCAGGGAAGGGGGATGAGTGTTGGGCTAACTCCCTCACTGGGAGATTCAGGGGAGCTTACCATGAAAAAACACATTTTCACTTTTTGGGTGAAATCCATATTTGCATTTCTCTGCATGTTTTACAATCCAGTGTTTTGCACTAGATCTCTTGCCTTCCCAAACTGGGAATGGAGATGTGTTAAATTCATATCAACAATAGCTCCATGGTTTTATCTAATCATTGTGTCCAGGCCAAAAGGCCAACTTGCAACACTTTGCTTGTGGAGAAAACTTCAAGGCCAAACTACAAATCCAACCTCCTTTAAAAAAATTTACAGACACCTAATAAAGAGCACCTAATATAAAGCCTATTCCAACTACTAACAGTACAGACAGAAGCAAACCTACACCTCTTAACAGTTTTAATAGCAAGGAGTCTACAAGAACAGTTACTGCTTCCAAGTGTTCTCTCATTTTTTATAAAACTCCAATCCCAGCATTCTCATTAACACTAGAACAATGATAAAGTTGTACCCTAAACATAATCTACAACAGATGTATCTATAAGTGACTGAGTATAATTCCAAATCTTTGAAATTGCCAATATAACATGTTTCACTGCATAAAGGCTTTCTCTGTGAAAATTTCCTGACGACAACCTTCACTAAATAAATATCCCCTTATATGAGAGCAAAAATTGGCATTATACTCAATTATTAGCCTAATGTGTGAAACAAACATCCCTGCAAGTATGTATGCATGTATTTGTTTATTCATTTATTTAACATTTGTTTACTGGGTAAGTGAACTCGTCAAAGGACCCATTTTTATGACCTGGTAATATAATCAAGAACAATAAACAAAACAATTAAACCAGCAAACATTGAATGCAGAGCAAGACAGAACAGAATAACAATATTCAACAACAATATCCGAATAATGTAACACAATCCGAGTGCTTACAAAACATATAATAATGAAGACAAAAGAGTAAATGGTAACTAAAAACAAGCAAAGTAACATCTGTAGAGGCAATAAAATGAGGTGATTAGTTTGTAGAGGAGTGAAATATAAGATGAAAATATATGTTACTGAAAATCTTGCAGTAATGCTTAGCAGTCAGAAAAAGACATATAACTTCATATAAATACATATGTATGGGTTCCTCCCTAAATCCTACAACATAGTAATAGACAACAGAGAAGACATGGGTCTGCAAAAGGTAGAAACGTAGCTTGTTTTGCATAAATCAGACAGTGTTTCTAAAGCAGTTACATTTACTGTCATTAGAAAAAAATTATGTATGATGGATTTCTTAAAAATCATGAAATTTCTCAGTTATCTCGATGCTTCAGGAATGTTATTCCAGGTATCTATGTTCATTTTTAACAGATGCACCCTATTCAAGCTATTCCCTACTACTGTTCTGGCTAGGAAAAGGTCCTGCTGCTTAACTAATTTAAATGGTTCATCTCCCAGGCCTCTGCATGTAAATGTTTCATCTGCCAAGCCCGTGCTTACACTTAGCAAGGGTACCAGAACTTGTCAGAGATTTGGGATGCATGGCTAGGCTTAAAAGGCTCCAGTGGTCATTAGCCTAGTACACACCTATGAACTTATAAAGGTTAACATCTGTGTGGCTTTGTTGTTGTACTACTTTGTACTTCCAACAGTCCATCAGCCCTCCACCACAGCCAACTGCCTTCAGCCAGAGAGACACTGGATGCAGCCACCTACATAGCTGCACAAACGTTTCCCTACAAAAGGACCCTCCTTCAGTTCCTGTAGTAGGCAGCTCTCTTGTTATCAGCTGTATAGGAAGTAGTTTCCTCTGTTTCACTTCTCTCATCTGTCTATGCAGTTCCTCACCTCTCCTGTTCTCCTGTTACCTATAGTTCTTTCTGTGACCAGCCTTTATCTCTCCTTCCTTCTTTTTCTTGTCATTTTCTGATAACTATATAATTTGTCTCCTACGCTCCATCTGATATGTACTGGTTTCTTACCTTTTCTGCTAGGTCATTCACAGATTGTTTCTAATGGCGACACAGTGCTGGTCCATTCCATTCCTCTGACACCCCCCCATTCCTCTACAGTCATTGCACCCTGTCACCAATCAAATCCCCCACTTTGCTGACATCACTTCATTCATATGCACTGCTATATACCCCTTGCTTATCCCCCCTCCTTTGTTACCTTATCTTCTTTCTACCTGATTAAGTTATATCTCATAGTTCAACTCTTAACAATTGCCCAGTGTCTTACCCACTAGTATAGCCACTGTTCGATCCCCCGTTCTGGATAAACAATACTTTTCTGCCCTACCCACTATTTCTACCAGTCTTCATTTCCTTTCTAACATAATCACTTGGTGCTTGTCAATTTATAATGCAAGCTGAACAATATATTCTTATTTCTACACTTTTACTTCTGTTAGCCATGACTGAATACTGTACCTTCATAAGGTACATCGCCGACCAACCACCACCTGTTCCCACAACATTTACTACTAAATTTATAGTTAATTCCCCTACTTACTGGATAAGACACACCCACACTGATTACTCTCTGTCCAAGAAAACTTATGTTACAATCATGCAACTGCTCACCAATATTAACTTTGTTGCCTCTGTAAAAAGGACACACAAACGTTTAGTTGTTCAAGCCACATTGTTATTGCTAGAGGCAGGTAGCACCCAATTTAATCCAGGCCCAAACAACTTTCTATCTCACCAGCTAATAAATCGTAAAAATTTCTCCCTGGTATACATGACTACAGGGACCATCAACAGATGGACCAACTGAAACTTTGTACTCAGTACAATTTCAAATTAATTGTCATCACCAAGTCATGGCTCAAAACTTACTTCCATATTCCATCCAACTTACAACAAATTAGGTATTTTTATAGATAATAGGCCAGGCTTGTGAGTCATTGTTTTTAATTAAGAATGATGCTAGGTTCTTTCCTACAGTTTTAGCCAGAAATGACTCTCCTAAAGATATTAGCCCTAACTGGATGTTAGTCCAAGTTATACTTAGTGGTCATGCCAAAATAAATATTGTGTCACCTACATTTCCACACTATCCCCCATAATCTTAATGGAAACTGCACTAAACAGTAGTCTAGAGATTTCCAAGAACATTGACTAATAATCACTGATGATCTTAATCTTAACTGGATCAGCATCTACAAGGCCCAAATAAGTAGACTTTCCACTTTACATCACCTTACTCAACTTGTCTCTGAAAGCACCAGACACAAGCCAAATAACAATAAATTTAGTCTGATGCATATTTTTTTTAGGAAATATGTCTGACAAACCTCTTCAGTTACAGGTATTACCTAACTCAATAAGTGATCGCTGTCCTATATTCTCTACCTGGTCTTTCAAAAGTAAAAGTTAAGCTGCACAACTTGCCTTGTCCAAAAGCACGTCAGACTCCTAATCCAATAAGCATCTTACCAAACTTCAAAATTTAGACTAGAGCCCACTTTACAGTTGTAATGAACCCATAAGCGTTCTGTACACTTTCTGAAAAGTACTTATCCCAAAACAGCATAAACTATATCTTCTCATCACACTCAGAAAGCAAGGGAAACAGAATGCATGATTCACTGACAATATCAAATAACTTATTAAGGATAGAAATGATTCCTGGACAGAACTGAAAAAATGACTGATATAACACCATCAGACTTATTAAATACCAAAGTTTAAGTGTACTTCTGTAATATGCACTAATCAACCTGATTACTGCCAAAAGGTACAAGCCACACATCTAGGCCACCCCAAATTATTTTAGAATGCAATAAGATACAGTGTCTCTTCCAAAATGTTCCCAAAGAGCTTGTAGCAACCATGATTTCACTGATTCACCAATCAATGAACTTAATAACAGATTGTGTAAGCACCCACTCACCTCCAATATACATTTTAACAACTCAGTCAGCATAAAGCCTTGCTCTTGCCTTTTACATAAGGTTCTAACCTGGGACTTAGTACAGACAAATTGCGTCCTATATGCTACTGATGATATTGTCATAACTAACGCTAGTACAACATTGCAAAGTTGAAAAAAAATCCTAGTAGCTGATCTCATGTTAATGCATTGATGCACTTACATTGCTGCAATAATCGACAAAACAGAAATCAGTGATTCCCATTGACAATTCAGGCAGACAACAAATATTAGGACCCCACAAATATATACATACATACACACACACACACACACACACACACACACACACACACACACACACACACACATACACATACTCCCCAATACACACTCACCCTTCAAACTCCCAAACTCCCTCCACTGAATGACATCAACATCTGTGTTTGTGTCTCACTGTGTTCTCAAGACAATGCCCAGTAAAGTAACTGTTGATGTCCTTACATTCGTTGCTGCAGTATTCTTAACATATGAGATTCCCTGCCATGGAAGCCCGACATCTAGCCAATCTAGCAAAGAATCCTGTTGCTTTAAAGGTACGCCGAACATCACCCAAACTCTCCTTGCACAGCATAAGGCATAAAGGTGACATTTATGCCTACCATAGTTAGAACTTCTTTGCCGCCAGTCTGAACCTATCTTTTCACTATTGGTCTGTTTACCTGCATCCATTTACTACCAGTTGAATGTATTTTCATTCTCCAGTGACTATATACCCATGTTTGCTGACTTCTTTGCAGTTGCAGATAAGTGCCCCATTGGGGAATTTGTTTTTTCTTGTCTTATTTTGTGATCCTTGGAGTTAATGTCATCCAGGAAGGGTAAATGCTAGTGTGGGAGACAGATTCCTCATAAAGATAACCACAATAAGTGGATTTTTTTGTCAAGGAGATTCTCATGACCATACATCTTGTTCAGTTTGTCAGGCATTCACCTGAAAACCCTTCACATTAGACTTACTTCCCTTTCTTTGTATCTTGAGAACCAGAATCCTAAGCTTCTCACTAAAGATACAAAAGAAGGAATCTCCCACACCAAGGACTAGCCATTAGGGAAGAAGAAGGTGAAAAAGGTGCAACTAGAATCTTCCACTGTCCAGCCCCTGCCAGGTGTTTCTTCCAAGGTTGTTACAAACCTGGAGGCTCGCCTGGCTGTGTTGTCAAATTTCTCTGCTGCAACTGTGTTGGAGGCCAGTGAGGATCTGACTGGCAGCACATCTGAAGAGGATTTGCAGGTATCCATCTCAGATGTTCAGGGGGAACCATGGTTGATTTTTTTCAGAGGGGCCCATGGAAGTTCCTCCATTTTTAGTTGGGGAAGAAGTTCCTATTATGGATCTCGACTGTCGTCCTCGGTCTGAGCCTTCTCAATTTTTTGGAGGGGACATTCCTTTAAAAAAAGAAAGAAAAACTTAAACATGTTTCTACTGCTCCTAGGGATCCACAATGTGACTGGCAGGCTTTTACTCATGGGCTATTTACTGTTTTAATGCCCTTAAAGCCTCCTCAAGGGGTTTCAGTTCTTGTTCCTCCTCGGTTCTCTACTCCCCTTACAAGGCCTAGAGAAAAGGATTCTTCTGAGGATGAGTCAGAATCTGATGATGAATCTATGGCTTATTCTACTCAAATTCCTTCTCCTTTGGACTATGGGTCAGTGCAGGAGGAATCTATTAGTTTTGATGTTCCTTTTGAGGAAATTTCCTTTGGGGGCACACTCACTAAGATGATGTTTTTTTTTTTAAGTGGGATTGTGCTCATGTCTCTGATATCCAAAAGAGGTACTATGAGTTGCTGCATTTGGAATCTCCTAAGCCTATGGCAATTCCTATTGTTTTGGCTGCTTTTCTGGATGCTTTTTCCAATGCCTCTCATGCACCTGATTTTCTGCCCCCTGCTCCCAAAAAAACTGACAGGTTTTATAGGGTGCCTGTTAATGGTTATTTTTATATAAATGTCCTCCTGCTGACCCCTCTATAGTGTCTGTAGCCTCTGATAAGCAGTCTCAGTTGCTTCCTTCATCCAAGTTATTGCCTTCTGACAAAGACAGCAGAACTATGAAATGGCTGGATAAGAAGGTTTACACTTCTGCTACCCCAGCTTTTAGGGCTATTAATTATCAGACCCATATGACTAGGTATGTGTTGGCTCTTCTTTATCAGACCTGTCAACTTATTTCTGATTTTCCAGACTCTGAGGGTAAACCTTCTGTTCTTTCCTTGCTAGGGACTTCCTATCTAGTTGTTTGTCATTCTATTAACTCATTACAGCCGACTGCATACCTCTCAACTGTACAGATTTTCGCAGAATGTCCAGATTTTTGCCTCATATTTTTGGTCCATTTTTTTATAAAATTGTAGTTTTCTGGCAAGTTAGTGGCAAATCATTAAACATTGAAGTTAGAAAATAATGACATACATTTGAGTTTTAGACTTCATACCCTTCAGAAAAATCATGCTAATGCAAAACCTGTTATTCTATCAACTTTCTAAGCTTGTAAGTGCAATATTTAAAAATTGTCCGTATTTTTGGGCCTTTGTCCCACTTTTATATATGGCTTTGTTCAGATTTCTTGCACTAAGAGGTTGAGAGGTATGCAGACGAGTGCACCTCCAGGCGTTTTTGCAGTTACCTCCTACTGTGCTTCTAGGTGTCAAATATTGCTTGTTCATATTTGCATTAATAATTCCAAAACTATACTATAAACAAGGTATCAGAATATTTTGTCTTGAAGCATACATGATGTCAAGCACAATTATGTTGATATTTGACCTCTTACAATGAGTATTTGTTAGAACTGTATGGTGATAACTTCATTTTAAAGGCTCAAGCCACACCCACTGGGAGTTAAAGGTAGACACCCAAAAGAGCTGTACTGGACGGAATGAGTTAGATGTAGTTATGATGTGGCAGATGCCTCTTCTAGGGCTGCTGTTTTTGGTTCAGTGATGAGGTATTCTTGGCTTAGGCTTCAACCTCTACATGAAGATATTAAGGCTTTGTTGATGGATGCTCCTCTGGATTCAAAGCTTTTGTTTAGGGAAGCTGCTGTTCATTTGTTTAAATCCCTTCAGGATAAGGGTAAGGCCTTACAGGAGCTTAAACATGTGTTTGTTTTTTCTGTGCCTAAATTTCAGAGAAACTACCCTGCTAAGCCTGCCTTTGTTTGTAGACAATCCCACCCTTCTACTAAAGGTAAGAAGAGTGGCAAACGGGCTCCTCCTGCTAAGGCTACTCAGTTTTTGGGGATTCTGAAGCCTTCCTTTCCAGACAAACCAGGTGCTGTATGACTATCCGTCCCTTTCCAGCCACATTCCAGTTTCTCTTCACCTTTCTGTTTCTCTTTCTGTTTGGCTTCAGATCACTCAAGATTCTTTGGATCTGTCTATTATTCATGAGGAGAACCTTATGGTGTGGAAATCCCATCTTCCTTTTATGGGCATTCATCAGCATCCTTGGGAACAACTTCCTTTTTTCTAAGAGGTTCTTCAAAATCTCTTGACTCAGGGTACTATTCAAGAGGTACCTGTGTTCCAAAGGGGGAAATGGTTCTACTCCAGACTGTTTCTAGTGCCCAGGAAAGAGGGTACTTGGACACCTATTCTAGACCTCTGCCATCTAAATACTTTACTAAAAGTGCCTTCCTTTCAGATGTTGCCCCTTCAGATTCTGTTTCCCGCTTGCTCCCTCAGGCCTATATGGTGTTTCTGGATCTCAAGGATGCTTATCTCCATATTCAGATCCATCCTCTTTTCAGGAAGTTTTTGCATTTCTCTGTTGCTTCCCAGCATTTTCAGTTCTCTGTTTTGCCATTTGGCATTTCTACTGCCCGAAGGGTGTTCACCAAATACCTTACTCCTATGATTGCTTTTTGCAGGGTTCAAGGGATCCAAATATTTCCTTATTTGGACAACCCGTTGATTCAAGCATCCTCTCCAGAAACCCTTTTGGAAAATATTTATTTTACCGTTTCCCTTCATCAGAGTCTGGGATTCGCTATAGATTTCAAAAAGTCTTCTTTGACTCCTTCTCAGGATCGTGTTTTTCTGGGTTGCAGGATTCAGATGGTGCCAATGCTGGTTTCCCTGCCCCCTCCAAAGGCCTTACCTCTCACTTCTTTCTTTCACACTCTTCTTCCTCTGGCTTCCATTACCAGCATGGAGTTTCTAAGAATTCTGGGTTTAATGGCGTTCACCATTCTGATGCTCCCTCTGGCCAAACCTCACATGAGATAGTTCTAGTGGTTACTGAACTCAGTGTGATATCAACACGGACATCCTGTAGACTTTCTAATTCCTCTTTTTTCTTCTCTCAGTCAGGAACTTCACGGGTGGATTCAGCAGTTTTCTCTGAATCCAGGAATCCCTTTTCATCCCCCTCTTCCCTCTCAGAAATTGTTCACAGGCCCCTCAGACATGAGATGGAGGTGACATTTGACTCCCAAAAAGTTTAGGAGGTGTGGTCACCTCATCATCAGAAGAAGCATATCAATATCAAAGAGATGAGAGCTGTTCTGAAGGCTCCTCAGGCCTTTCATCTCTTTTCTTTCCAGTGCCTCTCAAGGTATTCACAGACAGTATCACAGTGATGTGGTATACCAACAAACAGGGAGGAACAAGATCTTATCTTCTTTGGCAGTTGACACTTCTGGTATGGGATCTTGCTGTCAAGTATCAAGTGACTCTTAAGACAGTTTATATTCTTTCAGGTCAGAACATTGTGGCAAACACTCTGAGCAGGTCTTTAACTCGGTCCCACAAATGGATGCTTCACCGGGATGTTTCTGGACATTATCCATCAGCGGGATACTCCTCAAATGAATCATTTTGCCTCAATTCTGAACAGACAACTTCCTCTGTTTTGTGCCAGATTCCAAGGTCCTCTGATGTGGAAGGTGGTCCATCTCTCATTTTCTTGGAAGGGAAAGTTTCGTTATGCATTCCCTCTCCTTCCTCTCATTCTGAAAGTCCTGTTCAAAATTCAACAGGATGCTCCCAGAATTTTGTTGGTGACTCCCTTTTGGTTGTGACAGCACTGGTTTCCTCTTCTTCTGCATTTAACCAGGGGCAGTCATCACAAGTTACCTCACAGGATGGATCTACTCTCACAAGACAAGGGGTCTCTCATCCATCCCCACCTGTCCACGCTTCAAATGACATTGAAGGTGATAGGATTTTGAGTCCACATAGACACCTTTTTCCTGAGGATGTGCTGCAAGTCCTGCAGGAGGCCAGGAAACCTACTACTAGGATCTCCTACTTATCAAAATGGAAGAGGTGTTCTATTTGGTGCCCCTCTTGTAACCTGGACCCACATACTGTCCTTTGGTTCTCTCTTATTTCTGTGAGTTGCTCAATGCCGATTTGGCTTATTCTTCTATTAAGGCCCACTTAACAGTTATCTCTGCTTGTCTGCCTTTTTCTCATCCTTGATTATGAGGTGAAACAATTTGTTAAAGGCATCCTTAATATTAGACCTCCTAGGGAGACTGTTCCTCCTCCCTAGGATCTTAATTTTGTTTAGGAGAAGTTGACTCAGGTTCCCTTTGAGGCTGATGTTTCAGATTCCTTGCAACATTGTTCCTGGTGAACAGTTCTTTTGTTATCTCTTACTTCTGCCAGATGGGTGTCTGAGTTACAGGCCCTTATGGCTTGTCCTCCATTTTTGATCTTTTATATAGAGATCAGTATCACCTCACGGTGGCTATTTCTGCAGTTATACCCTTCACTCATCTGCTGTATTCCAACTTATTTAACATTTGACTTGCATTCTATAGTAGCTTAATCTGCATCTTACACTTCTTAGGTTCATAGGTACTTACCAGGCTATTAATTTGTATCTTAATAAGCTTAATCTTACACTCCCATGGTAACTTTAGCCTTTAAATTTTACATACACATAGTCCAGAGATAGGCTGAGCAAGGATATATTTGGACATTTCCATTTGGACATTTCCATGTTTCCCCATATCCAAGAGCTACAGAGGTGATAAACCTAGATGAATTTGCAGTTACCCATCCATTCATCCAAACTACATTTGAATAGAGTTGTTGTTGTTGTCTTTCGGCTTTTCCCAGTTAGGGGTCACCACAGCGGAACTCCGGTCCGCTAATGATTGGCAGTAGATTTTCACAGTGTCGAGTTGCCAGCTCAACGCCCAACCTTCAATGAAGGCACGCCCATTCATGCATGTCTTTCAGAACGCCCTTCGACCCACGGGGAGGACATGCAGACTCTACACAGAAGGAACTCCCCACACACTAGCTGAGAATCGAATGGGAGAACCTCTTGCTGTGAGGCAACAACGCTACCGCTGCACCACCATGGAATCTCATTACATTTGAATAGAGTAAGAGAAGTAATTTACTTTACGTGGAGTGGAAGATGGTTCCACAGAAGTGGTATTCTCTGTAGTGCAAATCTATCTCACCAACATTCTATATTTATTTTGCGAAAGAGACCCAGGTCCTTTGAGCAGGAGTTTATGATAGCATTGGACTTACAAAAATGCAATAGGCCTCACAGAAAAGTATCTTTGAAGCTCTATACGTAAGGCAGAGGTCACCTCTCAGTAGCCTGTGAGACACTGAGAAGAGGTACAAGGCTTTGAGATGGCCTCCGTAGTTCTTTTTCTGGATGCCTTCAACTCTGAGATTTGTTATTCAAGCCTTCTCAGTGGTATCATATTTGGTGCAATATTGCTGCATACAGCTCTCAATTCTGCAATAGTTAAAATTGCCTTACTAAGGAATGGAAACAGACAATAATTTCAACTATTTTAGAATGGAAACAGAGCAAGCTACTGCTAATTCACATTGGATTTTTACTTTCTACATTAGACAGATGTTAGTGCATGTCATGTTAGTTGTTGGTATGTTTACACATATCTTGATTTTGGTGATGTTGATTAATAACTCATAACACATAGTTTGAAAAGTTGTATATATTAAAGCCTATGGGTGAATAGTTGAGTGACTGGGTATACCTGATAAACTTAACAGGGTAACCATTTGAAATGTCAGGAACCACTAGAGTGAGTCCTGAAACACGGAGAATGAATGGCTGAAAGAATGGGCTTGTATACTAAGTCTGAGATGCCATTTCTCGGAGTGTTCCCCTTTCTTTGTGGTATGGCAGTTTTGGAGCTATTATATATAAGTCTGGGAGGGGAGAGCAATTTTCGAGATTCATTCTTCACTGGGTTTTCGATCTTTTTTTGGAGGGGGGAGTGGGATTTTTGGCACTTGGCATTTTGAGTGCTGTCATTTCAGTAGGGAGCCACTTAAACTTTATTCTCACTGATTTTGTCTTACACAATTAAAACAGTGTGTGTCTATATTCACTGCTGCATGTTGTCGTAATAAAATATACTTACTTGGAAGGCAGAGAAGTAAATAAAAGATATGATTAATTGCTGCAAGGAAATCCACAGTGTCTAAATAAATCACTAATATTCAAATAGGTGCCATATTCCAAAAAAATAAAGAATAAAAAAGGTGAATGAGGATAACACAGTGAAAATGGAAGATACAACATAAATGCCCATAAAGACAGAAGGAAGTAGTATTTAACAAAAAAGAGGCAGCAAGATCTAAAGCAGCAAAGTAATTCTATAATACTTTTGTCACACATAAAGCAGTTTTATCATGGGTGGAGGGAAAAAAAATAAGCTGGTTGCTTAAATAAGGTCTGCATCTTATACATCAGGTAGGAGGGCCTGGCAAACATAGCTCTCAGCTGCGCCTGGTTTTGCCTCATATTTTTCCCTGTTCCGCATAAAATATTTGAATTTATGGTAAATCACTGAGTATTATATTCAGTCAATAATGTCACACATTAGGGTTTCATACTTCCTTATGTTCGGAAAATGCATGCCGATGCAAAACCCACTGTTCTATTAACTCTTTAAATGAATTAGAGTAATATTTAAAATCTGTCCCTGATTGTGGGCCTTTACCTCCCATTAGTTTTATTTTTCTACAAGATCCCTGACCAAAAAAACTGAGCGTTCTGCTGGGAAAATAGGTGGGACAAGTGATTCTCATCTGATGTCAAAATCTGTGCTGCTACAAAAATATTGAGGCATTTTCCTACTTTACTTTTGTCGTCCATTAATTCATTCATTTGAAGCACAGACACTTGGACAATAATACATGCTAAACAATTCCATATGAAAATTAAAATTCAGTCATTCATTCATTCATTCATTCATTCATTCATTCATTCATTCATTCACTTTCCGATACCCACTTTATCCTAGTCAGGGTCATGGGGAAGCTAGGGATTATCACAGCATTCAATGGTAGAAGGGCAGAGAAACATTTCTGCATGGGAAGCCTGTCCATTACAGGATTAAAACACAAATCCAAACAGAGTGCAAACATCTGGGCAATTTAGAGGCTTAAAGTTCACCAATCAGCATGTCTTCTGCATGTGGGAGGAAACAGACAGCTCCAATGCAAAATGACATGAATGCCAAAAGGACATGTATAGTTCAAACAGAAAGCAGACAGTCTTCGACTTGAACTAGAGAGTCAAGAGTTAATGTACAAGTGCTCACCATTGAACTGCTAACCAGCGCAAATGAAACTATTACTGATGAACTGACAAAGTGTAGTACAAAATACTGTTTTGTACCTTTCCAACATAATCCCTAAATTTAGCAATGTGTTGTCCTTTTAGTTTTTGCCATACATATAAAAAACATACTTTATTTATTTACAAGTCCTATATTATATCTTCTGCACATACTCATGCTTGGTGCCATTATATATATTTATATCTATATCTCTATATCCCTCTCTCTCTCTCTCTCTCTCTATATATATATATCTATTATATATGTTACATATATATAAATATATATATATATGTATATATATATATATATATATATATATATATATATATATATGTTTGTAATGGGAAATATTGAATGCTCTAAAGAGCGAACATAAAAAGAGAGATCATTTTAGAATTACTCTATTTTTTTTTTTGCAGGGCGGCAAGTCCCTTTGCATCCCTCCACACTCCCTGCTATTTTGATATATCAACTCTGAGATCACACAATGGCAAATTCCCTTACCCTGCTGCAACACAATCTCATTCAAAAGGCTACCAGCAAAAAAATTTCTTACAAAAGAATGTTCACTCAAATGAGCATTCACTTTTTCTAATATCAGTACAAAGCACTAATTCATATCAGTGTTCGCTCTTTTCAGCTGCAACTATAATATATATATATATATATATATATATATATATATATATATATATATATATATATATATGTGGGTCTATATCACTTTGTCAAAGACTCTATTTAGCAAATCGCTATTTGTCGAACTCACTTAATTGAAAGTTAAATTCACCGAAGGATCTCCAGCAAATTTTTTCAATATATGCAATATATTCTGGGTATATATGCAAAGCAGTGATGGCTGTTGTCTTTTTTCTAAAAGCAAATTTATACCTTGCTTACATCCCAGTCTGTACCTTGTTGGACCGATTGTCTCCATCCGGAATTATTGTCATGATCTTTTCACATGAAATTATGCACTGGCAACTAAAATCTTGACTATTTAATGGTTTTACTTTTTCATGATAGATACAGCACACTGCATATCAGTGCTAGAGAAGCAAATTTCTCTTCCAAGGTGAGGATTAAACCTTGTACTTTGTGTCTATAAGATAACAACTTGACCATTATACCAATTCCCGACCTGCCCTTTGAATGATTACTGATATGTTTGAGTGGCTTACATTCATTACAACTAAGGTTATCTAACACCATTTTCAGCATAACTAGGCAAGAACACTGATTTTCTGTTCTTCCAGGAAAAATACTATTAAGATTCTAAACTATGAATTTTCCAAGTACTGCAAAATCTAGAGATATCATGGAATTTATTATTTTAGGCGAGAACATTAAGTGTCTATATCATATTATCGCATGATGAAAAGAGCGAACGCTCTTTCATCATACCACTAATATCGAAATGACAAAAAAGTGAGCACACGGAACAGCAAATTTTTTCCCCGAGAAAAAATTTGCTGTTCAGCAAAAAAAAAGTTTAAACACAAAAACACCCCCCCAATGTGGGGGGCTGTGCCCCCAACAACCCCCCCCATTTAAATATACCAACTCCGAGATCACACTATAGTGGAGGAAATGGTAAAGTCCCGAAGACAGCCCACCGATGTTTTTCCCTGTGAAAAAAATCGATGTTCTGTGACTTTGCTTTTTTCTGCTTTCGACATTATCGGATCGATGAAAGAACATTCGCTCCTTTCATCGTGCAGTAATGTGATATAGACCCGAACATTAACATACCATACTCATAGTTCTTAACTGTTTAGATTTTGCAGAATGTTCAGTTTTTTTTACTCATAATTTTTGGTTCCTTTTTCATAAAATTATAATTTTATGGCAAATCACTGGCAAATCATCAAGGACTGAAGCCAGAAAATAATGGCAAACATTTGATTTTCAGACTTCATATCCTTCAGAAAATTCACACTAATGCAAAACCTGTTATTCTATCAAGTTTCTAAGTTTGTAAGAGCAATACTTAAAAAGTCTCCTTATTTTTGAGTCTTTGCCCCCCCCCCATTATTTGTGGCTTTGTCCAGATTTCTTGCTCTAAGAGGTTGACATGTATGATTGTAGTTTATGCTTCTTCCTATTACTACCTGTAAATCTGTGATTTTGCTCCAATCAGTGTTCTACACAAAATTTGTTTTTATTTTTCTTGGCCTTACTGGAAAAGTTTACTTAGACTCTGTCACAGACTGACGTAAGGGAAAGGTTAGTTTGTTTTTGCATTCTTATAAGGGTTTACTAGAAAATCTCATTTACTCTGCCATAGACTGTTGTGAGGGAAAAGTTAGTTTGTTTTTGCTTTCTTGGAATTTGTATTGATTCATTGCCTTTTTCTATTTTGTATATTGTGGTGCATTTTCTTTACACTGCATTTTAATCGTATTATGCTTTCAATTGCATATTTAAACTAGGAAAGAGACCACAGCTGTATCTCTTGTGAGTCACCCAAAAATTAGAACAGGTCAGTTAAGGTTAATCACCTGTGAACTGAGGGTGGATCTAGAAACTAAACCTTGTATTTAAAGGATAACTGCACCCACAGACTCAACAAAACATATTTATTTCATCATGGTTTGGTGTTTCTTACATTTTAACATCACTGTGGGACTATTTACAGGTTTTTAAATATTTTTATACATAATTTCTGAGTCTGACCACATGAGGTCTGGCATCTTGAAGTAATTCTGATTGTTTAGGCTGCCTCTAGGTATCCCACAATGCAGTGCTTGTCTGTAAAAAAATTGCAGCACACAGGCCACTTTCTTCCTAAAGCCCCTGTCACTGCATTGATTTTACATGCATACACTGCTGCCCTTCAGTCAGTTTTAAGTAGCATTTCATGCCATTCAATGACTACTTAAAACACAAATGGTGCAAATGCCACAGAACAGACTTTCAAAGTGCTTTTCACTGCTGCTTCTTTTTAAAATGGCTAAACTGCAGTTATTTGTGAAGCCTGAATTGTACTACTTTGACTCATCTTCCATCCCCCTTCAGACCTAACTTCACTAGCTGTCAAAGTGCCAAGGGTAATTTGAGCTGTTACCTCCTGTGATTGACAGCTCCAGCAGGAAAATTGACTTATGTACTGGTTCCTTGCTCTAGCTTTTACTTTCTGTATGCATAGGAGAAGGACCAGGGAGCTGTGACATCACAGCATGGGTGGGTTTTTAGAACGGTCATGGTGATGTCAGTTTGGGGAGGGAATTGATCAAAAAACCGCCTGTATTCAGTGGCTTTGATGACATCAGTGAATTGTAGACTGCAGCAAGCTTTTCCGGGGCAGGGATAAAAGGTTTTTGAAAGTGAAACCACCACAGTACAGTAAGGTACTGTTCCAGTGGAGAGAAACAGTCGATGTAAAATATTTTAAATGCTGTATTGCTGTTTATTCATAGCAGAGACAGTAAATAGGGAGAAAAAGGATAGAGAAGTTGAGCATTTAATAATATAATCCCATTGTTGTCCTTTAAGGGATAAAATGAAACATTTCAAGGCTTTACTGGAAAAATTCACTCAGACTCTGCCACAGACTGCTGTTAGGAAAAGGTTAGTTTGTTTTTGCTTTCATGCAATTTGCATTGTTTCATTGCCTTTTTCTATTCTGTATATTGTTGTGCATTTTCTTTACACTGTGCTTTAACTGTATTCTGACTTAATTTTGTATTTAAACTAGGAAAGAGACCACAGCTATGTCTCTTGAGTCAAACAGAAATTACATTTTCTCCACCTTCCCATCCTGATGCTGTTGTGTTTTTAAACTCAACTGCTTCTCTTGTTGCCCACCCCTTATGTTAATTTGACCAAATATTTCCTTCCCTCTCCTCTTTCATTGGCTATTATCAGTAAGCAGATAACAATCATTTTGTGAAGTCACTACCCTTCAGCTATTTAAATTTATTGACCATCCCTCTGTATTCCATAGAGCTAGAATACTAAGTGCCCGCCCCTTCCAATCTATCTTTTTTATATCAATTAGTAGCTCTCCACTTAAATTGTTAAACCTTGAGTCACCCCCTCTTTCATATCTAGCCGCTTAGTGCACACTGCAACTCATAGGCTATTAACTCATTTTTTCCATGTTATCTTTAAAATATGCAACATCTACTCCAAGACCACCAATTATTGGAGAGCTCACATTCTGCCTCTCAGTAATCATCTTGGGATTAGTGCCTCTGTTTTGCTCCTGTGAGAGAAGGAGCATAGGGAAATTATTACCTGGAGAGTGCTGATCACCAGAAAGTTTGATAGCTACTGTCTAACCTAACTTCAAAATATCTACCTAAACACTTCATCTATAAATCATCAGGGTCTACTTTAGTAGCTTCCCTCAAGTGCTTGGCAGTGCCCCATAAGGATGCAGGCACCTTTAGTTGATATTTTTCTGTAAAAGTACCCTTGAAATTTCACCAATACCTATTTGCACATAGGGCAACTAGTTTGCAGTAATAAGCACTGTTCCCAGAGTTGCAAACCAGATACTCCAGACACTGCTTTATATTCTTACCACAACCATCTATTCGATAATAAAGGGCCTGTTGCCATGGATATGAACTTCCCCCATCTCCATTACCAGCATGGTGGGTATGGGCATTATCAGGGAATGTAGAAACTGACTTATGTTTACTGACAACCAGGTAATCCTCAAACAAACTTACAAGGTATGTGAGAGATGAATTTATATGATGTCACTGGAGGCAAAGCTCTCAGATAAAGTAATCCTAATGTCAGTCAGGTTGTCAGTAGTATAAATGCTGCACCCATCACACACAGTTCAAAGCAGACACATAGAACCACATATGAGAGGCACTTAAATATAACCTTCCTAAACCCCAAAGACCTCCTAGATGAAGTACACATAATATATATCCTCAGAAGCCATGAATGCACTCTTTCAAAACAACACCCACATCAACACATACAGCCACATCTCATGAAGCCTCTACTTTTAAGCCATTAAGGCAAGCCACCAGACAATCCAACGTTATGGTTATTGGAGACTCCATTTTAAGACACACTGATGTCACTCTCAACAGCCTGAGTAAGAAGAAAGTCATTTTCAGTTGCTTATTGTGGCCAGAAACTGCCACATTGCACAAGCACTCAGGTCATTGGACCACAAGTAACAGTATGACTCAGTCATAGTCCACATTCAAAATCCCTTATCACTTCCTTGCAAGCTATAGGTCCCCATCTATGACCCAGGAAACCCATAACATTTATTTAAGCTTACTGGAAGCACCTTACCATTCAACACAATACCCCATAATTAACTGTGAATAATATACCACACCAAACATGCAGGCACAGTGATTCCTGGATTTTGTAAACACAAATTCCCTGTATCAGATTGTCAATATGCCAACTAGGAGTGCAAACATACTGGATCTGGTCCTCACTAATAAGTGAGAGGGCTGCACACCCCCTAGTGTAATGTCTTCTCTAGTAAGATCAGACAACAAAATGGACTTCTTTGAAGCAAAACTAAAACCTGGAACCCCAGCTAACCATGGAATGTTCAAGAACCACTTTAAAGCTAACTTCCTATTATTAAGTGATAACCTGGCAAAATCCAGCAAAAGCCCCCATAAACCCTGAGAGCAGTGCTGCCTAAGCAGAATTGTTCACAGAAACCCTATATGAAATGCATGTTAATAGCTGCTTGGAGCCAGCTGTACCCACTGGGAATAAGTACAGCACTAACTCAAAAACAAGCTATCCTGTTAGAATAACAATAGCTACGGGCTCTATAACAAAAGGAAGGAAATCATGGCAAAAATTAGGAGGTGTAGCACCCAGCAGGATAAAAGCTCTCTCATCAAACTAAACAAACAACTCAGAGGAAAAATAAAGCCTACCAAAGCCAAATTTGAGGCAAATTTAGCCTCCCAGGCCAAGGACAACCACAAGGCATTCTTTAGTTATGTCAGCAGCCTCAAAGGCAATACACAATTGTGTGCAGAGCTCAATGTTAATGGAGCTACCTATATTGAACCAGAAGATATAGCAAACCTACTGACAGACAAATTCAGTTCTAACTTCATCCCTCTCCCCTCCTCAACCTCCCCTCAAGAAATACCATCAAATACATCTTCTCTTACTATCACTGGGGAATAAGTCTTCAATACTCTGTCTAAGGCCAAGAAGACTGCATTGATGGGCCCACACGATATCCCAGGGTGCCTTCTAAATAGCATGAAACATGACCTATCAGATCCTTTGGAATTTTTATTTAACAGTAGCCTCCAATCAGGCTTTGTGCATAATGAGTGGAGAACAGTAACAGTCATCCCTCTGCAGAAATACGAGTCATCTACAAACCCATAAGTCTCATTAGTCTCATATGCAAAGCCAAGGAAAGAACTATCATGGAAATAATCAATAATGACATAGGAAACCTACAGACACTGCATCCAACCCAATTTGGTTTTGTCAAAGGCAAATCATATCTACTCAGCCTAATGGACTTTTTAAAGAAGGTCACCAAACCAAAGGATGAGGGCAAAATGGTTTGCACTGACTACCTTCACCTGGTCAAGACATTTAATACAATTCCCCACTCGGGTATTGCTGACAAACTTCAGAGGTTAGGAATAAACCCTTATGTCACCTGATGGATAGCCAGTTTGCTCACAGACAGGACCCAGGAAGATAGAATTCAGGAATCCACCTCTACAAAGAGGCCAGTCACAAGTACAATCACTCAGGGATCGGTCCTGGGACCACTCCTTTTTGGCATTTATTTCTCTTAAGTCAAGGCCAATGTCAAGAGCCTCTGGCTGACCAAATTTGCAGATGATTGTAAATTAGGAGCAGTCATAGAATCCCCCACCAACACAAGAATTCTCCAGGAAGGGCTGACACAGCCAAATGACTGGTGTTAGAGCCATGGACTAAAGCAAAATGCCAATAATGCATAATAATACCCTTCAGGAAGTTATCCATCCCTGCTAACTATCATACTGATAACACAACCCTAGGAACTGACCCAGTTGTCAGAGACTGGGGGACACACATAGACAGTAATCTAGCCTTTGACCATCACATGTCTACAGTAGTGAGGACATCATTCTATGTTGTTCAACTTATAAACAAAGGTATAGCATTTAGGTTGAAAGAGGTCATTGTTCCATTGTATTCAGCATTCATCAGACCTATCATTGAGTACAATGATCTCTTTAGTATGTACCTAACCAGGCACATCCAACAATTGGAACATTCACAGAGATTCCTCACTAAAAAAATACAGGGCATAAGTAACATGCCCTATGCAAACCCCTCCCCCAAAGCCTATTCCTGTATTTTGTCTCCTACAGGCTGTTGAGGGGAGATCTATGCCTGGCAAACAGGGCATTGTCAGACCCCACTCTGGTGGAGCTTCTGCTTATCCCCAAAACAAGCAGCTATGGAATTACCCATTTTGAAGACTTATAGGACCTGCTGAACAGACATGTATATATATCCCATAAACTACCCCTTGTCTGGATCAGGCTCCCCATGCCTTAGAAGTAGATTTCCTCCCTAACTCAATTCAAGTGTAACTTGGACAATTGGATAAAGAACAGGAAATTCATCCATGGTTCAGCATCCATGTCTCTAATGGGCACAGGAACCTGTAAATGGTTCATCTCCCAAGCCTCTGCTTATACTTACCAAGGGTACCAGAACTTGTACAAGGTTTGGGATGCATCACAAGGCTTAAAAAGTCCCCAGTGGTTATTAGCTTAGTACATACATGAACCAGTAATAGTAATGGTAATAACCAGGAATTACAAATAATTCTTCTAATTGCTTCATTTTTTTCTAATAACCATAAATCTATATTCTTATGACTATGTTCTAACTTTATATATCACTGCATAATCCATACGTTTAGCTGAACCATTGCACTTCACGGGGGACACTGCTGGTGATGTTGTTGCTGCTACCTCTCTTTAAATGGTGTTATTTATGCTACCTGCCCTCACACCCTGCTTCCCTTCCTATCTTCCTCCCTCTCTCCCTTCTACAGTACACATGCAGTACACACCAACTGCAGTTATAAACAGCCATTTCATGCAGAACATAGCTATAATGCCCAAATTCCTCTGCCCTACAGTTAACTATGTTCCTGCCTCTCTGATCATACTTTTGACTGTAACTTGGAGTGAGTCACTGGGACACACACAGCATAGCATAACAGAGGCCAACACAAAGGCACAGCTTTGGTGCCTTCCCTTTCTTTCCTGTGTCTCTTGATAGGGAAGGTGCTACACTGAGTGTGAACAAATCCCAGCATTTTATATTTCACATCTATATCCAGTCTGAGCAGAAGTATGTCTGGTTGTAAGACAGTGGTACTGTATTTACATCTTATGAACATGACCGTCACCCGTATAATTTGCCAGATTAAGTACACTGCAGTTTTCTGATTATTCCATATGTCAAAAGTAACATTTGTTTAAAGAAGTGCTTACTTAATTCCAGGGCTTTCTTTGATCTGCACAGACGCAGTCCTGCTTGTCTGGCTTCATTGTTAACAATGCATTCCTCATAAAAAACACAGAAGCATTATATTTTAAGGAGCACCAGTGGTGAAACTTAAATACAGCGTTTGATAGTTGTCAGATACTTGGCCTGCCTTGTCTGCGAATCTTTCTACTTTCTGTATAAATTGCAAAATCTGCCAACCAGCAACTTATCTTTTTTTCCCCTTTTACCTAGGATAAGAGCTGTTTCGTTACCACCTGTTCTGGAAAGCACTGTGGAACCATGTACTTGTTTGCAATGAGCAGGGTCTGGCACTGTAACAGAAGACTGCAACCAGGGATTTGAATGACAGAAAACTGATCAAGGTTATGTGATTACTGACCCATGGCTACACTGCTGAGCTACCTATGTTTTTTCAAGGTCTATAATGCAAATATTTAAACTATTTTTTTGCATTCCTGCATGCTAAAAGGAACTGACACGTAACACCTGTCACTTTACCAGCTAACAATAACAGTAAAATGCCTATAAGGTCAAGCAAATAGTCTGTAGTTCCATCACATATGTATTTTTCTTTTTTAATATGCTTATTGAAACATTTATATGCAAGAACCAACACAGTAACATCCGTACAACAATAAAACAAATAACTATTTACACAAGTGCCTATATCAGTTCTTACTACATGCAGTAATAAGATTCATTAGGCAACCAAACACTATAAATTGATCATAGAATTTAAGATGAATATTTTTCTTTTAATAAGTTCAGTTTTATCCAGTAAATATAGCATACATTTTTCCAAAAGATTCTCAGAAAGGGACTAATAAATATAGAAAGATAAAAATCAAATATTACTTTGCCTAGTCTAACTCAGTTAATAAGTATGTGTACTATTAACTACTTGTAATCTCTACAAAATGGAAGATAATCTCACAGTAAAGCTGTTTCACCAACCAATAAAATAGCTGACAGCTCCAAGCCACATCCCAAATTTTATTGTAGTTAAGAGCTTTCAGCTGAACCACCAGCCTTCATCAGACCATGAATTTGGGACGTGCCTTGGAGCTGTCAGCTATTTTATTTCTTAGTCTTTTTGTGTGCTTTTTTTTCTTTTTGCTTCACCGACCACACATATGTGCAAAGGCCTTCATTAAAGCATGTTTTCTATTGCTGCCATTACAAGAACACTTTTAACATAGCAAAATTAGACAACAAAAAAGTTGTAGCAATAAAAATATTAATTTCTTAAGTAATCTTCATGAATAACCAGAATTATTCATTGCTTCCAAAATTTATGATATTCATTTCCTGTTCTGTGCTATGACAGCATTCTTATGATGTGTCAGCATGAAGAAAATTGTTATTAAAGCAACAAAACTCTGAAGAAATATATTCCCTTGGTCCCAGAAAGAACCCCACTGCTGGCGGTAAGATCTGTGGTAAAAAGGGACTGTTTCCATGATGTAGGAAATTGCGATTCAGAGACATTAGTTGCAATGAAAGCATTAGGGAATCATGTACTTACAGTCTGAAATGAGTAGTGCCCTATCAAGCAGTAGTCAACATTGGAGGTCCATGCATCATGTTGGCACAGGCACCCCATTCACTTTCCTGCAAACGTGTACACATTTGAACACACACACCAACATACCTCTTATCTGTCCATTAGTGTACAGAATGCCCCTGATGTATCTTAGTTTTGTCCCCACCCTCATAAATCTCAGATTCTTAAAGCCAGTCAATAATTCCAGACATTAGAGTTTAATTCTTATTCCTGTTTGTAAAGTGCATCATGATGCTAGACCTGTTGTTCTATTAACTTTTTACTTGAGTCTGTGTAAAAGTTTAGAAATTCTTAATGGTGTCATCTAGTGTTCTTCATGACTTTGTCCTGAAGCCTCCCCCACATGGACTCCCTACCATCCCTCTCAACTGTCCCTGATTCTACAGACTGCTCCTGCTGTTGCCTTTTATTTTTGCCCCGGCCGTCATAAGTAGCAGACCATTGTAATCACTACATAATGCCAGACATTATGGTTTCTTACTTATGACCATGCTATACTAGTTCTTTGGTTAGTGTGAAGGGTTAAGGCTCTTCCTATACAAATTGCTCCCTCTGTCAGGAACGGAGGATTTGAAATGTATCCCTACTTTATACTTTAATTTTTCTCAAAGACGTTAAGGTAATATGTAGTAGCATCCCTTGGTGTTTACTGGTGCCACAGAGAGATAGCAATATAAGAAAAAACTATTCTTACACTGTTAAAGGATACCGATGGAAAAATAGAAATAAAGCAGAATAAACCTTCGGTAAACCACCACAGCAAGAATTCCAATGTGAAGATGTAGATAAAGAATTAAGTTTATTATGGAACAAACAGATAAAGTAAAACAATAAAATAAGTCCTTTCAAATCCAATAAGCACTTTCGGCAACTAGCCTTCTTCAGATCGTAAAATTAAGGACTGATGCTTACATTTTTAAAAAAACAAGTAACCAATAGAAATCATAATATCAAAGAATAATTTGCATCTGACCAATCATAAACATCATGCAAGTTCATTAAATTGCGTTTCTTATTGGTTTTAACATGTCCAATGATCTTATCAAAGCAGCAGCTTGTCACCTATCACATAGATTTAAAATGGTTCCGTAACTAAAGCTCTTGGTGCTAAGTATATATTGATTTTTTATTGACCAATCATAATGGGCCATAGAAGCCTGATGCACCACTCAAAACACCTGTTTAACTTTCGTGACATTTAGCTATTCGACAACCGTGGTTGAAGAGTAGGTTTCTTTTAACCTGTTAGACCGCTCAACATAAAGGACAATAACCATAATGTAATAAGTAAGCCTTAGAAAGCTTAATCAGAAGTATTCTTAAAATGAGGGCTCTTACCAGATGAATATACATTTGTATAATTATTTATTATGAATATTTTTATATATGTAGAGTGTTTTTGTGTTATTATTTGTATTTTAGTTCCATTCTTTTCATTGTGAATTATTATTACTGTTCTAAATTGTTATTTTGAGGTTTATATATCCATTATATTTGATAAGGACATAGTACTTTAAATGGAGGCTTGGTTTTCTTAAATGAGTGGTGATGTCATAGTTTAAATGCTTATATAAGATTTGTAATATGTTGTTGATTTGTCTGATGAAGTTTGCTAATGCAAGTAAACGAAAGCGCTTACTTTATTTTCTTGTGATTCAGTGTGGTTCTTTACTTTGTTTTAATAGTTCTAAATTCTAGGAAATTTTGGGCAATGTTTGAACGTCCTGCACGTCAAAATAGTTCTGGGTATGTGAAAGATGTAGAATACGCCATTTATTGAGTGCACTGCTGTTTAAGTGTTGAAGTTGTCAAATGGATGAATGAGGATTTTGGTAAGTAATTGTGGATTTCTGTTCCTAATGTAGAAACTTTCATATATACCAAATGTTTTGTCATTAGGTGGTCGGAATGTCTGTGTGAGTGTTTTTGGGTTAGGTTTAGACAAAGAGCTAGGTAAGGGGATAGTTTGTAGGAATGTATGTGCAAGTGTCTGCAGGTTCAGGTTACGGTAAGGGCTAGATAAAAAGAGAGATGAAAAAGAATATTTGTGAATGCTTGTGGGTTAATTTTAAAATAAGGAATAAGTAAGGGGATGCTGTCCATGTGTGAGTTGTTACATGTAGTGTATGTCCTAGTTATGTAGTGGTAGTGTTACACAAGGGTTTTTTTCCTAAGATAAGGATGTCAGGTTATGGTTACTAGTAATGGTACTGTTATGGTTTGCAAACATTAGTAAGGTGGTATATATGCTATCAACATCTCTCTCTCTCTCTCTCTCTATATATATATATATATAGAGAGAGAGAGAGAGATATATATATATATATATGTGTGTGTGTGTGTGTGTGTGTGTGTGTGTGTGTGTGTGTGTGTGTGTGTGTGTGTGTGTGTGTGTGTGTGTGTGTGTGTATGCATATTTTTCTAAACCCCTAACCTGTGTCTTATTGTTCAGCCCAGCAGATCCAACCATCTGCACCCAGTCAGCCTATTCATTACTCACATGGGGTGAGATCCAGGCTTATTCATTCCCAAGGCAGGACAAGAGCCCTATAACCTATTAGTTTAATGACTGGGGCAGGAGTCTGATTACCTCATTTGTTTCCCTGGATGTTATGGAATGAGACAGACTATGGATCAAAATGGAACCAAACCTAATCCTACTCTAGCAGTGGCTGGAAACCATACTATGCAATATCTAAAAGGGACTGTTCCTTTCTGTATTGCTCTTCAGAAGCCCAGAATTACCACCTGACATACTTGGAGAGGGAAGCATGTTAATATATCAATGTCAATTTAAGCAACTGCCATTTCAGTGAAAATGTTTCGCTAAATGCACTTTTGCTGATAGTGGAAAATTCCCTTTTCTCCATTGTTGTGTAACCTTTGAGTAGGTATATTTAGGTTTGGGAGGTGTCCCTCATTTGACAGTGCAATGGGGCTTACCCTATGAAAAATAAGATTTACTCTGAGTTTCAGCAAAGGTGCTTTTGGTGAAACATTTTTAGAGCTCTTGCTGTCAGGTAAAGTGGTGTTGATCTATAGACATGATTCCTTGTACAACATATTTGTTGATGTAATAGTTGCTACCTGTACTAAGTACCTCAGCACTCCATCTGAATTCAGTGGTGCAGCAAGTCATACTAGTCACCAGAACAAGTGTCTCACCAACGGCTGATGACCGCCATCCAAGTGCCATTGTCTTTTCATTGTCTGGTCCAATAATCTAATCTGTGTGACCTGGGTCTCTGCCAGGGATTCATTTCTCTAAACATTGATAAAATTATCGAATAATGATCATGTTTAGGGTGGTCTGCCCTTCCACTACTCTGCAAAGTAATGTTTGAACAGTACTCATATTTAGAGTAACTCTCCCACTTTACTTCCTCCCTATTTAGAGTAACCACCCACTTTACATCCTCCTCAGTACTATGTCTAAATAGCAGTCATGTCTATCATACACTCATTTCCCTTGCCCAGCTTTTAAGTATGTTGTTGGTCTTTCGGCTTTTCCATGTTAGGGGTCACCACAGCGGAACTCCAGTCCACTAATGATTGGCAGTAGATTTTTATGAGCGCTGAGGTGCCAGCTCGACATCCAACCTTCAATGAAGGCACGCCCATTTATCCATGTCTTTCGAACTCCCAACAAACCATGGGGAGGACATGCAGACTCCACACAGAAGGCACTCCCCGCACTCCAGCCGAGAATCGAACAGGAGAACCTCTTGCTGTGAGACAACAATGCTGCCACTGCACCACTGCAGATACCCAGCTTTTAAGAATATGTAGTGTTTATATGTTACACATACCTTCCCAATCCAAGTTATACTCACACATAGGTATTTGCAGCCCCCGTCCTTCTGCCTCCTCAGTGCATAATGATTAAGTAAGCCTGTGTCAGGGGAGACCCCCATCTCTCCAGTTTAATCTCTAAATAGTGTTAATGTCTTTTGTAATCTCCCTCCCAACTGCCCCATGGTTACTTTTTACACAGTTTTTTTGTGCCTACCATAGATCTGGACCAGGCCATGACATTTCATTACAAATTCATGACAAACGTACTGTTTTCGGTGCTATAACAAATTGTACAATTATGCTAACATTATTATGCTGTAACTGTGTGATGCACAAATGAGCTGTGTATACATTCCTTTATTATAATGTTGACATTTTACCAACTCAGTATGGTGTAATTGCACAGCATAATAAATGCTGTGAATACATGCATATGGCCACCAGAGGCAGGGCAACCAAATAACATGTCATATCAGGTTAGACAAAGTAACCACCTGGAGCTGCACCAAGCTTCCCAGCTCCCTGTAATAGAAAGGTACTACACTGCAGCTTGGATCACAGCAGTTTTCTGTACATCATAATATCATGGCAGCCAACTGGCACCACTTTTATGATACTTTTTTCCTAGAATTTGGTGTTATCTTGACATGGTATAGCAGAATGCTCATTAGCTTTTGACTGGTCTGTGTATGTTTTCTGGCACAGCAGGACATAAGTACCCTGTCTTATTCAGCAACAACATTCACTGGGGTGGGGATTTTTATGAACTGCATGGTTCATTCCCCACTGAGTAATGTATAGCCAAATACAGTTAAGAGACTTGTGGTTTACTACACCAGAAGATGCACTCTTGAGAATGTTGCCTGTATTCTTACCTTATGTAATACATGGGATATAATATTCATGTGGTACAAGGGATCACAGTAAACACGCCCTGTAACTGGTCCAGTCTTAATAAACCCACAAAAGTATGCAGTAGTGTGTCTCAAGCAGTGTGGCACAAGGTTAGATAGTTTTAGTGAAGTATGGAATTGATTTTTAGCTTCCTAGATTTCATAGAGAAATACTAGACTAGCTACCCTTGCAGGCTATTTTAAACCAAAGATGAGAATCAAACCCTATACCTTGTGTCTGTGAGGTCAATACTTTAAACATAATGCTTTGCTGCCCCACAAAGTTAACACAACACTCCTTTTCATACTGCAGTGACTCATATTCAAACCGTGGGTCCTGCAGCCACAGTGCTGAGCACTAATCATGGCAAGCTGTCTGGGCAGGATAATTCCACTTTCATATGTGATCTTCAGAAACAAGTCTTTTCTTTCTGTGCTACAGAAAAGTATTGGCAGCATATTGGTGCCTCTTTTCTGAGTGCAGTTACTAGGAACTGTGTTTTTCAGGGTTCCAAATCTGCCATCTTTACAGAAGTATTGTGTCATTGTATCAGGCAGCACTCTAAAAAAATTAAAAACAGAAAAACATTTTGCCAGAAAAATTAAAAACAGCAAACCTTGCATGTCTGTCTCTCTTAATGATTCTTTGATATGAAGCATTATTTATTCACAGCATAATAATGTCAATTAACTAACTAAAGTTCATAGTTATAAATTCATTATTAAAATGGATAATGATAAATTCTCACAGTCAAAAAATGAATTAATAATGATGACTCATAAATTACATCAAAACAATAATTTAATGCCAAACATTACATTATTCATTAGTGAGTCTGCTTGACATGCTGTGTTTTACAATCACAGAGAAAGTGCCAAAGAAATGTCTCATAACCATTAAAGAGATAATATATGTCTCAGTACTGATACTTGCAGAACTACAATGTAAACATGTTTGACACACGGCATTTTTCTCCTTATTTTTTTTTTTTTTTTTTTGCTATTCAGCCAAGAAATTATCCTTCTCAGTATTCTATATTTTCCAGTTTCAGATAAGATCTTCATTAATAAATCATGATTTTCTTCAATAGTTATTTTCTTTTATCCAATATGTATGTCTTGCTTTGGGCAGAGGTTGTGTCTGAAGTCTCTTCAGACCACATAGCCCCCTGATTATGAATTGTATGTAAATATTACAGTAAAGGCACCCTCTTCCTTTTTTAAATTAATATTGAAGCATGACCCTCTGGCCTTCAGGAAGAATGGTTTTTTTGTTTGTTTGTTTTTTTGCATTATACATGGTACTTCTACATTGCCCATTTCCTACAAGTAACAGCTATCATATTGCCCCATGAATAAATTATCATTTTTGCACTGTGGCATATTTCAGACTTGCTCTACACATTCAGGACAGCAAGATCCATAGGAGTGCTATTGATTAAGTTGCACGTATACCCTTCTCCATCTGCTTAGGCCACTCCTGCCATCTTTTTTTGTTGTCATGACCCTAATCACTGTATTTTCCATAATAATATCCTCTCACATCCTTCCTTATTGTTATGTCCAGCAGACATTATTTCACAAAGAACCCCCCCCCTTGCCAATGTCTTATTTCCTTAATTATTGCTATGTTAACAAAATACCTCTCTACCTTTCTGTTATCTTGCTCCCAATCTCTGCTTTATCAAGAAATATACCTCATATAAATTTTTCCCCTATAGTTATACTTTTGTTATTATCAAAATTATTTAAAAAATCCCTCCAACCTCTATCACTGCCATGTCTCCATTCGGCAGTCTTTCATTTAACACCCTCCTTCCCTATTTTAACCCATTCATTTGTCATCTTGTTGAGTAACCCCCCACCCTACACTATTCCAGCTGCAATGCCCCCAGCAATAGTAACTGGTAAGAATCCCCTCCCTCAGTTGTCATAGCCCTGGCAGCAGTAGTAGTTCGCATGTAAACCTTCTTCCTCCTTCATTTCATGTTTTTGTATCCCTGCTTGCCTTATTTTTGATATAAATCCTTTCTTCTCACCTTATTGTCATTGTCTTTATAGGATATTGTTTTATGTCTCTTTAAGAGCGAGAGAGTTCCAGTAAGTGAGTTAAGGGTGACACTTACCCCAAAAAATTTCATATCTGCTTATAATGACTAAACTCCAGAACACCATTTTTAAGGTTTTCTAGTAATAGCGTTAATCGAACAGATGCACTGGAAGTTTTGCATTACATTACAAAGTCTGTTGCATCCTGGAAACCGGGTGGAAAGTACAGCTGCGTAAAATCCTACCGTAACGGTAGATGTCCTTGCCTTCACTGCTGCAGTATTTTTAACATATGGGATTCCCTGCTGTGGAAGCTAAGTGTCCGGCCAGTCTACTAAAGACTGTTTTTTGCTTTAAAGGTACACCGAACATCAATCAGACATTCCTTGCATAGCATAGGGCATAAAGGCAATGTTCAGGCCTACAATAATCAGAACTGATTGCCCCACTAGGAACACCAGTCCAAGGAATCCAAGAGGTAATCTTTACATCCAGGAAGGCAAAGGACTAGGGTGATGGAGAGAGAGAGAGAGCAAATGCGGCAGCAGTGAAGGCAAGGACATCTGCTGTTATGGTCACATTTTACACATATTTACTATGACCTTACATTCACTGCTGCAGTATTCTTAACATATGGAAGATTGCCAAAGATCAAGAGGAAACTTGGGAGGAGGAAGGAGCAGAAGAGACCCCTAAAAAATCACGAAGAATGGCACTACCAAAACTAGCCCTAGATCTAGAGATACCATACAACTTGTAGTCTTTGGTAAAGGTATGCACAGAAGGCCAGGTAGCTGCTTCAAGAATAGAATTAGTATCTAAGCCATTGAAAAAAGCACCAGAAGAAACCACAGCTCTAGTAGAGTTAGCCTTAACTGAAAAAGGAAGGCTGTTGTCATAAAAGGTGTAACAAAAGGAAATAGACAGAAATCCAAGAAGAAATAGTCTGCTTGGATACAGCAAGTCCCAAAGATCTAGGATGAAAAGAAACAAATAGCTGATCAGAATGTTTAATACCTTTAGTTTTATCCAAATAAACCCTGAGTTGCCTATGCACATCCAAAGTATGCAGCACCCTCTCACTGCCAGATTGCGGAGAGGGTAAAAAAGTAGGCAGATTAACAGACTGATTAAGTGATAGTTCATTAACCACCTTAGGCATAAAACATGGGTTACTGCACAAGGACGCTCCATCCTCATGAAAGATCAAAAAAGGAGGACAAGCCATAAGGGCCTGCAACTCAGACACCTGTCTGGCAGAAGAGCTAACAAAAGAACAGTCTTCCAGGAACAATGTTACAAGGAAGCTGAAGCAGCAGGCTTAAAAGGAGCCTGAGTCAACTTCTCAAAAACAAAATTAAGATCCCAGGGAGGAGGAGGAATAGGCTTCCTGGGAGGTCAAATATTAAGGACACCTTTAAAAAATTGTTTTACTTCAAATCTAGAAGCTAACGGAGGAGAAAAATACAGACGAGCAGACAACTGATAAGTGGGCCTTAATAGAAGAATAGCCTAATCAGCATTGAGCAACTCACACAAATAAGAGAAAACTAAAGGAGCATCCACAGTAAGTGGGTCCGGGTTATGAGAGAGATACCAAATAGAAAACCTCATCCATTTGGATAAGCATGATTTTCTAGTCATAGGTTTCCTGGCCTCCTGCAGGACTTGCAGCACATCCTCAGAAAAAAGGTGTCTATGAGAAACCAAAATCCTATCACCCACAGTGTCAGTTGAAGCGTGGGCAGGTGGGGATGGATGAGCAATCCCTTGCCTTGTGTGAGTAGATCAACCCTGTGAGGTCACTTGTAATGATTGCCCCTGGCTAAATGCAGAAATAGAAGGGACCAGTGCTGTCACAACCAAAAGAGAGTCACCAACAAGATTTTGGGAGCATCCTGTTAAATTTTGAACAGGACTTCTGGAATGAGAGGAAGAGGAGGTAATGCATAAAGAAACACCCCCATCCAAGAAAATGAGAGGGCGTCCACCTCCCATGCCAGAGGACTGGGACTCTGGCACAAAACAGAGGAAGCTGTCTATTCAGAGGGGAGGCAAAAATATCCACTTGAGGAGTACCCTACTGGTGGATAATATCCAGAAACATATCCTTGTGAAGCATCCATTTATGGGACTGAGTTAAGGACGAGCAAAGAGTGTCTGCCACAGTGTTCTGACCAGAAGGGATATAAACTACTTGAAAAGTCACTTGATATTTGACAGCAAGATTCCATACCAGAAGTGCCAAGCAGCAAAGAAGATAAGATCTCGTTCCTCACTGTTTGTTGGTATACCACATCACACTGTGGTATTATCTGTGAACACCTTGAGAGGCCCTGGAGAGAAAAAAGGATGAAAGGCCTGAAGAGCCAGCATAAGAGCTCTCACCTCTTTGACACTAATGTGCTCCATCTGCTGACAAGGCAATCATACCCTCTGAACTTTTAGGGAGCCAAATATCACCCCCATCCCATGTCTGAAGTGTTTGTGAATAATTCCTGAGAGGGAAGAGGGGGATGAAAAAGGATCCCTGGATTCAGAGACGACTGCTGAATCCACCAGTAAAGTGAGACAAGAAAGAAGAGGAACTACAAAGCCTATAGGATGTCATTGTTGAAGCCATGCTTACTTCAGAAACCACTGAAACTTTCTCATGTGAAGTTTGGTCAGACAGAGCATCGGAATGGTGGATGCCATGAATCCCAGAGCTCTCAGAGTCTCCCTGGTAGTAATGGAAGCCAGAGGAAGAAGAATGTGAAAGAAAGAAATGAGAGTTAATGCCTTTGGAGGAGGCAGGGAAGCCAGCATTGGCACCATCTGAATCCTGCAACCCAGAAAAACATGATCCTGAGGAGTTAGAGAAGACGTTTTGAAATTTATAGTAAACCCCTGACTCTGAAGAAGGGAAATGGCAAAATGAAGATTTTGCAAAAGGGTCTCAGGAAAGGATGCCTGAATCAACAGGTCATCCAAGTAAGGAGATATCTGGAGCCCTTCAAGCCTGCAAAAAGCAATCACACGAGCAAGACATTTGGTGAACACCCTTGGGGCAGTAGAAAGGCCAAAGGGCAAAGCAGAGACTGAAAATGCCAGCAAGTAACAGTGAAATGCAAAAACTTCCTGAAAACAGGATGGATCAAAATATGAAGATAAGCATCCTTGAGATCCAGAGACACCGTATAGGCCTGAGGGAGCAAGAGAGGAACATCTGAAAGGAAGGCACTTTTAGAAAAGTGTTTAGATGAGAGAAGTCTAGAATAGGTCTCCAAGTCCCCTCTTTCCTGGGCACTAGAAAGAGTCTGGTGTAGAATACTTTCCCCATTTGGGACATAGGCACCTCTTGAATAGTACCTTGAGTCAAGAGATATTGAAGATCCTCTGGGAAAAAGAGAAGTTGTTCTTATGGAGGCTGAGGAATGCCCATAGAAGGAGGATGGGATTTCCATACCATGAAGTACCCCTGATGAATAATTAACAGATCCCAAGAATTCTGAGTGATCTGAAGCCAAACAGGAAAAGAAAGAGAAAGGTGAAGTGAAAGAGGAATGTGGCTGGGAAGGGACAAATAGTCATACAGTACCTGGTTTGTCTGGAAAGGAAAGCTTCTGAGTCACTGAAAACTGAGGATCCTTAGCAGGAGGAGCCCGTTTGCCACTCTTCTTACCTTTAGTAGAAGGGCAGGATTGTATACGAACAAAGGTAGGCTTAGCGGGGTAGTTTCTTTGAAATTTAGGCACAGGAGAAATAAACACGTGTTTAAGCTGCTGTAAGGCCTTACCCTTATCCTGAAGGGACTTAAAACAAACCAGCAGCAGCTTCCTCAAACAATAAGCTTAGAATCCAGAGGAGCATCCATCAACTTAGCTTTAATATCATCAGGTAAAGGTTGAAGCTTAAGCCAAGAATACCTCCTCATCACTGGACCAAACACAGCAGCCCTAGAAGAGGTGTCTGTCGCATCATAACTGCATTTAATAGAATGATGAATGACTAGAGAGGAAGACCCTAGCAAGGAAAGAACAGAAGGGTTACCCTCAGAGTCTGAAAAATCAGAAATATTTGACAAGCCTGAGAATGAAGACCCAACACATACCTAGACATATGGGTCTGACAATTAATAGCCCTAAAACCTAGGGTAGCAGAAGGGTAAACCTTCTTACCCAGCCTTTCCATGCCTCTGCTGTCCTTGTCAGAAGGCAATAACTGGGTTGAAAGGAATCAATTGAGATGGCTTATCAGAGGCTACAGACACTACAGAGGGGTCAGCAACAGGCCATTTATATAAAAAATAACAATCCTTAGGCACCCTATAAAAGCTGTCAGGTTTCTTGGAAGCAGGGGGCAGAGAATCAGGTGCATTACAGGCATTGGAAAAAGCATCCAGCAAAGCAGCCAAAACAGGAGGAATAGCCACGGGCTTAGAAAATTCCAACTGTAGAAACTCAAAGTACCTCTTAAGGATATCAGAGACCTGAGCACAATCCCACTTAAAAAATCCATCATCCTACAAAGTGTGTCCCCAAAGAAAATTTCCTTAAAAGGAACATCAGGACTAATAGATTCCTCCTCCACTGACCCATAGTCCAAAGGAGAAGGAAACTGAGTAGAATAAATCAGGAATTTGTCATCAGAATCTGACTCATCCACAGAAGAATCCTCTTCTCTAGGCATTTTAAGGAGAGTATAGGACCAAGGAGTAGCAGGAATGAAAACCCCTTAAGGAGGCTTTAAGGACATTAAAGCAGTAAATAGCCCCTGAGTAAGGGCCTGACAGTCACTTTGAGGATCCCTAGGAGCAGATGAAACATGTTTTTTTTAAGGGAATGCCCCTGCCAAAAAACTGAGAAGGCTCAGACCAAGGATGACAGTCAAGAACCATAGTAGGAACTTCTTCCTCAACTAAAAATGGAGGAACTCCCCTAGGCTCCTCTGAAAAAAATCAACAGTGGTTCACCCTGATCGTCTGAGACAGATGCCTGCAAAACTTCTTCAGATGCACTGCCAGCCGGATCCTTACTGGCCTCCAACACAGGCGTGGCAGAGAAATCTGACAACACAGCTGGGCAAGCCTCCAGGTTTATAATGACCTCAAGAGAAACATCTGGCAGAGGCTGGACAGCGGAAGATTCCGGTCGTACCTTCTTCTTCCCTAACGGCTGACCCTCTGGACAGGAGATTCCTTCTATTGCATCTTTAGTGAGAAACTTAAGATGCTGGTTCTCAAGATACAAGGAAAGGGAAAAAGTCAACTGTGAAGGGTTTTTAAGAAAAACGCCTGACAAATTGAACAAGACGTATGGTCATGACACGCTCCTAGATAAAAAAAGACTCTTATTGTGGTGGTCTTTATGGGGAATCTGTCTCCCACACTGGCATTCACACTTCCTGGATGGCACTACCCCCAAGGAGCACAAAACAAGACAAGAAAAAACAAGAAATCCCAATAGGACACATCTGCAACTGCAAAGAAGTCAGCAAACAGGAGTAGGTAGTCACCGGAGAACAAAAATGCATTCAACTGCCTGAAAATGGATGCATGCAAACAGGCCAATGGTGAAAAAATACGTTTGGTCTGGCAGCAAAGAAGTTCTGATTATTGTAGGCCTGAATGTCACCTTTATGCCCTATGCTACACAAAGAGCATTTGAGTGACATTCAGCGTACCTTTAAAGCAGTAGGTCTTTGATAGACTGGCTGGACGTCAGGCTTCCATGGCAGGGAATTCCATATGAGTGAATGCAAGGACATCTATCATTACACTTATCTCCTGTGGCCAACAACATATGCAGATTTGCAAAAGTTTGCAAATTTTAAACTAATCTCCTGCAAAGCATCATCAGAGGATTGCAGTGCTTGTCTTGATATAAACTGCAATGTTATTTTACTTACTAAAGTCCTGCATGCCATACATTCAGCTGTTCACATCTGCTCATGTGTCTTGCTGTGGAGACAAAACCATCAAATCTGGAATGATTGAAAAGTAAGGTCTGTCATGGACAGGAAAAAGAGGAAGTAGTCAGATCATGGTTTGGTCTCGTGAGAAGAAGGAGAAAAGAAGACTAGCCCAACAGAAGAGGAGAGCTTCAGAAAGATCTTTGTTTTCCATTTCATCTCATACAGGAGATTTGGAGGTTGATCAGGCAAACTGAGAAGGCTGTGGGAGACGAAGGACAGGAAACCTGAAGACAGTAGTTCTCACTGCCTAGAGGAGCAGGCGTGCAGCAATTTGATGAATAACCAGGTGTGTGGAAGGAACAGCACAAGTCTACAGACAAATAATATATCTTTCATGCTTAAAAGAACATATGTGACTTTGGATAAACTGATAGAGAGCCAAATGCTCAGTTACAATAATTTGTTCAGCAGTTTAGATTAACTGTGTGCAGCATTTAGTATTTAAGCAGATCAGCAGGAATACATAATTCTTTCACCTTTTTAAATGTTTCTTCATGTAATATTGATCATCTGTACCACATGATTTTATATAATCATATACTGTATTTGTTGTCCTGTTCGATTCTCAGCTAGAGCGTCTTCTGTGTGGAGACATGCGTGAATGGGCATACGGAGTTCTGCGACACAACAACAACATATACTGTATATTTTTTTTATTTTGTTCTTTTTTATTCTTATTCTGACAAAGTCTTGGTTAAAGCAGTGAAGGAGAAATGACTTAACCAGTTGTACTAAAGGAGACTGTTTTCTAAGAAGTATACATTTTTGCTTATTTATAGTTGATATTTGCTGTTGGCATTTCCTTTGAGTATTTAAAAATGCTTTTGCAGTTGAACTGCTTATTTTGCTTGTAATACAAAGTCTGCAGATGTGCTTGTGCATTTGCTGTGGAACTGAATTTCAAGTGCCAATGATTTCTGCCAATCGTTTCTGTTCTGCTGTATGCAACAATGCAACTTTTTTAGTCCTTGTTTTGCTTTGGTAGCATGCACATTTACTGTTAATAGTGTTTAATACAGTAAGTAATATAGCAATAGTAATACAGTGACATAGTACATATACCCTGGGGTTCAGGAACACTCTGTGCAAGAATAAGCTACTCTTGCACGGAGTGTTCCATGTCCATGTTGAGCAACAGCGTGCCTTGCATATTTATGAATCCATGTATGAGTGCATGGGGCATGTCCGAGTTGTGCACGGACACTAAACACTCCCCCCTGCACTCAGAAAGTGCTGTAAGGTACTTTCTAAGTCATACTGGCATAATATTAGAGCTTAGCTCTAATATTATGCAGTATCTCAGTGTCTGCGGACACTGAATGTAAAATAGATCATTTCATTGTCCACAGACACTGAAATAAAAATGGCCAGAGGAAAGCAATAACGGGGGGTGTCACAGCTTCTGTGACACACACCCTGTATTGTTAAAGCACCATATGACACTTCTGCATCCTGCAGAAGTAGAAAATGTGTGCACATGCACACATACATACCTCTCAACCATACAGATTTTCACAGAATGTCCAGATTTTTGCCTCATATTTTTGGTCCACTTTCCATAAAATTATGGTTTTTGGGCAAATTAGTGGAAAATCATTAAAGACTGAAGTTGGAAAATAATGAGAGACATTTAAGTATCAGACATTATACCCTCCAAAAAATTCATGCCAATGCAAAGCCTGTTATTCTATCAACTTTCTAAGTTGGCAAAAGCAATATTTAAAAAATTGTCCCTATTTTTGGGTCTTTATCCCACTTTTATTTATGGCTATGTCCAGATTTCTTGTTCTAATAGGTTGAGAGGTATGCAGACATAACAGGGTATAAATCCCCCAAATGTAAATAAGCACAAGCACAGCCCCACAAAAACAAGAAAGTCCATAGAGAACATGTCATGCATCAGCATGAAACTCACAGAATCCTGAAAGGCCAGCCATTGCCATTATGTCACACATGCAGTCCCAAGTAGTTGTCAGAACACCACAATACACATCCATATTACCTAAAAAATAATAATAATATATCAAATTTTTTAACGCCCTAAGGAATGTTTAAGTGTAGCTAAGTGGGTATGTACATTACATCTTAAACATCCTATAGGAGCTAAATGAAAATAGACAGACAAAGCTTTTAAACCATGGTAGTGTAGTGGTTAGAGTTGCAGCTTTACATGTAGGTGTTCAAGTCCCAAAAAAGATAGCTTATTTTCTTATGTGAAAGTAGTGTTAAAATAATTTAACTTAAATTATGTAGCAACTATTTTTTTCAACCAGGGTAGTGTAGCAGTTCCAAAAGTGAGATGTCAGTGTAGAAAAGATATGAAACCCCCACATAAAAACATGTGCCTCATACAGTATAGTCACACAAGAATATAATGTAATGAAAGCACACAGGGTCATGTCATGGAAGGTAAACATAAAATTATAATGTGAATGTAAATATTTATTTTATATTATGCAATGACTGGCCATTAACATACAAAAATGAGTACGCTAATTGGCCAGCCCAAACAGAGTGTCTGTTGTAAATCCGAGAGTATACTAATGGAAAAAGGTTCGGTTGCCTGGACTTTTTCCATTTGCATATCTACTGTTTTTTTTTTGTTTTTTTTTGTCTGGAGAGATAGCAATAGAGAAATGAAGATCTCCGTTGCTTTTTTTAACATATCTCACTATGTGTTTCGAGTTGAAAAACTCATATAACATAGCAAGATATAAAAAATGCAATACAGATCTTTCTTTCAACAGAGAAAGGAAGATCTCTGTTGCTTTTTTAATATATCTCACTATGTTATACGAGTTCTTCAACTCATATAACATACTGAGATATGTTAAAAAAAGCAATGGAGATCTCACTATCTCCATTGCTACCTCTGTACAGCACTGATGTACTGCGTAAGTGTGGGAACATGTCCCTTATGCATTCGCAGTACATCAGAAATGCCTCAGGATACCGGAAAACCGTGGAAGGGCAGCACAGAGGCATGATACAATGACATCATATAAGAAAGGTAAGTATTGTTTTTCTTAAATAATGTTATTGTATAATAAATAGCAATAACCCATGGCTGGGTGTGGGCAATGCTGGATTTACCCACAGTTAGCATTGTTTGGTCACTCTAGCTACACCCTCGTGACCAAACCACACCAACTGTGGGTAAATCCAGCATTACCCAAATCTGTCCGTGGGTTATTGCTTAATTATAACATTATAAGTATAATATGCATAAATGTGCCTTAATCAGTCTGTATCCATCAAACCTTGTTCTGCCCAGCAACAAATGAGTCGGCTCTGCCAAGTTTCAAACCCAGGATGCTGCCCTTTATAATCACTGCACCATCTCTGCTGTAAGAATTAGCTGTGCTTTAACGAACAAGGTCATTTAATATTAGTTCTGAGTGTTAAACCCATGACCATGAACACTATAGTCAGAGGAATGTACCACTACACTAGCTGAACTGTAGGAGTTAATGTTGCTTTTATAAACATATCAACAGAGGCATACAACATTAGGGAGAAAGCTTTGTGGAACTTTTCGTGTATTGTATATAGACATACACAAACACACACACACACATGCACACACACACACACACACACACACACATATATATATATATATATATATATATATATATATATGTATACACACATATATATATATATATATATATATATATATATGTTTGATGAAACATATATATGAAAACGCAGAGTCATAATATAGATATACATATACTACAACTGAGGAATAAAGCAAGATGCGGTATTATAACTGTATTTAATTAAGCGCTTTTCGTCCACCACTTTAGAATGAACTTCATCAAGTAAAAGTCATATCAAAATCTTTCTTTAAATACTCCTCCTAAAAGATCATGTGACTAAAATTTCGTTATAAAGAGACATTACTTGGAAAAACTCTCTCCATGTAGTTCAAAATACATTCTGAAAATACATTTTTAAGAAAAGTAGTAGCAACTTCTCTAGAAATGATGAATAAAAAAAAGATAATTACAAGATGTTCTAAGATGAATAAAACAATAAACTTAATGGACTTTATACTGCCATGTTCTATCTCATCAAATGTTTAAACTTCAATAAACATGCAATAGAACAGATATCATTCAAGCCAGGATGACTATATGAGTTGAGTCGCACTTGCCACAACAGTTCTAATTTCTCAAGTTCTAATTTAAGTGGCCCAACCCTAGGGTTTTGAATTGCTTGTTCAAAGAGATTGCGAACATTTGTACAACATTAGCAAAAACAGATTGGAAAATGCACTAGCCAAACAAGTGACAAATCACACTGACCATAAGTTCAAGTTCTGTGTCATTGAACAAGCAATTTAAAACCTAGGGTTGGGCCACTTACATTGGAACTTGAGAAATTAGAACTGTTGTGGCAAGCGCGACTCAACTCATATAGTCATCCTGACTTGAATGATATGTGTTCTATTGCATGTTTATTGAAGTTGAAAAATTTGATGAGATAGAACATGGCAGTATAAAGTCCATTAAGTTTACTGTTTTATTCATAGGTTCATAGGTTCATAGGTTGGTACTAGGCTATCGGCCCTAGGGCCTATACAAGCCTAGCCATAACAATTCCCTGGCTATTTCTTCCCACAATATTTACTTTCCTGGACCCCTGTCTAGCAGGGCGACTAACATGATCCCCGGGGTGAATTTCCTATCTTCCATCCAATCGTCAAGTTTCATTTTGAAGAGGGCCAAAGAGGCACTCTGCTTGACATGTATGGGCAGTCTATTCCAGAGTCTGGGGAGTCTCTGGGTCAGGAAGCTATCCCTCCAGCATGTTTTGTTCCTTGTGATAACAAGGTTTAGATCCCTGGAGTGTGTGGCTCTGAGGGATTGGGATTTCTTTAAGTGTGGCATGTCCAACAGCTCTGGGTTTGACATGGCCTTGTATGTTAAGCAGAGATCGCATCTGAGGAGACAATATGCGACAGAGTATAGCTGGAGTTTTTTTTTAGATGGTCAGCATAGGGCATCTGCTTTAGGCCTGTGATTCTTTTAGTGAGGTATTTCTGCTGCCTTTCTAGTTGTTGCAGAAGTCTTAAGAGGTACATACCAAACAGGGTGTTGTATTCTATAATGGGTCTAATGAGGGATGAGTACAGTGGGACAATGACCTCCTTTTTTCTGGATGAAAAGCCCTTAGTGACGAGGTGTGCCACATAGAAGGATTTCCTGACTGTTGTGGCGATGTGGTTATCGAAGGTGAGACCACTGTCCACCTGTGTCACTAAGTCTCTTATGACACTTTCGGTGTTTAGTGTGCTGTCACCTATGTGGTAATTCATGAGTACATGTTTTTTCCCAAAGGGGATAACTATACATTTCTTGGCATTGAGCTTGAGCCCATGGCTCTGGCACCAAGCATCTGTTTCTGTAAGGCCCTTTTGTAGAATATCCACATCATTTGGGGATTCAATAATGACTCCCAGTTTGCAGTCATCTGTGTTGGCCTGTACTTCATAGAAGTAGATGCCAAACAAGAGTGGACCCAGGACTGAACCCTGAGGTACTCCACTTGTCACTTGTCACTTGTCTGGAGCTGGATTTGGAGTCAGCTACTTTTACAGTGTGGGTTCTGTCAGTAAGCCAGTTGGCAACCCATCGAGTGATGTAGGGATTAATGCCCAGCTTAGTAAGTTTATCTATGATTCCAGGGATAGTGTTGAAAGCCTTGGCGAGGTCCAGATAGGCTGTGTGGACAGCCTTACCCTCATCCACAGCTCTGGAGACTGATTCAAAGAAGTCAATCAGGTTCAGGAGACAAGATCGACCCTTCACAAACCCTATGGGGTCCAATGTTTGAAGATTGCCAATGTCTTTTTTTATAAGTTCCATGATAATACATTCCATGGGGTGGCCACGGTGGTGCAGCGGTTAGCATTGCCGCCTCACAGGAAGAGGTTCTCCAGTTCGATCCTTGGCTGGGGTGCTTTCTGTGCGGAGTCTGCATGTCCTCCCTGTGGTCGCGTGGGTTTCTTCCAGGTGCTCAGGTTTCCTCCCACATCCCAAAGACATGCTGTAGGTGGATTGGACACTCTAAAATGGCCCTAGGTGTGAGTGTGTGTGAGTGCCTTCTGTGGAAGGTTGGGCACCAGGCTGGCAACTCGACACCATAAAAACATCACTGCCAATCATGAGCAAACAGGTGATCTGCTGTGGTGACCCCTAACCGGGAAAAAGCCGAAAGAAGACTATAATACATTCCATGACCTTGCAGATCAGGCTTGTCAGACTGATGGAGCAGTAGGTCCCAGGATCCAAGGTGGATTCCCCCTTGTGGAGTGAGATAACTGTAGCTGTGCGCCACTCAGTGGGCACAAAGCCTGAGGTGAGGCTATGATTAAACATGACACTTAGGTGAGGTGCCAGTTCATGTAGTACACAGCCCAGGATGTCGTCCGGTCCCATGGATGCTGTATTCTTAGCTTTGGAGAGTGCAGTTTTTACCTGTGTAGCCATTATTACTGAAATTTGGCAATATTTCGTTATTGAGATAGGCCCTTTAGGGGGTGAAAGGGGGGTGAAGTTGGCACTGAATCGATCTGCCAAGATATTGGCAATGTCCTTGGGATCAGTATATTTAATGCCATTCTGTTGTAGCTCAGAGCAGATCTGAGCATTGCCATTTAGATTCTTGACATAGCTATAGAATGCCTTGTGGTTGTCTTTGGAATCTTTGGCAATTTTATTTTCGTAACTAGCTTTGGAGGAGTTTATAAGGGATCTCAGCTTCTTACTGAGGCTGGTAAGGGAGTTTTTTCCATCCTGGTATTTTGCTCTTTTCTGCAACAGTTTCTTCCTTTTGTTGTAAAGTTTGTTTATGGCAGGGAACCACCAGATTGGCTTCCTTTTTTTTATAATCACTGCACCATCTCTGCTGTAAGAATTAGCTGTGCTTTAACGAACAAGGTCATTTAATATTAGTTCTGAGTGTTAAACCCATGACCATGAACACTATAGTCAGAGGAATGTACCACTACACTAGCTGAACTGTAGGAGTTAATGTTGCTTTTATAAACATATCAACAGAGGCATACAACATTAGGGAGAAAGCTTTGTGGAACTTTTCGTGTATTGTATATAGACATACACAAACACACACAAACACACACACACATGCACACACACACACACACACACATATATATATATATATATATATATATATATATATATGTATACACACATATATATATATATATATATATATATATATATGTTTGATGAAACATATATATGAAAACGCAGAGTCATAATATAGATATACATATACTACAACTGAGGAATAAAGCAAGATGCGGTATTATTCAAACTGTATTTAATAAAGCGCTTTTCGTCCACCACTTTAGAATGAACTTCATCAAGTAAAAGTCATATCAAAATCTTTCTTTAAATACTCCTCCTAAAAGATCATGTGACTAAAATTTCGTTATAAAGAGACATTACTTGGAAAAACTCTCTCCATGTAGTTCAAAATACATTCTGAAAATACATTTTTAAGAAAAGTAGTAGCAACTTCTCTAGAAATGATGAATAAAAAAAAGATAATTACAAGATGTTCTAAGATGAATAAAACAATAAACTTAATGGACTTTATACTGCCATGTTCTATCTCATCAAATGTTTAAACTTCAATAAACATGCAATAGAACAGATATCATTCAAGCCAGGACGACTATATGAGTTGAGTTGCACTTGCCACAACAGTTCTAATTTCTCAAGTTCTAATGTAAGTGGCCCAACCCTAGGGTTTTGAATTGCTTGTTCAAAGAGATTGCGAACATTTGTACAACATTAGCAAAAACAGATTGGAAAATGCACTAGCCAAACAAGTGACAAATCACACTGACCATAAGTTCAAGTTCTGTGTCATTGAACAAGCAATTTAAAACCTAGGGTTGGGCCATCCTGGTATTTTGCTCTTTTCTGCAACAGTTTCTTCCTTTTGTTGTAAAGTTTGTTTATGGCAGGGAACCACCAGATTGGCTTCCTTTTTTTGGAGGAGAGCATCTTGGTTCTATTTGGGATGGCACGATTCATGCACGAGTGGATGTGCTCGTACAATGCCTTAGTGTAGGATTCAGCAGTCAAACTTTCAGTTCCTGTCTGCATGGGTGTCATGAGGTTTGTCACTTCTGACTTGAGTAGCATGAAGTTGACTTTGGAGAAGTTTTTTACAGAGGTTTCCTTACTGGGGGGTGGGGGAGGGATGTGGATGTTAAGATTGATTAGCTTATGGTCAGACCTGACCAACGAGGGGGTAACCATAGGTGTGGAGCATTGATTTCCCATGTTGGTAATGATCAGGTCTAGGATATTGGAGCCCACTGGTGGTACTATGGATGAGTTGATCCAGGGCATTGGAATTTATGAATTCCAAGAACGTTGGGCAAAAGTGTTGGTACATGAGTAGTTTTCCCAGTTAATGGCAGGGTTGTTGAAATCACCCAGTATTAGGGTGTTTGGTTGTATCTTAATATTTTCCAGTATGTTTAGAAAGGTGTAGTGAGAATCTTGGGGCATGGTGGGGGATCTGTAGCAATCTACAGTTTGGATAGCAGTCTTACCTAGTGTTAGTTGCACCTGGAGAATTTCACTTGCATTGTGTTGGGCAACTAGCCTGGTGGTGTGAATATCCTTGGTGAATATAGACACTCCTCCACCTTTAGTGTTTTGATCCAGGTTTGGTGGCTGAAAAGTGTGATAAGAGTTGTAGCCTGGTATTGCAGGGGTGCTATCTGGAGCCTTGAACCAGGTCTCAGTTACTGCACAGATATCGATGTTCTTCATTTTTAGGAGGGGCCTAGAGAGAGTGCATTTTGAGGTTTAGACTTCTAGCATTGAGTAGCATTACCTTCAGATTTTACATGCTTGTACCTGTTATGGTGGTGGCTTTGTCCTTTGTACTTTGCCTAAAAAAGACACTATAGCAGTGGCAAGAGCCTTAGCCCAGTAACCTGAATCCCAAGGGCAACAGGTGCAGACCATCTCTGGTAAAGCATCGTGGTCTGTTGATCATGTCATCCTAGGCAGACAGATACTGGATCCCCTTTGAATGACACCAGAAGCTTAGCCAATTGCTGAAGTCAATAATTTTGTCCTTATACTGTGGCATTATTCTGGGAAAAGGCAGGATGCTACTCAGGGCTAGGGTCATGCCTGCCTGGGCCACATGATCCAAGAGCTCTTCCATGTCTCCTTTCATGTAGTCCAGGGAGGTACGTCTCAAGTCATTCACTCCAACATGGACAATGACAGAGTCATATTTGTACTTGTTGTGGAGTGACTTGAGTGCATGCATTATGTGGGGATCCTGGCACCTGACAGGCAGCTGACTGTAATTTTCTCCTTGTTCAGCCTGGTGAGTGGGACATCAGTGTGGCTGACTATAGAGTCACCTGTGACTAAAGTGCTGGGTATGTTGTCTTGCCTTAGAGGCTGTTGTTGGGTGGCACACTGGTGTTGTGAGCTATGTGACACTTTGGTTGTGATTGGTGTTTGTTTGCGTTTCAGCCTCAGAGGTCCTTGTTGCTTGAGCAGGTTACTGTTAAGGGTCTCCGCATATGAGGGTTTAGTGTTGCTATGTGAGGGTGTTGGTGATGTGGGTTTAGAAGGGCTATGTGTTGCTTGCATAGTAGTGTGGGTGTTAACCTTCTCCTCTTGACTGTCTAGCACAATCTTGGGTGGAGAGAGCTTTGCTTCCAGTTTGGCTATGTGAGTGCATCTCTTGCAGGTTGTAGTGTTGGGTGGTAGGAGGAGAGGGTTGTCTGTGTACATGACACAATTGCTGCATTTCCCAAGTATACCCAGATTCACCAGGTGTACAGGAGAAATCACCTGAAGCTGACCCCTGGACATGTCTGGTTTGGTGCTTTTTTTTTTTTTGAAAAGTACAAGAGCTGTTTTCCCTTACCTTAGCAATGTACTTTGCAGTTATAGGCTGTTTAGTGCCTACAATTAATTTCTCCTTATTAACAAGGAGAGTTGAGTGCTTGTATCAGTTTAAGGCTTTCTAGTGCTTTCCAGCAGGTTTTAGAGCAAGTGCTAGTCACAGGGAATGCTTAAAGGTAAGATGAAAAAAAAATTATCCTAAACACTGCAGTGTGCACTAGAGGAGTTAGATGTGAAAGTAGGTAGCTTAAGTTTTACCTGTCTAAAAAGTTAAGTTTTATTCTTCATTTCATTTCAATTCATCTTAGAACATCTTGTAATAATTTTTTTTTATTCAACATTTCTAGGGAAGTTACTACTACTTTTCTTAAAAATGTATTTTCAGAATGTATTTTGAACTACATGGAGAGAGTTTTTCCCAAATAATGTCTCTTTAAAATGAGATTTTAGTCACATGATCTTTTAAGAGGCATATTTAAAGAAAGATTTTAATATGTCTTTTATGTGATGAAGTTCATTCTAAAGTGGTGGACGAAAAGCGCCAAATTAAATACAGTTTGAATAATACCGTACCTTGCCTTATTCCTCAGTTGCAGTATATCAAGTTTGTTTGGTCAATTTTCATTAATATATATATATATATATATATATATATATATATATATATATATATATATATATATAAAATATAAAGAAAAACAATTTTATATATATATATATATATATATATATATATATATATATATATATATGTGTTGTTTTTGTTTCTTTCGGCTTTTCCCGGTTAGGGGTCGCCACAGCAGAACTCCGGTCCGCTAATGATTGGCAGTAGATTTTTACGTACCGAGTTGCCAGCTCTGATGCATAACCTTCAATGAAGTTACGCCCATTCACACGTCTCCACACAGAAGACGCTTTAGCTGAGAATTAAACAGGACAACGTCTTACTGTGAGGCGACAACGCTATGTATATAACATGTAGTGCAGTTATATCTCAGAACCATCCATCTCAACCTGTTAGTGCAAGAAACCTATACAATGATTGTAAAAGGGGTGATGGGCCACATATATGGACATATTTCAAAAACTGCTGTTACAAATGAAGACGTGTTACAACAACAATGTGTGTTTCAGCGGACAATTACTGAAGGATATGATGATGGAAACTGAAATGTCATGTCATTTATTTACTGACATAAATCCTTAGATCATCACCGTGATTTACCAGACAGATAGAAATAAATTGTGAAACTGAACAAAAGTATGGTCCAAACATCTGGACATTTTGTGAAAAATCTGGCAGTGGAGAGGTATGCTCAGAACCCCTTAGTGCAATGAATGTGAATCAAGCTTGACAAAGTGGGGGGACAAAGGCCTGAAAATAGGGACATGTCCAAAATACATCAGTAGACAAGCTGAGAATGTTCATGTAGTAACAGTGTATGTCCTAACATATATCAACTTAAATATCACAATTCCAGGATTCAATTGCTTCTCATTAGTTAATGACCACAGTCCCCACATCATCCCATTGATGTGTTATGCATACATAACAGTTATGTGGACCAGACCAAATATATTGGCCACACAACTGGACATCCTATGAATATGTGGACATAACACAACATTAGGGAAACTACACTGAGCTACCGAGCAATGTCCAGACTACAATCAGACTGACATAACACTACCCAGGTCCGGCTCTGGGGCTGTACACATGCATTAGCAAATATAACAGGCACTACAGGGATGTAACACTAGTGGAAAACAGACACTGGAGTGAAAGTGCATGCCCCCAAACAAGTGCACCACAGTCACAGTGATGTACCAGTAAGCAAACTGAACACGGCAGTATAATACTGTGCGAGCAACCACATACCGTTTGCCACTCATACATTACCCCTACATATACTGCCCAAATTCACAGTGTACTGGGAATCCTGAGGTGTTACACAACATTTCACAGTCAACCCCTACAAGAATACGGATCTGATAGACCACAAGCAGCTGTAGCTGCATGCAGAGTCGGATAGCTAAAAGATGTACGGGACTCACAGCTGCTATTCTCCCTACCCAGCCCAACAAACATATACACACAACACTGCTACACAGTCTTGGCAGTCTGTTCACAATGGCCAAACAGACATAACTATCATATGTGTAGATTTCCACAGAATTACCAGGGTGTGGACCCATAACCCTGGCCACCACTGCATACCTTGGCTAGGAGTCTGCCAGGTCATTGGCATGATAACTGGAGTGCAGTTGGTAATTAATGATGTACCATACCTCTGCACCTCATAGTGCAGGACATGTGGACAATGCAGGGCATACTTGTGGGACAGGGGGCTGTAAAGTGGAACATATCACACATAATGGTGTTACAAACTGAAACAGTCGCTGCTGTTTCATGTATTGTTGTAACATCACATCCCTAAAGGATATGATGTCTGGAACACCAAAGGATGACAACACTTACTGACTACAGTCCTCACATTATCCTACCAACCCCACAAAAACAGATGTTGTTTAAGGAACAGACCAAGCATAATAGGCAAACATCTAGCCAGTCTGTGGACAACATGCCAGTTGAGAGGCATGTCAGAGGCATATCACTGTCAGATGTCAAGTTGTCCAGTAAATGCATGTCCAGACAAACCCTGTCAATGTAGCAACCCTCCTTGTGTATAACAGCAGTAATGACATACATTCTGTACCAAAATCTGGAGCTTTGTCTTCCATGTTGTTGGTCTGTCTCCACATGTCCTGTCCTGTGAGGTATTTTCACCTACTGTCTGTGAAGCTGTAGCCCCCACAATTCCTTTATGTCCAATGCACAGGCAAGGGAAATAGGCAAGGCCCACATGAAGGGCATCCCATATGTTGGAACTAGCAGCTGTGTCCAGGCCCACAACACAATACTATGTGGGCACCTACATAGCTTTATGGCCTCAGCAATACCCAACAGGATAACATCAACCCTCTCAAGGTAGACTGAACGCCTGTGGTGGACAGCAGCAATACACAAAACACAGACTTGGTCCCTATATTGGCCATACAGGGCAAATCAGTAGCACGCACCAACTTGGCATCAAGTCAGCCTTTGTCTGATCATGCATATAAGGTCACAGGTGGAGTACTGTAAGGCTAACTATGAGTACATATTGGACACATCCACCAAGGCCAATCACAAGGCCATCTTCACATATGTCTGCAATCTCTGAGGCAACAAACCAAACCACCCTGTAATGGTGGCTAATCAGACCACATACACACACAACATAGCTATAGGCAACCTCTGCAGATAGATTTAGGGCAAATATCACCCCCTGGCTCAGCAAATGTACAGCTGGATATGCACAGCACCCACACCCCTCCCCCTCATCACCAGTGAGCACATACATATTGCCTACTGAAAGGCAATAAACGTAAGTATACATGGCATCTGATAACATCCCTCTCTGCATCCTACATGAACTCAGGCATATGCTCCCAGCTCCATTACACACTGTAGTCACACCAAGCTTTGGCACCATCCACACCTCATCCACATGGAAGATGACCAATGTCATCCCTTGACACAGACATGCATGAGGAGTACAGGAATAGGAAATTAACTAGCCCTCATTGGGGGAGAATATGACATTTCAGGACTAGCAGTGCAATGCAAGCAGATACAGTACTGATACAGTACAGGAGTATGGTGTGGTTGTGAGGTGTGGCTACTGCTATTCAATGTAGCTGTGCAGGTTCTGTACATACTTTTGCCAAATGTATGAGGTCCTGTGATGTGTCCCCATTTTTATGTCTTCCAGGTGCAATGTCGCATCAGCAAAGGTCAACTTTCTCAGCTGCTGCTGAGACAAATATAGTCATAGAAGCCATAATACAGAACCATGCCATAATGTTTAACTGGAGCCAGAGACATCTGCAGGAGAGGACCAGCCTGTGGGATGACCTTGTCCATAGGGTAAATGATGTCGGCCTGCATGCATGTACATACAAGCAGGTCTGGCATCGTGAAAGTGACCTCATACGCCATGCATGGCAAAGGACTACTGCAGTGGCCATGGACTGCACAGCCACATGTGTGGGCCTGGCCTTGCAGCCCAACTGACAACCACTGGGGAGCTCCTAGGATACCTTCGGGCACCCATCCCAGTACATCAGAGTATAGACCCCCCCCCACATACTGGAAATGAGTGCCACCCAGACAATGGATGAGGAGTATGCAGGTAAGGCCCCAGTGTAAATGACTAGACTAGTGTAGAAGACATACTTGTAATTGCAGAGTATGTGCATGTGTCAGGTCAGATTGCAGTTGTGGATGGGGTTTTCTAATGCATAGACATGCACATCTATGTTGTAGGACAGCAAATTGTGTAGTATTGGGGGTTGTACTGTAAATGTGCAGACATGCTGCATCCATCCTGTACCAATGCCACATATGGGTCTGCTGGCAATACTTCCCTCCCACAACTACCTAGGTCCCTCCGGTCTGCATAAGGGACGGCAGCCTGCAGCTGGTGAGTATGCAATTGTTCTGTTGTGGTTTACCAATACCCCAGGCATGTGAAGGCCATGCAATGTACCATGCACATAACTGTCACTCATAGACATATTGCTTTATGTGCATGTTTGCTTGTGTTGGGGTTAACTGCATTGCATCACAGCAGTCACCACAGGGGCCTATCTGATGAGAATGTAACATCCCTGTAGCATACCTCACACCTTGTCAGTGCAAGACCTCTGGACAGAGACCAACAAAATGGGTGGACAAATGGCCTAAGGTAGGGACATGTGTGAAACATTACTGTCATGTAGTGGATATAAACAGTGTACACACCCCTGTTAAGATGCCAGGAGTTTGTGATATATGCACAAATTGAGACCACAATATGTCAGTCCACACCTTTTCCAAACTGTAATGTGACTTATGACATGAACAATTCACCTGTAAAGCCAATCAGTCTGTTGGCCACCAAATATGGAGTATACAAGCCTCACAATAAGCTGGATGCATATGTGTGCACACCTTTCAAATAATATGTTATTGCAGCAGCTTGTGATTTACTGACAGCATACAGTCTGCTTGGGTACACACCTGCCATCAATGAAAGGCACTCTGAGTAACACCAAATAACAGTCTGCTGTCCAAGTGGGATAATCATGACATTTGCTAAGTTGCCTGCAACAGCAGCAGCCATGGCTTGCAAACAGCTTACAAAGCAGCAACAGGATCTCATATTTGAAAGGTATCAGTCAAGAGTAGGGTAGAACATTATCACCACAGCATTGCATACACCATGGAACACAGTGGAGACAGTTGTCAAGAGGTGGACTGAATATGGGACAACAGTGCTGTTGAAAAGAACCTAACATCCCTCCAAAAATGATGACAACACATGTCAAGACCTGGTCAGGGAGGTTGCCAGGGGACATACAGCAACACCAAGGGAGTTGCAGGAATCTCTTGCTAGTACTGGTGTTGTGTACTACCTGTGAGAACACTCTCCCATATTCTGCATACGTCTGGCCTATGGGGTAGGGTCAGAAGACAGAAGCCTTTCCCCACAACAAAAACATCCAGTGGTGGATACAAATTGCAATACAGCACATCACATCTCCCAAAGGCAGGTGTGAAAATGTGTTATGGTGTAATGAGACTATGGATTGACCTCACTGCCACAATACCAAAAGGTATGTGTGGTGACAAGCAACACCTCTCATAACCTGAAGACCAACATCCCCATGGTGAATCACACTGGTGGCAGTGGCCTGCTGTGGAGATGCCATTCCAAAGCCAGAGCAGGGCCTGTAGTCACGGTGCTGGGAATTCTGAACATTTCCAAATAACACCCATGTCTCCCCAAAATCTATCAGGCGTCTGCAAGAACACTGAGGATGGGGAGGTGTGTCAGCATTCAACATGACAAAGAACTGAAACAGACATCCATAGCTACCTAAGAATGGCTCCACCTGAACGCACTCATGCTTATGGATTGGACCAGCCAGAGCCTAGACCTACACCAGATAAAAAACTCCAGTGTGACCTGACAAGGGCTGTGCACATGAGCTGCCCTTGCAATCTGACAGAGTTGGGTGACCTTTACATGGAAGAGTGGCCAATTAATGCCAAGTCAGGATGTGCCATGCTAATAGACACCTTCACAAAAAGTGTGAATGCTGTAAGCCACTTACAAGGTGCTTCAACAATGTATCATTTTAAGGGTGTGCACACTTATCCAATTACCATATTGTACATATTGCAGTCATTATATTTTACATGTAGCACATGTGTTTGTTTATCGATTGGATTGCACTGGTCATATGTCACATGAAAGGTGGGTAACATATTTGAATGGATTATTGTGGTCTCATCTTGTGTAATACAAGAACATGGCATATTAACGGGGTTATGTACACTTATCATATCCACTGTAAGCTTAGAAGGGTGACGGTGTAGCAGGAATTATGTGACCATACATTCACTGCTGGTTTGGAGGTCTGACACTCACTTGTATGTCATTAATCAGTGATGTCACTCCTCAGATCATCCCACTTATGCATCAGAGAAACACAGGGGTTATGAGAAATAGAGCAAACATATGAGCCAGACATTTTTACACATCCTGTGAGGATATGTACAGTTGTGAGGTATGTTCTGCTGTACTTGCCACTGTGCTATACAGGTGAACAGCAATGATGTGTACATGGGTGTAGTCTGTGCTGGGAAATGGTCATCACATACTAACACTGATCATGTATCCCAGAGCTCTATATTGTTAGTTACATTTAGTAAAACTGGCTGCAATGCATGATGTTGAGGGCTGTGTGTCATGCATATCACCATTTGGGTAATGTGTGGTCTGTGTAACAGATTTGTGCTACCTCACCTGTAAGTGTGCGCGTGTGTGTGTGTGTGCGCGTGTGTGTGCGTGTGTGCGTGTGTGTGTGTGTGTGTGTGCGTGTGTGCGTGTGTGCGTGTGTGTGTACCAGCAGGTATTGATGTACATATGCTGTCTTCCCCTCATAGGTGGCAATGGGGTTTGGGTTCCCTCCTTTTGGAAACTGATGTCATTATCTCTGCAGACAATGATGACAGGAATAGTGAGGTACAGGTGTGGTTGTCAGGGGCTGAATCTGTGCCATTGGTTGGCACCCCACTCATGTCCACACCATTCCTGCACTGTGACAATGGCCACACATACCCCATCACCAGTGGCCACAGATGATAGACAGTTGGCAGGTGGTTGCATTGAACAGGCTAGTGTGGTGACTATGGCAGTGGGAGTGTAGGTACTGGCCATAGCCAGAGTGCAGTTAAAGTCCCACACAGGTGGATGGACAGAGGTGCTTGCAGAAGGAATGCTGCTCATTGGGCCACTGTTGCAAGTGCCACAGAAGGAGTCACCAGAAGCATGCTCCAGGCTGTCATGGATGCACAGGCACATAGTGAATGCCACAACACACAAATACTCAGGGTGATGGATGCAATTCTCCCTGATTTACATGGTGACATACATGACTTGTTGAGGCCACACATAATACTGAGGTCATGAATAAATGGTGGTGTGAGACATAATCCCCAACCGTGGCATGTCTGTGGTAGAGCATATGGTGGGAGATGGCCACATGGGTGTAGGTCATCACCAACAACAGCTGAGAGTGTATGGGGCTATGCACCTTCCCATTCCTTAATAACAGTGACACCAGCACTACCAAAGGGGGGGGTTGCAGTCCACATCATACCAGAGCAGGCCATGGCCACGTGGTCCTGTCCAGTCCTGTCAAGGGCACAGATCCAGCGTACATTAGTCACCATCAGGAAGGAGTACCACATCTAGCCTTGGGCCTGGTGATGCCAGAGATACCCCTGGCAGGACCAGTCCCCGTGCCTGAGGCCGGACACTGTGACCTGGACACCCTGCCATGTACAGTCCACAGCTGTCCAATATACCCCTGTGTAGGACAGCCACATGGTGTGACTGTGTACATACACACACACACACACACACACACACACACACACACACACACACACATCTGTATCACAGGCAGGTCACCTCCAGACACACACAGCACCTCTGAACAGCTCATCTATTGGATACCCCTCAAACACACACACATCATGTCAACCATATAGCCCAGCCTAGGCCTCTTGCAAACCCACACCACACCCTGTGCATATGATGATACCTGTGCCATATCCCTGTCATCCATACAAATGATGCATGGGCATGCTAATATGGGTCTGATGCACAGGGTGACTATAGTACAGTGTAGGTATGTAATACTATGCAAGGTGCTGTCTGCTTGCATTTGTTATGGGTACACATACAAGTGTATGTTACTTATTAGCCAGGATGCATTATTGCTGTTAGTACCACTGAGTGAATGTAGTTTAACATGTTGTATTCTGTTTGTGTTCCAGGTGTCTGTGTGTCTGCAGGCTGTGGCCCTGCAGACATTCCCAAGAGGGAGAATGGCAGACTGGGAATGCACCAACCATATCATATGCAATGTACAGCTTTATATGTGCATATACCAGGTGTGTATGCATGCAACAGTGTGTGATGGACACTGTTGTCAGACAGTGTGACCTTGCATACATACCCCTTGTCACAGACAGGTAGCCCTCAGACATGTCAGCTTAGTATTGTGTACTACCTCAGGCTCATACATACAGAACTGATTACTGCAGTACTGTCAACAGGTCCCTCACAAGCATAGCCATTACATTAACTGTAACAGAGTCACCTGTCAACACCTGTTGGCCATGCCATTTCTTTACCATACAATCATCCCTGATACAGTTGATGGGGGCATGCATGATACTGTGCATGACAGGTCTGTGGTATGTATACCTGACTCCACCGTGTGGAACAGGGAGATAAAATGGTATATCCATTGCATACGCACAGTATGGACTGACACATGGGATATGCATATAGCTTAAAAATGACTAACTACACCTATCTTGCAAGTCTCAAACCCAAAGCCCTGCACACCATTGCCACAGCAAGTTACCACTAAACCATTTGAGTATTTACAAATATATGCAAATACAATGGGTTAAATATAATAAATATTTGAAAATATGTAAAATATACTTAAAATATATTTGCATTAAACAAAAGACTTTGTATAAAATAAAATATATATATTTAAACAAATACTTGACTTGCAAGATAGGTGTAGTTAGTCATTTTAAGCTATGTTCTCATGAGATGTTAAGTTATTGAAATTACATGCAGTTTTTTAACACCAAAACTCAGTTTATAAAAAATGTTTATTAGAAAAATGTTTTTAGCATTGGTTTTAGGCTGTTTATATAAGATGTTAAATGAATTTTACTTTATAGTTACTCATAGTTTATTTATAAATTTAATAATTATAAGTAGTAGTAGGCAGATGCAGTTATAATGAGTAGGTGATTGTGTTTTTATGTATATGTCATGGATATTTAAGTTCTATTAATATTAATGAGTTGTTTAACCAATCAACGCTAAAGGAAGTTTATAAAGGAAGTGAATGTGAAACTAACAGTTCTCTGATGAAGTTTAACACTTTGTTTAAACAAAATCGCTAACAGGATATCTCATTTTAAAGAATAAAGGATTTGTGTGATTTTACAGCATAGTGGGCTTCTCTTTCATCTAAATTTGCTGCCAGTAGAGTCCGTGAACTGCTGTTTTTATTTTATTCCATTTTCAAAAATGCTAAGCACAGCTCAGCAGTGCGCAAATCCGCTAAGCTAAGTTGAGCAATGCTTAAAGTGGCAAATACATAGCAGTGCTTAACAGTGCACAAATCAGTTTAGCTGAGCTGAATACTGCTTAGAATGGGACTTCTTAGCAATGCTCTAACCAGCTAAGCAGAGTTACACATTGCTAAGTATTGCTCAGACAGGTCCTTTTTAAGAATTGCTTAGCTTGGCTTAGCAGTGCTTAGCAGAACTGAGCTAAGGGTAAACAACATTTTCCTTTAAAGAAATTAGAACTGGATATTAATTACTCATTTTTCATACATTATTATTAAGTGTTTGCATTTCACTTTACATGACTTCCCCCTATGTGCTTTTATTACATTACCTTGGGGTGTGAATGCACTGTATTGGATACCTGTGTTTAAATTGTGGTTTTAACTCATATCTCCACTGACACTGAGATTCTGGACCGACTACACTACCCTGCTTAACAAAAATCACTAACTACTTCACTAAATAAAATAAAATTTATATAAAAATGCTTTTCCATGTAAAAGCTGAATGGCCTGTACTGGTATTCAAACCATGTACTTACTCCTCACAAAGCCGTGACTCTAACCACTTAGCTGTGATAATTTCAGCTATATATTTCTATATAGCTTCTTGATACGTTTAAGCACTGCCGAGCAAAGCACCACGCCACTCAAACCCACTTAGTTATGCTTACTGTTTGAGGAAATGCAGGGGGTGTGTTACAGATACTGTAACACACCCCCTATATAACATTACTTCACATGCTTTCATTAAGTGTTAGAGGACACTTTCTTTATTGGAAAGTGCTGTACTGCACTTTAAAAGTGCTGGGTGTGTGTTACAGATCTGCAAGCACTGTAACACACTCCCTAGCACTGATTCAGTATCCATGTGCACAGCTCCCTCTCAGTAGCACACCTTCATTAATATGCAAGGTGCACTGCCCTGGGGGAGATACGAATACGGACACCATTCACTCTGTGTAGGAATAACACTTTTCCTACACAGAGATTATTAAATCTGGGGGTAAGTCTTTCAGATTTTTAAGTCAATTGTTCATTTTTTGTGAAGGTAAGAAGAAGGAACAACATGTGTCAAAACAGAATATTTCAAATAATTTTTCTAAGGCTATTACCTTTTGTTATATTCACTACAACAAAACTATTCCAGGCGGAGTCAGGACCAGCCCTCCATGGAAAGGGTTGAATTCTAGAAGAAGGAACTCGGTCCTCTGCATACTTTCACAAAGCATTATAAGCTTGACTCCTTGTCTAGGTCTAGATCAAGCTTTGGAGGACCATTTCCCCATGGGCTCCTGGAGTCTTCTTATTCCACTTCCCAAATGTGGTAAACTAGGGTAATCTACCTATATACCTAAGGCTACTGCAGCATTGATCAATATGATGAACATAGTAAAGTTGTGTAAGTAAACTTACCATAACAGCAGATATTCAAATGATCACTGCTGCAGTAGTCTCTCCCTCCTTCCAACCCCCTCCTTGTTTTTTTTTTTTTGTTTGTTTGTTTTTTTTTTTTTTTTGGCATATATTCTGTGCAAGGGTGTGGTTATAGATGTTTTGTTCTTCCTAGCATTTCCCTTTAGCAATCAGCCCCCTCCCTCTCTGTTGGCAGAAAAGCTGAAACTTGTCTTTTAGTCAGCTCAGCTTGAGCTGCCTGACAGGTTGGGTCTATAGAAAATGTTCTGAAACTTTGGAAACTGGCTGGCTGTTATATCCTTGGTAGGATATAACCCATATATCTAAGGCTACTACAGCAGTGATCATTCAAACATCTACTGTTATGGCAAGTTTACTTTCACAACTGTACTTTCCCCTTCTTTTACAGCCTCTGTAAGATACTAATCATTCATTCAGCATAACCTCCTTTCTCCTTTCTCATCTATATACACACATTAAACTTTTAATTTGCCATACATATATCTTATGTATTGATACTGTCATCTCATTTTCTAGAACTCATATACAGTTTTGTAATCTGCTACACATACAGTTAGACAGTTCCCTCAGGCCCTTATACCATAACAGATGCATAGCCTCATAGTTGTTTTGGGGAAACAGGGAAAATGTATGCAGACACAGGGAGACTACATAACTGCTTCACATGGAGAATGGAGGTCTGGAATGAACTCTGGATTCTGAAACTTCAAGGCAATCCTTACCACTAAACAACTATGTTTTACAGCACTTCAAATAATGTACAAATCAATTTTTCTAAACCACTTGTCCTTGTAAGGGGCACAGTGATATCAAACTAAGATTGGCAGATTAATCTTTATAATTAATCTTTTCAGAATGTTTAAGTCTGATGCATGGCCTCTTCATCGTAGTCCATACCTGATACACCTCCTGTCAGAATTGCCCAGGATGCATTCCCTGTATGTTCACCTACCACCTGAACTTACTCCTTTCAACCAGGGGAAACAATGGCTATACTCAGAGCTTCTCCTAAACTACCTAAAATTACATCAGCAAACCTGCAGTGCATACGAAGATTATATATTCCCTGTTCCGAAGGAGGGATGGGCTCCTTGAAATTGATTACATGCATAGATTGTGGAATTCCGCACATATCTACTGACCTCACAGGACTCGAATGTAGTGAAAATTTTGAGACATGAGGAAAATAAATCTAAGCTGACTTCTCTGCTTAATCTAGCAAAAGCATATTGGCATCAAGTAATGAAAATCAAATGAGAAGATAAAAATCAGGCAGCAACTGAATGTGTAAACAAACAAAAGAATGAATATAAGGTAAGGGACCAGATGAGAAGGCAAGAAATGTGGAAAGTGCATAAATACAACTGCAAGTATAGAAAACTTCCGGAAGAAGCTCATGTTGATTAGGAATGAATGGAGGAATGGTTAAGGAGAGGCAAATTCAAACCAAGAGATGAAAGGTTAATATTGGCCGCCCAAGATAGTGGGTTACGTACATGCTGGTTTACAAAGTCCATCGAACATGTGGGAGAAACAGAAAAATGTAGGTTTTGTAAAACTGAATTGGAAACAGTTGCACACCTCATTGCTGGCTGTGACTGTAATGCCACTGGCCCAGTAGTCAGGGACCCTCAATCCTCACCACTAGCACCAGTGAGGGACATGCACATTGGGAGGATAACAAGTACACACACAGTAAAGTACAATTTCCCTTAAGAGCACACAGAGATCACAGTCTGGAGCTGGTTTCTCCCTTTCTCTCCACATCCCCAATAAGACTCCCCATTGGCACAGCTATAGGGTTCAGATCTCACCCAAGTAGTCAAGCCAAAACTTCCAGTTACTCTCTATCCAACCAGTGCTTTGTGTCCCTGCCCAAGTAGCTGACACACACACACACACTTTAAGATGTGGTTTATATATAAACACACAGACACTCCTGGGGAAGGCTGGCACAGGTTCTCCAGCTATGCCCCACCTGCCAGGCTATAAAGTAGTAATCAATGCCACCAACTACTCTTATCAGCTACTAATAAGGCCATTCCCAAAGGGTGACCACTTTCACTGTGTAATATTACTGTTATCCAAATAATAAGTGTGACCCAGGGCTAAAGCTATTGGAGTGGCTTTGACAGTATCACCGAATACATGCAATGTACTCTAAGAGCTTAAATTACCTTTACACAAAGCAGCCACAGTTGAAAGGTTTAAAAATATGTAATAATAAATAATAAAAACACAAAACAAATCTTATTACTTCAACACAATGACATTACAGAGTTCAGTAATCACAAGAAAATGCTTTAAAATAATACTGTAGAATAGACTGACATAAATATAGAAAACAGCTAGACTAATCTGGCTATTTCTATCTATCTCTAAGAGAAATCACTGTTCTAAATAGATATCTTACCTGCAGAGCACGCAAGTGCTGGTGAGTTGTTGTCAGCTTTAGACAAAATCCAAAATGCTCTATCTTTCTCTCTGATAAAGTCTTAAATTGATAACACAGTACTGCTGAGTCATTTCAGATTACATCATTCCTAACAGCTCTGATTTAGTTTCCCAGGCTAACAGAAACTCAAAATTTACATTTCTTTTTGTAATTTGCACATATAGGAAGCCACAGCAATAAAAGACATTTTACATGTAAAATCTAGTAATTAATTCTTGTCCTAAGACAATAGAAATAATTACTTAGTCTAGACATCCTGTCTCTGAGCTTGAGATCAAACAGTTATACAATGCTTGACTTATCAGCTTTCTTCCAGCAAAGTGTACTGTGGTTACATTTTTGAAGCGCAGTTCAACATATAGTTTAATCATAACATATAGTTCTCTTTACATTTGTAAACCAAGCCTGTAGATTATATTAATATTTACAAATGACATAGAATTATTTATAAAATTCTATCTAGCTAGGCGGGCAGCCTTCACAGTGACATACTAATGGCAGAAGGACTGTATACTGAAAGGCATAATAACGTGGCAAGACTGTAGCACTGGGGATTGTGAAGACATTATGGTACTGAAGTGGCTAAAAACACTGGAAACATGAGCCACAAAGCATCATAGAAAATTATGAAGTCTACATCACATGGGATGACCCTTACCAACAATTCAAAAGATAGATGCCAGAAAACCAGATATAGTGGTCCATGAAAAGAAGACAAAAGTAGCATTGATCATTGAAATCACTATACCCTGTGACTGCAGTGTGTTTCATACAGAGGGACACAGAGTCATAAAATATCAGGATTTGCAATCAGAAATTAGAGCAATGTGGGGTTGGGAGGGTGGCCTAATGGTTAAGGTGTTTGCCATACAAACACAAGGTGCAGGGTTTGAGTCTCACAAGGGATAATTGGCTAGGCTTAAAATGGCTCGCAAGGGCAGTTAGCTTAGTACTAACCTATGAACCTATAAGAAAGATACCCAGACAGTTCCAATAGTAGTAGGAGCAATGGGTGTTATAAAAAAGAATCTACAGTCGTATCTAGACATGGTACCAATACATGTAACCCCATACGAATTGCTGAAGGAGTCATTACTGGGCACATTGTGGGTGCTGCAAAGAGCATTTCTAGCTGATATCAAAGACTGAAACAATGCTAACTTCATGAACTTTAATCGTACTTTGACTTAGGAATGGGGTCCATTCCTGTCATGGTATTAGAAACCCTAAGACTTGGAGAAATTAAAAAAAGTGAAAAACCTTATTTTCAGTGCTCATATCTAAGATTCCATCCTTTCATTCAGTATACAAAACTTCTACCACAGATGAGAATTAAAACATAGCATCACTATTAAATCAATAGCTTCATTTTGTAATGCATCATTTGCTTCATCACCACAGCCTGGTGCAATGCCTGCAGTACTGACACATTTATACCCATCAGATTCTTGATTTCCAGGTCCCCTCAGCTCTCACTTATGAATAAGATCCCAAGATATCTATACTCCTCCAGTCGGGGTAGATTATTCCCTATAACCTGTAGGTAAATCATTTCTTTTCCAAGAGAGAAGACAATAACTTCTGTTAGAGGGGGCTGATTTTCATCCAGGTCATTTCGTACTCAGCAGTGACTTGCTCTGGTGCATACAGAGGTAACATTCACTTGTCAATAAGAGGGCAACACTGTCTGCAAACAAAAAAAAAATCTAAACTAATTAGTTCAGCCTATCTTTGGACATGAGCAACAAAATGCTTATAAGGAAGCTCATGTCTAATGTACTACAAATACAAAAAAATATGCTAAATTATAAAATATGCAACTAAAATGTGCAAAATGCATGATATATAAAGGCCACTGTGGGACATGAACATACAAGTAGATACATGTCGTATAGTCAGCACTCTAATGGCTGAATGCTAAAACATCACTCACAACTAGTCAACTTCAGTAGGTTTCTTAATATTCAAGTATGAAGTATCAAAAAGCATCATGTTTATGCAACAGAATATCTCATAACAGTATAAAACAAGGAAGGAAAATCAGAAAGAACATCCTTGCAGAAGGGCAGCCTTTGCATCCAACTGATGTCGAAGTTTTGCCTCTATATGCCTCTAAGTATACTGACTCCAAGGTTGTGTTGGGGTGCACCCCTGAAAAAAGAAACATTTAAAAATGCACTTTTTATAAGCCTAGATATCTCTATTATGTCCTTCTGTTCACTGTGTTGTTAAGCTAGCAATATCTTACACAGTTCAGGTAACATCTATCTGCAGCAAGCTTGACATTTATTCATGATCTGGTTAGACTATGCTGTCTTTCTTACTACTAATGAACTATGCGCACAAATGCTTTCCGGTGTTCTGTTATCTGATGTATAACTATGCACACAAATGCTTTCCGGTGTTCTGTTATCTGATGTATAACTATGCACACAAATGCTTTCCGGAGGTCTGTTATCTGATGTATATCTCCTGCATGTTGTAAGAATCTTTAAAGATAGCTGTACTATGGAAATGCTGTTCATATTGTCTCACCAAAAAGTACAATCAGAGGTGACTTCATAGTTTCTTAGGTATATTTACAAGCTAGCAGTCAGTTATATGCATTCCTAATCTCTGGTCTGCAATTAAACATGTCAAGATCACTGTGTGGTAAATCCTATCACTGTATAGCATAATGGTTTTACTTAGCATTCTCAAATGTATACTGCATTATTCATAGCAGTGAACTTTTGATGGTTGTTTTGATTTATTTTAAAGTTTCCAGACAGAGTAACACTGAAGTAGTTATGTCATAAATGAAGCAGGTCAGTATTTATTTAGTGGAGTACATCAGTGTGTAATATGAGTCTTTTGACATTTGAATTTTACAATAGTTGACTAGTTGCATATTTGCAATTTCAGAGAAAACTATATAAAAAAATGTTAATTCAGCATGTAAGTAAAAGTAATGAAAGCATGTGTCTGTTTACTATGTTGTTATTACTGTGTGTTTAGCACTGGTTATGGTGAAATATTATGCTTTACTGCACATGCTCAAGGAGAAATTCCCTGAACATCAGTATCCCACAGAAAAAAAATGGCATAAGGCCGAATGCTTTTCCACACAGAAAAACATTGCCACTGCGAGTTCTAACTGTGCACCAGGAATTATTCACTTCTTCAGGATGATTTCTCCCTACTTCAAATTGGTACAACTATGGAGTTGGCATATATAAATTTGGGGTTGGGGAGCTTGCCCTGCACATTAAGGGGCACAATGTGGGCTTTCCCTTCTACAAGAAAACAAGAAATAGAGAGTTTTTTTACCTTTTTACATTTCAGGCATTTTTCTTTGTTCTTTTGGAACGCTGACTTTGAGGAAGTCAGCATTTCATAATAGAAGAGAAATACTAGGATAAAAGATACATTTTTATTTATTTAACATTTATTTACTGGGAAATAGCCCATTTTCAGTGGAGGTCCAGGGAGAAATGCTCCAGATGCATGTCTTTGGAATGTGAGAGGAAACCAGAGCACCTGGAGAAAACCCACATGAACGCAGGGAGGACATGTAGACTCTGCACAGAAGGCACCCTATCCAAGAATCAAATCACAAAACTTCTTGATGTAAGGTGACAATACTAACCACAGCATGACTGTGCCACCCTCTTAAGAAGCCCAGTTTAAGTAAAGTGATATACCAAAGTACCAGTAAACAGCAGCAAGTATGTTGTAGTGTAACTATATAAAGAAGACACCTATAAGTCCCAATGCACCCACCTGACAATACTATTCACCACATAACAGCACAATACTGTGAATGTAACATTAAACAGCACTTAATCTCTACAGAAAACTAAGTTTACTTCACTTCTACTGCACAACTTTGTATCCATAATTATGCTTAACTCTTTCCTGACAGCATTCCACTCATAGTTTCACATTCATAGATTCGTAGAGTTTACATGGCAGAATCTATATGTGAACCATAATTACCTTGCCAGTACTCACCCTCATAGGTTCATAGGTTCATAGGTAGGTACTAGGCTATTGGCCCTAGGGCCTATACAAGCCTAGCCAAAAATGTACCCTGGCTTTCTCCACCCAAGAAAATTATTTTCCTGTGCCCCTGTCAAGCAGAACCACAGAAGTGATCCCCGGGGTGAATTTCCTATTACCCATCCAATCATCAAGATTTTTCTTGAAGAGTGCTAATCAGGAGCTCTGTTTGACATAGATAGGTAGTCTGTTCCAGAGTATGGGAAGTCTCTGGGACAGGAATCTATCCCTCCAGCATGTTCTGTTTATTGTGGTAACAAGGTTTAGGTCCCTAGAGCGTGTAGCTCGGAGGGATTGGGATTTCTTTAAGTGGAGCATGTCCAACAGCTCTGGGTTTGACATAGCTTTGTATGTTAGGCAGAGATCACCTCTGAGTAGGTGATATGCGATGGAGTAAAGCTGGAGTTTTTTGAGACGGTCTGCGTAAGGCATCTGTTTGAGGCCAATAATCCTCTTTGTGAGGTATTTTTGCAGCCTTTCCAGTTGTTGTAGATGTCTTGTGAGGTGCATACCAAAAGGGGCGTTGTACTCTATAATGGGTCTAATGAGTGATGAGTAGAGGGGAACAATGACCTATTTTTTTCTGGATGAGAAACCTTTTGTGATGTGGTGTGTCACGTAGAAGGATTTCCTGACCACTTTGGTGATGTGATTATCAAAGGAGAGACTACTGTCCACCTGTGTCCCAAGGTCTCTTATCACACTTTCAGTGTTAAGTAGACTACCACCTATGTGGTAGTTCATGGGTACAGAATTTTTACCAAAGGGGATGACAATGCACTTTTTGGCATTGAGCTTGAGACCATGTCTTTGACACCAGGCATCTGTCTCAGTGAGGCCCTTTTGCAGGATGTCCACATCGTTAGGAGTTTCAATTATGGCTCCTAGTTTGCAGTCATCTGTGAATTTAGTTAGCCAAAGACCTTCTGTGTTAGCCTGTACTTCAGAGAAGTAGATACCAAACAGGAGAGGACCCAGGACTGAACCCTGTGGTACTCCACTTGTCACTGGTCTGAAGTCTGATTTGGAGTCTGCTACTTTCACAGTGTGGGTTCTTTCAGTAAGCCAGTTGGCAACCCATCTTGTGACAATAGGGATTTATACCTAGTTTAGTGAGTTTATCTATAATTCCAGAGTGGGGATGGTGTTGAACGCCTTGGCGAGATCTAGATAGGCTGTGTGAACCACCTTACCCTCATCTATGGCTTTGGTGACTACTTCAAAGAAGTCTATCAGGTTCAGGAGACATGATCTGTCTTTTACAAACCCAAACTGTGTGAGGTCCAGGGTTTGGAGATCTCTAATGTCTTTGTTTATGAGATCCATGATGATACGTTCCATGGCCTTGCAGACGAGGCTCATCAGGCTAATGGGGCGGTAGTTCCCGGGGTCTGTTGTGGCCCCCCCTTTGTGGAGTGGGATAACTGTTGCGGTGCACCATTCAATGGGCACAAAACCTGAGGTGAGGCTATGAGTGAACATGGTACTTAGGTGGGGTGCCAGTTCATTCTGTAGTTCATGTAGAAGGCAGCCTGGGATGTTGTCAGGTCCCATGGATGCTGTGTTCTTGGCTTTGGAGAGTGAAGTTTTTACCTGTGCAGCCGTGATTACAGGAACTTTGCATTCTTCCGGTATAAAGATGGGCCCTTTAGGGAGTGAGAGGGGGGTAAAGTTAGCACTGAACCTATCTGCCAGGATGTTGGCAATATCAGTTGGTTCTGTATATTTAGTGTCATTGTGTTGTAACTCAGAGCAGATCTGAGTGTTGCCATTGAGATTTTTGACATAGCTATAGAATGCTTTGTGGTTGTCTTTAGAATCAGTGGCAATTTTGCTTTCATAACTAGCTTTGGAGGATTTTATGAGGGATCACAGCTTCTTACTGAGGCTGACCAGGGAGTTCCTCCAATCGTGGGATTTTACTCTTTTTTGCAACAGTTTCTTTCTTCTGTTGTAGAGTTTGTTTATGGCAGAAGACCACCAGATTGGCTTCCTTTTTTTGGAGGATAGCATCTTGGTTCTGTTAGGGATAGCACGATCCATGCACTCGTGTAAGTGCTTATAAAGTGCATTTGTGTAGGATTCAGCAGTCGTACCTCTATTGTCCATCTGCATGGGTGTCATGAAGTTTGCCACTTCTATCTTAAGAATTGTGAAGTTGGCTTTGGAGAAATCTTTTACGTTTTTTTTCCTAATAGGGGGTGGGACCAGGATGTGGATGTCTAGGGTAATTAGCTTGTGGTCGGATCTGACCAACGATGAGCTGACCTCTGGTGTGGAACACCGGTCACCCATGTTGGTGATGACCAGGTCTAGGATATTGCTGCCTCTGATGGGGGTGTGGATAAGTTGATCCAAAGCGTTGGAATTGATGATTTCCAGAAAACGTTGAGCAAAAGAGTTGGTACACGAGTAGTTTTCACAGTTAATGGTAGGGTAGTTGAAATCACCCATTATTAGAGTGTTGGGTTGTACCTTAATATTTTCCAGTGTATCAAGAAAAGAGGAGTGGGAATCCTGGGGCATGGTGGGGGGTCTGTAGCAAGCTACAATCTGGATTGTGGTTTTGCCCAGAGTTAGTTGAATTTGGATAATCTCAGATGCATTATGCTGAGCAACTAGCTTGGAGGTGTGGATATCCTTAATGAATATGGACACGCCTCCACCTTTAGTGTTTCGGTCCGGGTTTAGTGGCCGAAAGATGTGGTATGAATTTTATCCTGGTAATGAATGCAGGGGTGCTCTCTGGAGCTTTGAACCAGGTCTCTGTCACTGCACAGATGTCAATGTTCTCCATTTTAAGGAGTGCCTCAAGTGAGTGCATTTTGAGGTTTAGACTTCTAGCATTGAGTAGCATTACCTTCAGATTTTGCTTGCTTGTACCGGTTACGGTGGTGAATTTGTTATTTGAACCTTACCTAAAAAAGGCACTATAGGGGTGGCAAGAGCCTTTGCCAGTATCCGGAATCCAAAGGTCGACAGGTGCAGGCCATCTCTAGCAAAGCAGCGTGGTCTGTAGATCATGTCATCCCAGGCAGACAGATACTGGATTCCCTTAGAATGACACCAGAAGCTTAGCCAATTGTTAAAGTCAATCATTTTGTCCTTGTACTGTGGTGTCATTCTGGGTGATGGCAGGATGCTACTTAGGGCTAGGGTCATACCAGCCTGGGCTACAAGATCAGAGAGCTCCTCCATGTCTCTTTTCATGTAGTCCAGGCAGGTACATCTCAGGTCATTCACACCAACATGGACAATGACAGAGTCATATTTGTACTTGTTGTGGAGTCATAGGGCAAATGCTGCCGGTAGCAGGGCAACACAAGTCAGGCCCATTAATTTACGGCAGCCATCAAGTCGTGAAGGGTCATCCCAAATGAAAAGTTACTCTGTTTCACAGCAGAAGATTATTCCTGAGACTGGGAAGCACAAAGCAATAAATCTCTCCCCAAACGTGTCTTATTTGTTAGTGGGGATTCACGTCTTTAGTTTCATTGTTTGCAAAGCCATTTGTTTGTGTAGCTGCAGGACAGCAAGGAGATCCGAGCCTTTTGCAACAGAATGCTAGACATAAATCACCATGCATACATCTTTAACAGACAGATATAGGGATAGAGCTTCAAGACTTTTGGAAACTGAGGGTCTTTAGTCCCATGATTTTTATTAAGAAACATCTAGGCTCTTTCTAGCAGTGTGATGTGTTTGCCTAAATACATACTAAAAGGAGCATTATTTTCTGTAATCGGCCTGATCAGGGCTGAGTAACAGAGGATGAATAACTTCTTTTTGACCTGGATGAGATACATTTAGTTATTATTTGGGACAGACCGAAAGAGTTCCTGACTATCGCTACTTCGTGGACAAATGATAAGGAGTTGTTTATGAAGATGCCCAGATCTCTGATAACTGTATTATTCCAGAGTGGGTTGCTGTCTATACTGTAAGCTGCTGTGAAGACTTGTTTGTCAGAGGTAACAATGCTACACTTCTTTGCATATAATTTAAGCCCATTTCTAATACGACACTGACTTATATGGTTCACCCCTAGCTATAGTAATACAGTATTGGATGGTGATTAAATGACAACTCTCAGCTTGCAGTCATCAGCAAGTTTAGTTATCCATATGTCAGGCTTAAAGTCACTGAAACTGATCTAAAAAGCAGATGCCAAATAGAAAGGATTCAAGTACTGAACTCTGAAGATCGAATTTTTTGTTTTCTGAAGTAGCACCTACTACTTTATCTATATAGGTTGCATATGTCAGCCAGTTTGCTATCCATCATAAAACACAAGGGTCTACATTTAGACATTTAACCTTATTTAAACTCTCAGCATGGCAAATTGTGTCATAGATGTGGTTTGAGCCAAGAATGCTGTATGAACTGCATGACCACTATCTGCATCTGCAGCCTTAGTGACTTTCTAGAAGTTTACTAAATTAAATAAGCATGGCATCCCTATCACAAAACTTTGTCATGAGTTTAGGATGACAAGCTTTATTTTGTATTACTTTTTTTATGGCAGAACTGGAATTGGATATAATATATTCCATGAGTTTGCAAATTATACTTGTTAGGCTGATGTATCTATAGTTGCTGGGATCTGAGGCACCCCCTCCCTTAATGGAGTGACATAACAATAGTAATTTCTATATCTCAGGAACATACCTTGAGGATATGCTTAAGATGAATAGTTTTAGGAGGGGTCCAGAGAGGGCAGGTTTGGGATTGTTGATTAAGCAACCAGGTATATTGCTGGGGCACATACCTGTGGAATGTTTACCTTTAGAGAGTGCAGTTAGGACATGTTTCAGAACAATCATTTTTTTTTTTTGGGAGGGGGTGGTTGGGACTTGAGAACAGACTCAACTCTGATGTCATCATATTACAGTGAAAAATGTTTATACCAGCCAACCCTGTTATATTTAAAATACATCAATTCTGCAGAATTGCTAGGTCATAAATCATTAAAAGGAAGACAATGGATATTCTGAAAACATACAATGCTTTTATAAAATACTGTGATCTAAGTAGCTATTAAAGTACACACACACAAAGACAAAAAAAAATCTTGTGTCTTGTTGTTGCTTACTGCATATATTGCAAAGATCTTCTTCTTCTTCTTTCGGCTACTCCCATTAGGGGTCGCCACAGTGGATCAACTGTTTCCATTTCTTCCTGTCCTCTGCACTTGCTCTGTCACACCAACCACCTGCATGTCCTCTCTCACCACATCCATAAACCTTATCTTAGGCCTTCCTCTTTTCCTGTTACCTGGCAGCTTCATCCTTAGCATCTTTTTCCAATATACTCTGCATCCCTCCTCAGCACATGTCCAAACCAACGTAATCTTGCCTCTCTGGCTTTGTCTCCAAACTTTCCAACCTGGGCTGACCCTCTAATATACTTATTCCTAATCCTGTCCATCCTCATCACACCCAGGGCAAATCTTAACATCTTCAACTCTGCCACGTCAAACTCTAACTCCTGCCTTTTTGTCAGTGCCACTGTCTCCAACCCATATAACATAGTTGGTCTCACTACCCTCTTGTAGACCTTCCCTTTCACTCTTACTGGTACTCGTCTGTCACAAATCACTCCTGACACTCTTCTCCACTCACTCCAGCCTGCCTGTACTCTCTTCTTCACCTCTCTTTCACACTCACCATTACTCTGAACTGTTGATCCCAAGTATTTAAACTCATCCACCTTCGCCACTTCTACTCCCTGCATCCTCACCATTCCTGTATCCTCCATCTCATTCACACACATATATTCTGTCTTAGTCCTGCTGACCTTCATTCCTCTTCTCTCTAGAGCATATCTCCACCTCTCCAGGGTCTCCTCCACCTGTTCCCTACTCTCACTACAGATCACAATGTCATCTGCAAACATCATAGTCCACGGGGACTCCTGTCTGATCTCATCTGTCAACCTGTCCATCACCATTGCAAATAAGAAAGGGCTCAGAGCTGATCCTTGATGTAATCCCACCTCCACCTTAAACGCATCCATCACTCCCACTGCAGACCTCACCGCTGTCACACTACCCTCGTACATATCCTGTACCACTCTTACATACTTCTCTGACACTCCTAACTTCCTCATACAATACCACAACTCCTCTCTAGGCACCCTGTCATATGCTTTCTCTAAATCCACAAAGACACAATGCAACTCCTTCTGACCTTCTCTGTACTTCTCCATCAACACTCTCAGAACAAACATCGCATCTGTAGTGCTCTTTCCTGGCATGAAACCATACTGCTGATCACTAATCATCACCTCCCTTCTTAACCTAGCTTCCACTACTCTTTCCCATAACTTCATGCTGTGACTGATCAGTTTAATCCCTCTGTAGTTACTACAGCTCTGCACATCACCCTTATTCTTAAAAATCGGTACCAAAACACTTTTTCTCCATTCCTCAGACATCCTCTCACTTTCCAAGATTTCATTAAACAATCTAGTTAAAAACTCCACTGCCATTTCATCTAAACCTACCATGTAACTAACCAATCCTACCATGTAACTAATCATTTTAGCCCCATACTACCTCACTCTAACATCCCAATTTCCCCCATCTATGCCCCTTAATTAACCTTGTACTTTTTCCATTTAAACTTATAACCACTCAGAAATACCCTTTACATATAACAGTTTCTAAATCCTACAAAAGCACAATACAACCTGACCTTTTCTCTAAACTGTCTTACTACTTCTCAAACCTAACCCTATCTCCCATTAGCAATCTATTATCAGGTGATATCCATCCTAACCCAGCCCCCCCCCCTCAACAATTAAGGACAAATCCATAATACTCACTGCCTTAAACTCTCAAAGTATAGTGAACAAAGTCCCAAACCTCCATGCATGGCTAACACATCATAAACCAGACATCTTATCCATCTCAGAAACATGGTTAAAGCCCCATATAAAAGACTCAGAAATACTCCCACCAAACTATTCTATCATCAGAAGAGACAGGCCCCATAAAAAAGGTGGAGGAGTAGCTCTTCTCTACTCAACCTCTCTGTCAATTACCCCTTACAACAAACCCACTCCTCAATTTAATAACGCAGAACTACTTATAACACTACTTCAAGTTAACAAACACAAACACATATGTATAGTTTCACTCTACATCCCCCCAGGAGATAATGTATCCACACTGGAAGACATCCTCTCCTGGCTTACCAACAACATTAGTAATGACTCTATAATCTTAGGCGACATGAATATTAACTGGATCTCCATTCAGTCTCCCACAAACCCACTTAACATCAACCTACATAGATTCTCGCAACTAATCACCTCTATCACACACCCATCAAAACATCTCTCCACTGGCAGTATCCTGGATTGGATCTTAGTCTCTCATCCCCACTATTTCTCAGACAGTGGAACTCTTCCTGACCCCCTTGGTGACCATATACCCATCTTCACTCACCGACTCCCCTTAATCCAGCATCATACCCATAACTATATTACAACACGTAATCATAAAAATTTTAATCCATCAACCTTTACTAACTCCCTAAAAACTATAAACTGGAATTGTCTAAAAACACTACCCTTAGATAATGCTGTCGCTCACTTCAACACCACATTCCTAAAACTACTAGACGCCCATGCTCCACTAAGAACAAGAAGAATAAAAACTAAAACTGCCCAATGGCTCACCAAAAACACACTAGCTATCATGCAGAAAAGAGACAAAGTCTGGACAAAATACCAGAAAAATAAGACCCCCCTCATCCATAATGAATATAGAACTCTTAGAAACAGAGTAAAAAACTTATCATCTCTGACCGTCAAAATTACTTCTCTACACTTCAAAACAACGACAAAACTAATCCTCAAAAATTCGGGAAAAGCATCTCCACTCTACTTCATCCCAGTAAAACAGTCACCCCAACCCCTGACCCTAATGCCACTGATATAGACTTAGCTACTCAATTCAATTCTTTCTTCATTGAATCTATTTCCAAATTAACCTCCTCTTTCTCCAACAACACACACTCCAACTCACCTCCATCCTACCCCTACTACACTCAACCCAACACTATATCCAATGCCACACTCATATCTACTAACTCTTTACCATCCACCTCCTCTCCTACTCTCACTCCCTCCTCATCTTCTCCACCCCCTCTAATATCCACCTGCTCTCCTACTCCCCATTTCCCCTCCTTTTCAACCCCTAACACCCCCTCTGCACACTCCCCCCCATTTTCTCTAAAACCTATACCCACATCCACCATACTAAAACTCCTTCAGAAACTAAAACCATGCACTAATGCTCCTGATGATATTCCGTCTTACTTTCTCAGCTCAGCAGCCGAAGCAATTGCCTACCCCATTAGCATACTAATCAACCGCTCAATTCAAGAAGACATAGTTCCCCAAATCTGGAAAAAGGCCTTCATTATACCTTTACATAAAGGTGGCAATAACAACAATGTTTCAAACTTCTGCCCCATAGCTATCCTATCTCCCATCTCTAAACTCCTGGAAAAGTGCATCCAACTTCAACTCCTACCATATCTCATAGATAATAACCTACTTTCTCCTACACAACATGGATTCAGACCAAGTCACAGCACTATGACAGCACTCCTCTCCTTCCTTGAAACTGTAAACAAAGCCAGGGACTCTGGCCTTACTGTCTCTACCCTTCTACTTGACCTCTCTAAAGCCTTTGACACTATATCACATAGTCTGCTTCTAACCAAACTCTCCAAACTTAACCTATCTTCCTCTTCTTTGAACTGGTTATCTAGCTACTTATCTAATAGATATCAAGCAGTAAAATGGAAAAAGGCAACCTCCTCATTCCTTAACACCCCAACTGGTGTCCCCCAAGGATCCATATTAGGTCCCCTCCTCTTCAATATATTTAGAAATGATTTCCACAAAGATATCCCTCTCTCCAATATCATCCAATATGCAGATGATTCAACCATTATCTGCACTGCCTCAACTATCCCTACTCTCATAAAGCTAACTCAAGATGCCTTTTCAACCACTGAACAATGGATGAGAACAAATCACCTAGCACTCAACACCTCTAAAACCAAATTAATTATATTCACCCCTACTAAACTCAACTCTCTCAATACAAACACATTCCCTATTACTAGTGAGAATAACATTCTACTAGAACTAGTGACAGAGACCAAATTACTTGGAGTCCAAATTGATAACCAACTAAAATTCAACTCCCATCTACAACTAAACATAAAAAAAAACATCAAAAACTAGGGATGCTCTACCGTCAAAGGCTCTACCTTACAACTGCCACTAAAATCACTCTCTCTACTTCCTTTCTTATTCCCTCCCTTCTCTATGGAGCTCCACTACTAACTAACCTACAAATCTCCCTGAAAACACAAATTTCCTCCTGCTACAATAAAATCGCCAAGTTTGCTACCAACAAAAAGTCTTCCTCCCATCACTGCTCCTCTCTCCAACAACTAAAGTGGCTAGAACTACCCAATAATCTCACCTACACACAACTATCCCTTGCACATAAACTAATTTTCAAACCCTCCCTCTGTCCCTCCCTCTCTTCTGTGTTCAAAATGCACATACCTGATAGAATTTTAAGGTCCAACAACCAAAATCTATTAGAAGTGTACAAACCAACCTGTCCCCCAGGCAAATATCTTCTCTCACATGGGTTAGCACGTCTCTGGAACTCTCTACCTCCATCTATCCGTACTACCTCTAACCATTTCATGTTCAAAAAATCTCTTCATTCACATCTACTTTCCCAGTGGGAATGCTCTTGCTCCCACCCTACTTAACTACACTGAACATCCCCTTTTCCTCATAGTCCTGCTTACACCCTTGATTTCTCTCTCTCATTCCTACTATAACCATAGAATGTGTAAGAATTCTCTACACTTTTCCTCTCACATGGAGAACTCTCTTTATGAAATAACTTTAGTAGAATTTTAAATTAGAGTTTTTATTTTATGTATAATCCTTTTTAATTTTAACACTGTTAAATTAATTGTAATTGTTGTGCATTGTACTTGAACTTGTCTACTTGAAAGTTTATAATGTTTAAGCATGTATAATACCTACTGTAATCTATATTGTTCTGGAGCTTTTCTCCCCAGGACTCCATTGAAAATGGGTTCTTTTTGGCCCAATGGACTATCCTGGTAAACCAACTGCAAATAAATAAATAAACACCTCCATGCTTCCACAGGTATGTCATCTGGTCCAACAGCCTTTCCATTCCTCATCCTCTTCATAGCTATCCTTACTTCCTCCTTGCTAATCAACTGCACTTCATGATTCACTATCCGCACATCATCCAACCTTCTCTCCCTCTCATTCTCTTCATTCATCAGCCCCTCAAAGTACTCTTTCCATCTGCTCAACACACTCTCCTCGCTTGTGAGTACATTTCCCTCATTATCCTTTATCACCCTTACCTGCTGCACATCTTTACTAGCTCGGTCCCTCTGTCTAGCCAATCGGTACAGGTCCTTTTCTCCCTCCTTAGTGTCCAACCTTTCATGCAACTCTACATACGCCTTATCCTTAGCCTTCGCCACCTCTCTCTTTGCCATGCACCTCATCTCCTTATACTCCTGTCTACTTTCTTCATCTCTCTGACAATCCCACTTCTTCTTCGCCAACCTCTTTCTCTGTATAATCTCCTGTACTTCCTCATTCCACCACCATGTGTCCTTGTCATACTTCCTCTGTCCAGATGTCATACCAAGCACCTTTCTAGCCGTCTCTCTTACTAGCTCTGCTGTAGTTACTCAGCTATTCGGTAACTCTTCACTGCTACCCAGTGCCTGTCTTAACTCTTCCCTGAACTCCACCTCACAATTACCTTTTTTAATTTCCACCATTTGATCCTTGGTACTGCCCTCACACTCATCCTCCTCTTCTTGATCACCAATGTCATCCTAACTACGCTTTCCCCTGCCACCAACTACAGTCTCCAATCTCCTTCAGACTGGCCCTTCTACATAAGATATAATCCACCTGTATGCAAAGATGATCAATCAAAATACATAATATAAACCAAATGCCTCTACTGTGCATGTTTTTCTTTTTGTGAAATCCCAGCCCTGTATTGTAAGCAATTGTACTGGTGAAGCACCTGAATTCGTGAAAAAAAAAACATCTAAACTAGCAAAACTGAATATTTTAACTCAGTATAATAGCTGCAGTTCCTGCCAAGGATGAGAGCTTTACAAGACGTCCTCCTCCTCCTGGTCTGGGCAGGCTTCTCTCTTGGGATTGAACATGGCAAGTCATGAGTACATCCCTGCACACCTCTCACCACTTACAGATATTATGTTATACTATTATACTATGCATGGTATAGGTTACTGAATCAAAATCAGAGGATCTACTGGCTTAGGGAATGCTCCATTTGGAAGTTATCCTGCTATAACTCTCACTGCAGCATTCAAGCCAATAGCTACCTGCTACCTTACGAAAATAGCATTAATTTAATCAAGTGGTACCTTCTATGGCTGGATCTAATTTCTGATATATATATTTTTTAATCTTCTTCTTTCGGCTTTCCCCGGTTAGGGGTTGCCACAGCAGATCACTGTCCACTCATGATTGGCAGTGAAGTTTTACAGTGTCGAGTTGCCAGCCTGGTTCCCAACCTTCCACAGAAAGCACACACAGGCACGCACTCATGCCTATGGCCAATTTAGTGTGTCCAATCCACCTACAGCATGTTTTTGGGATGTGGGAGGAAACCGGAGCACCCAGAGGAAACCCACGCGACCACAGGGAGGACATGCAGACTCCGCAAAGAAGGCACCCGAGCTGAGGATCAAACCGGATAACCTCTTGCTGTGAGGTGGCAATGCTAACCGCTGCACCACCGTGGCCGCCCCTAACCACTGCACCACTGTGGCCACCCATATATATATATATTTTAATATTTGTCATTATTTATTCTGCATTCAGCCACACTTTCTATAATCTGCCTTTGGCATACTTAAACAGTTAATATTACAGGAAGCTTTGATCCTGACAGATTTCCTATAAAGGAAATGCAAGACATAGATGCTCCACTAGTTTCAACTTACCTTGTAAAGACTACTTGCCTTTTTGTTTACAGTGAATTTCAAAACAGTGCAAACCAAGCTCACCAAAAAACAGTAACGTAGCAAAAAGAGCTTGAATATGTGGACATCAAGTAAAAGTGGTAAACCAGAGATTACACCATCTCAAGTAAAGGCTCCATAGGTGTTCCAAACACATAAATACTTTATTGCAACATCAAGTTAAGCACTTTCATCCCTCTAGTCTAGGACTTCTTCAGAACAGTTTTACCTACAAGAATACCAAATAAATACTTTTGTTAAGAACATGTGACTTTAGCAACTTAATTACCAGCAACCTTCATTAAAGGTGCATTAACAAGAAATTTAAGATGTTCCAAAACTTTTCTGAAAAATATTAATACCAAAAAATACTATGATAAAATTGTTTAAAATGTTCAAAAATATTAAAAATCTTTAAATGTCAAAAAATAAAATAAAAGTAAAATCACAATTCTTGCACTCTAATTTTTAAGATAGGTAAAATAGATATTTGTTCATTCAAACCTGGTGTCATTGTTGCATTTAATTTTAATTGCCAAAACAACTCGCATCTCTCTATTTGTAACTCCCACCAGCCTCCTCTGGGGTTTCTAGGAATAAAATCCAAAATCCCAAACTTAACTTTTTTGACCCTTCACAGCTGATCTTGTGTTTATAAAATACATTGTTCAAATTCTCTCTAAGGATTGCATATTGATGTTCATAAATACTTTTTCTCAGCTATCTCTCTGTTTTACCCACGTAAAAAAAAAAATTGGCACTTGTCACTGATTGCTATATAAACAATTCCTTTAGTTGCACAGTTACCATTTTTCAAGTAGATAACAAAAGGTATGTTATGTAAAGCCAAAGCTGAACATTCTAGAATAAAAGGACACTGTTGACAAGCTCCACACCTACTAGTACCCTTAAAATTCAGGGGTACTAGTGGTAAAGGATGTTAAAATAAAAACTTAAAATTTCTACCCATCTTAAAGATGAATTGAAGGCTTTCACCTAAAGCTGCTATCAAATCTGGGTTTCTTCTAAAAATCACCCAGTTTTTTGCTATAATCTCTTTGATTTCCTTAGAACCAACTCCAAATGGAGCCACCATATTATTTGTAAAAACTTCATCATTAATTTCCCCATAATAAAAAACTGAACCGTATTCAGCTCATTCCCTAACAATGGCTTAAATATTGTACCCCATCCATTTAAAACTTCATCAGATATCCTGAAAATCAAATCATTGGGATACCCCCTTTTTGAAAACATCTGCACAATTTTACCTATTTCAACCATAAAATTATAAAAATTAGAACACATTCTTGCTGCACAAACCATTTGCCCTTTCAAAATATTTTTTGGTATGTTGTGGGACCTTTTACTTGAGATGATTTAATCTCTGGTTTAGCACTTTTGCTTGCTGTCCACATATTCAAGCTCTTTTTGCTAAGTTTTTGTTTACAGTGAAAAAATATATAAAATATACCATATAACAGCGCCAGTGCAGTTTAGAAAGTACACAAGACTGCACCTGCCACTTCACTACTAGCGATAATTTTACAGATGCCAAATTAAGGAAACACAGGCACTGACTTTTCGGTGTTCTTTATTTTCAACAGCATTTTATTTTTGTTAAGGTATATGCGACATTAGTAATCCTGCTGCCCACCTCACCAGTAATGTAGTGTCCATGTAAGATGGATCTTTCACTCTTTTTTTCCAAAAGCATACGTGTTTCCTAAAAAGAACACAAAAATGCTCCATGTGTACCATGGTATTAGCACATTGATCCATGGCATGAAGTTATGGTAGGACATACCCCTTTCTGTCCGCTGCATTTGTTCCCTCAGGCTTTATCATGCAGTATATACCTTTTCCGTCAAGAGTAATCCTGCCATAACTCATCTGCTAATACAAATAAGAATAAGTAAGCAAGCAGATAAGGGGGTGCAATTGTTATAATGAATATAAAATTAAATAACAGTTATGAAAGAATTTCTGCAAGATGGAAAGACCTTTTAGAAAAATAGTACTTTTAATGTTGCTAAGTTTATACAACAAGTGAATATGGACATATATGAGCTATAGATTAACAATGATGTCTCACTTGACCTGTTTAATTATTTCAATACACCTTGTCCTGTTGTTCAAATACTTTATACTTTTACCAAAAATTCATAAGGATTTATGTCACCCCCTGATGTGGCTGATAGTATCTAGTTGAGGTTGGGTGACTGAATCTATTTCTTTGTATTTGAAATGTACTTTAAGTAAATATTTCCACAAGATTAAGAGTTACATCAGTGATACTGGTGATTTTATGACTAAATTATGTGAATGGTATAAAGATAAGCAACATAAATAGTTTTTATTTATTATCCTTGATATTTACCCACTATTCACTATGATTCCCAACTGGTATGGCATGGATCCCATAAGAATTTTCTTATGTGAACACAGTGCTTTAAATGGTAGGGAAGTTGAAACCATATGTGAATTGTTAGAGATAGTACTGGCTAAAAATATCTTTTGCTTTGATAATGAACTATACCATCAAGTATCAGGGGTGGCAATGGGGACTCCTGTGGCGAATACATATGCCAGTACTGCGCTTTGTCATGAGAAAAACGGTTTATATTTAATGGATCATCTGTGTTTAGACCCTATGTTTCTTTTTTTAAACAATTTGTGGATGACGTCTTCCTTGTCTGGGAAGGTACAGAGGACTTATTGTTTGAATTTGTTGATTTTTTGAATAACACCACTGATTTTTTAATGTTCTCTGAAATTTTCTAGTCATGAATTATGCTTCCTTGATGATAAAATAATAAGGGAAGGAGATTCCATTAAAACAAGCATTTATAAGAAAGATGTCAGTGCAAACAGATATTTACATAGGAAAAGCATGCATCTTAATTATGTGTTTAAGAGTGCAGCTAAAAGTCAATTTTTAAGAATTAGAAGATTGAATACTCACTGCGCTGTATATAATGCACAGAGGATGGTATGAAAGATTTTCAGGAAATGGGTTATGATAGTGGCTTTTTGAATATGCTTAAGAATGAGGTTATGAATGAAAGAAATGGCTTAGCCAAACCTTATTTTGAAAGTAATGGCACTGTTACTGCTTGTGCAAAGACAAATGGTCCAGTGCGATATATCACTACATTTAATAGGAGAACTTCTGATGTTAAAAATATTATCTTTAATAACTGGGGTATTCTAGAGGCACTACCTGAACTTAGCAGCATTTTTGGTAGGAAACTAATATTTTCTTTTAGAAATAGTTAAAATTTAAAACAGCATTTGTGTTATTAGATATGAGATTGCCTAGAAGTAACAAACTAATAAGCACAGAACATTCCCCTGTCACAATTGTTCAAGTTGTAAATATATACTGACAAAGACAGATTTTACTCAAACAGTAACTAAGATTAAATTTATGTTTACAAAGTTTGCACTATGTACAACTACTAACGTTTATTTAGCTACATGTAAAACATGTGACAGATTCTATGTTGGTAAAAGTAGTAGAAGGTTAAAGGATAGAAATGTTGAACCTCTTTATTGACCTATCCAAAGCCTTTGATATGGTCAACCACCAGATACTGTTAAACTTACTTAAAACTTTTGCTCTTGACTTTGGTGCAATAAAATGGTTCAAATCATAGCTTCATAACAGACAACAGGCAATGCGCTGGAAAAACAGCTTATCCAACCTCCTACCTATTACCCTTGGAGTCCCCCAAGGATCAATACTTGGCCCCCCTCTGTTCTCAATTTTCATTAATGATCTACATACTAGTCTGTCCTCTGCTACCTGTATACAATATGCTGATGATTCTACTTTGATTTGTTCTGCCTCATCCCCCTCTGAACTGCACTCTATCACCCAACAGACTTTCCAAAATCTTGAAAAATGTTTCTTAAATAGATGCTTAATCTTAAACCCCAAGAAAACCAAACTGTTACTTTTCTCCCCACCCGAAAATCCTCTCCACTCAACTTCTCTGTATTCTCTAGTAATGGCACCTACATATCTCCTGACTCCTCCACCAGGCTCCTCGGAGAAGAGATAGACAACAACCTATGCTTTGACTCTCACATCAACAGCACAATAAAATTAGTCAACAGAAAACTTGGCTCCCTGTTTAAAATTAAATAATTTCTTACACCTCTAGCTAGAACTTCCATTGCCCATACCCATCTGATTTCTACCCTCCTTTAAGCCATCCCCATCTATACATATTTGTCCAAAACTAACCTCTCCAAACTGACTGTTGCCTACAACAGTATTGACAGATTTGCCTCTGGCTCCACCTTTAGAACACACCACTGCTTAAACTTAAAACAATTGGGATGGCTTGAGATGCAAAATCTCATCTTATTTCACCAGCTCTCCTTAGCCCATAAAATCCTCTACAAACCGACCAGCACCCCTATACTCACTACCCTCATTAGTCCTTATTGTAACCTCAAAAGCCTACGCTCTTCTAAAAAACTTCTAATATCTACCTGTAAATCCAACAACTTAGCAGGTGACTCCTTGTTCTCTGACACAATTGGAAAAGCCTGGAACTCCCTTCCTTCCAATCTCACTGCTATCTCCTCTCTTCCCAGTTTCAAATCCCAACTCAAAACTCACCTCTTAACTCACTGGCTCTGCCCCTGATCTAACCCTGACTAGCTTGCATTATGTTCCTAGTACTCTCATTTATCTTGCTTACAAATCTTTTCAAAAACTTACTATTCAATTTGAATACCCTTTGATGTTCTTATTTTTGCTTATTGCAGCCACTGTAAAAATACTATTATGATACTATTATTTTTTCTCTGAGCTAGATTTGTAACTTTTTTAATGTTTAATGTTGTTTAATGTTTTTTTAATGTTTAATGTTTTTTCATGTGGAGCTTTTCTCCCCGGGCCTCTGCTGAAAATGGACATATATCCAGTTGGACCAGCCCGGTCAAGAAATGTAAAATAAAATAAACATTGCTCTGCTATACAAAGGAACATTAGTAGTAATTCACTGGCAAAGCACATTACGGAATGTGGACCAGGACATGAATTTATGTTTAGAGTCACTGAAATAATAGAACGGAATTTAAGGGGAGGTGACATTAATAATTTATTAAACATAAAGGAATATGAATGGATGATACGTTTACAAGCTGATGCTGAAACAGGTATTAATGCTGCAGTGAATCTAAAAACAGTTTTAAGCCATAAACAAAAGATGTTAAAGCACTAAATTTTAAAGTATGTTTTTTATGGGTGATTATTATATAATTTGTTTGTTATGGTTTGTTAGAATAATTTTATGGAATTATTTATATTTTTATTATTGTTAGTATTACGTTAATGAGTGAGCTGTGTTATGTGATCTTAAATATACTATTTATTGAATGTTCTCAGAATTATTGCAATTTGCACTGATGAAGGTATCCCGAAAGCTTTTCATGGAATAAAGATTTGTCAGCATTCTTCAGTCGTTTTTCTGTTTGCTACAACTCATCCTCTGCCATGGATTATTGTTTAAAAAATTCCACTGTATTTAATTCAGAGACAGAGAACTATTACTAGAAATGAGATGTCATAAATTAGAAATAAAGCACAAAATGACTGCTTTATTAGAGCATTACTCCATGGCAGGAGTGGTAGTTATTGTGGAATTTACTCAGAATAGCAAGTTTGATTGCTAACTCATCAGTCTCTTATATCATAGTGTTCCTTCTAACCCATCAGTCTGTTATATCACAGAGTGTGCCTTCTAACCCATCAGTCTCTTATATCGCAGTGTTCCTTCTAACCCATCAGTCTGTTATATCACAGTGTGTCTTCTAACCCATCAGTCTGTTATATCACAGAGTGTACCTTAAACCCCATCAGTCTGTTATATCACAGTGTTCCTTCCAACCCATCAGTCTGTTATATCACAGAGTGTATCTTATAACCCGTCAGTCTCTTATATCACAATGTGTCACCTAACCCATCCATCTCTTATATCACAGTGTGTCTTCTAACCCATCAGTCTCTTATATCAGTGTTCCTTCTAACCCATCAGTCTGTTATATCATGGAGTGTATCTTATAACACATTGGTCTCTTATATCACAGTGTTCCTTCTAACCCATCAAACTCTTATATCACAGAGTTTGCCTTCTAACCCATCAGTCTGTTTTATCACAGTGTGTCTTCTGTCCCATCAGTCTCTTATATCACAGTGTGTACCTTACAACCCATCAGTCTCTTATATCACAGTGTGCATTCTAACCCATCAGTCTCTTATCAAAGTGTTTCTTCTAACCCATGTTTCTTATATCACAGAGTGTGCCTTATAACCCATCAGTCTGTTATATCACAGTGTTCCTTCTAACCCATCAGTTTTTTATATCACAGAGTGTGCCTTCTAACCCATCAGTCTGTTATATCACAGTGTGTCTTCTAACTCATCAGTTTCTTATATCAGAGAGTGTACCTTATAACCCGTCAGTCTCTTATATCACAGTGTTCCTTCTAACCCATAAATCTCTTATATCACAGAGTGTGCCTTCTAACCCATCAGTCTGTTATATCACAGTGTACCTTATAACCCATCAGTCTCTTATATCACAGAGTGTACCTTATAACCCATCAGTCTGTTATATCACAGTGTGCCTTCTAACCCATCAGTCTCTTTTATCACAGAGTGTACCTTATAACCCATCAGTCTGTTATATCACAGTGTGCCTTCTAACCCATCAGTCTCATATCACAGTTTTCCTTTTAACCCATGTTTCTTATATCACAGAGTGTGCCTTATAGCCCATCAGTCTATTATATCACAGTGTTCCTTCTAACCCATCAGTCTGTTATATCACAGTGTGCCTTCTAACCCATCAGTCTCTTATATCACAGTGTGCCTTCTAACCCATCAGTCTCTTTTATCACAGAGTGTGCCTCCTAACCCATCATTCTCTTATATCACAGTGTGTCTTCTAACTCTTTAGTCTGTTATATCACAGTGGACCTTCTAACCCATCAGTCTCTTATATCACAGTGCGCCTTTTAACCCATCAGTCTGTTATATCACAGTGTGCGTTCTGACCCATCAGTTTCTTATATCACAGAGTCCCTTTTAACCCATCAGTCTCTTATATCACAGTGTGCCTTCTAACCCATCAGTCTGTTATATCACAGAGTATGCCTTGTAACCCATCAGTCTGTTATATCACAGTGTGCCTTCTAACCCATCAGCAGTCTTTTATATCACAGTGTGTCTTCTAACCCATCAGTCTCTTATCACAGTGTTCCTTTTGACCCATGTTTCTTATATCACAGAGTGTGCCTTATAACCCATCAGTCTGTTATATCACAGTGTTCCTTCTAATCCATCAGTTTTTTATATCACAGTGTGCCTTCTAACCCAGCAGTCTGTTATATCACAGTGTGTCTTCTAACTAATCAGTCTCTTATATCACAGAGTGTACCTTATAACCCATCAGTCTCTTATATCTCAGTGTTCCTTCTAACCCATCATTCTCTTATATCACAGTGTGTCTTCTAACCCATCAGTCTGTTATATCACAGAGTGTGCCTTCTAACCCATCAGTCTGTTATATCACAGTGTTCCTTCTAATCCATCAGTTTTTTATATCGCAGTGTACCTTATAACCCATCAGTCTGTTATATCACAGTTTACCTTATAACCCATCAGTCTGTTATATCACAGTGTTCATTCTAACACATCAGTCTGTTATATCACAGAGTGTGCCTTCTAACCCATCAGTCTCTTTTATCACAATGTGCCTTTTAACTCATCAGTCTGTTATATCACAGTGTGCCTTCTAACCCGTCAGTCTCTTATCACAGTGTTCCTTCGAATCCATGTTTCTTATATCACAGAGTGTGCCTTATAACCCATCAGTCTGTTATATTACAGTGTTCCTTCTAACCCATCAGTTTCTTATATCACAGAGTGTGCCTTCTAACCCATCAGTCTCTTATATCACAGACTGTACCTTATAACCGTCAGTCTCTTATATCGCAGTGTTCCTTCTAACCCATCAGTCTATTGTATCACAGTGTCTCTTCTAACCCATCAGTCTGTTATAGCACAGAGTGTGCCTTCTAACCCATTAGTCTGTTATATCACCGTGTACCTTATAACCCATCAGTCTCTTCTATTACAGTGTATACCTTATAACCTATTAGTGTGTTATATCACAGTATTCCTTCTAACCCATCAGTCTGTTATATCACAGTGTGTCTTCTTAGCCATCAGTCTCTTATATCACAGAGTGTACCTTATAACCCATCAGTCTGTTATATCACAGTGTGCTTTTTAACCCATCAGTCTGTTATATCACAGAGTGTGCCTTCTATCCCATCAGTCTCTTATATTACAGAGTGTGCCTTCTAACCCATCAGTCTGTTATATCACAGAGTGTGCCTTCTAACCCATCAGTCTGTTATATCACAGAGTGTGCTTTATAACCCATCAGTCTGGTATATCAGTGTGCCTTCTAACCCATCAGTTTCTTATATCACAGAGTCTCTTCTAACCCATCAGTCTCTTATATCACAGTGTGTCTTCTAACCCATCAGTCTCTTACATCACAGTGTTCCTTCTAACCCATCAGTTTGTTATATCACAGAGTGTGCCTTATAACCCATCAGTCTGTTATATCACAGTGTGCCTTCTAAGCCATCAGTTTCTTATATCACAGAGTCCCTTCTAACCCATCAGTCTCTTATATCACAGTGTGTCTTCTAACCCATCAGTCTCTTACATCACAGTGTTCCTTCTAACCCATCAGTCTGTTATATCACAGAGTGTATCTTATAACCCATCTGTCTGCAAAGCCCTTAGACAGCATAGCTCACAGAATGTATCACTGGCGGCCATGTAGGAATAGTGCCAGTGCCAGTCTAGCAACCTTTACCCACTGAGAATCCACCCTGTGTTACAAGCACTGTCAAAGATGTTAGAGAAAGATGCGATGTTCTGAAAGAAAAATCTGGGACTGTTAATAAAAGAACAATTCCATCATTAGCTGTTTAACATGGGCTGCTATCTTTAATGGGGATACAGTAAGTATTTCATGGGAAAGGCTTGGCTCTCTGGCACACAATATCCATACATAGCAATGATTGGTTGAAAATGTTTTAATATTAGTGTAGTAAAGAACATATGTGTCATTTCTTTTCTTCTCTAAATAGCTATGGTAACTACATCACAAATGTATTTATATTTTTAAAGGTTTGTAAGCATTGATTCGGAGTTGTATTTTATCAGTAGTTAGCTGTCTGTAGCCTGTGGATGGGATAGTATATCAGGCAGATTTTGGAGGAGTGGAGGTGCTTATCACCATGCTGATAGTGCACATCAAAGTAAGGAATAATGTGTGGGGTGGGGTGTCAGCTCAGTCTTGGGACTCTTACAATGCTCATGTGCCATTAGCTCTAGGTGACCGAATCACTGCCAAAACAAGTGCCCCATGTCCTATTAGCTCATATAAACTCCATACATAGCCAGCTCAGAACCTTAAATCTAACCATAAAACTTGGTCCCTAACAATAATCTCAAACCTCACTCCCAGTCCTAGCCCCAAAATTCCTAGGGCTCAGTAATTATTATTTACTGATATAATTTAGTTTTGCATTTGCATTTGTGTTTGTTAACTGGATGAGTATGCTGGTCTGAATACCCTTTAAGGCATGACCCAGACCATAAGGCAAAAGCCCACATGCTAAACCTAAATTCATTAATTACTCTATAAATCTAGGTTCCCTGATCATCTCCTAACCCTAAAACTTCATTTGACTCACTAATCCAAATACCAAGATCCACTCTACATCCTTGACTCTAAAATTCATAGTCAGTCCCTAAACCTAATCCTAAACACTGCTCACTAAACCTAAACTCCCCAATCATTCCCTAAACCTAAATTCTCTAATGATATCTAACTCTGAAAGTTACTCTTGCTGCCTAACCTGATAGCAAACCCTGCTCCCTAACATTAACCTAATTTCCCAAGTTACTCCCTAAACCTAACCGCTAAACTTCCACTCCCTCCCCACAGGTGGCAGTTACGCTCCCTCTCCATGGCTGCTGCTCCTTGCTTGAATACATAGTTGAGTTCAAGTGCAAATGGCCACCCATACAAGCTGCTTGATACATAAATACCCAGCTACAAGTCTGTATTCTGCAAGCAGCTGGGACTCAAGCAGTTAAAGTAAACAACCCAGGGCCATAAAGCTATTGCTCTTCACAGGGTGTTTAATATTAAAACAAACTGCACCGGTTTACACTGATAATTCATTAGTTAGGAATCAGATAACTTGCCACCTCACTTCTAGAAGTAAAGGAGACCATGGTGCAAAACACACATGTATGTGTGATGAATGTTCTCTCCCTTGTTTCACTGCATGCATGAGCTCTGTTGTCTCATTTTTTTTTTGGTCTCTTTTTCATGATGCTACTAAGTGGCATTCAGTTAAAAGATCATTTGTGTGTCATTTATGATCTAAGCTTGCAGCACAATTAAAAGTAATATTTTTATATCATGTAGTAACATTTTTATTTAAATTACCATTTGCAAGTAAAGAATGAGGGAAGCAACTCATTTTTCCCCCTTAAGGTAATCATTGTTGCTGCAGTGGGAATGTGATTAAAATAGAAAAGATGAGTCATGAGTTACATATTAATATTCTCCAACTGACCTATTTTTTTTCAGACTTGTTTGGCTCATAATAGCATGCAACAGTATTATACAATTCATGTCAGACTTCTACAACAAATATGGGGCATCTGGATGCAATGCCAGTAACTGGGATCAAGAACAAAGCCAAGACGCCAGAAAGGTACCACAGGCTATTGAGGACTTAGTATCTGAAAGCTAATGTCCTCACCAAACATGCGTTACACATACTTTAGAGATGGGGATGTACTACAGGAATGAAGACTATAAGAGAGAGGGTAGGCAGGATAACACAAAGGCGTGTGTGAGACCTAGGATCCCACCCATACTACACTTGTGGTATGTTGTAGCTAATCCAGCAAGACACAGTACGACAATTTTACTGGTTCAGAAAGTTTCCCCTGTACCTACTTATTTTTGCCACTGTAAATGCTTTTACCAGCACCAGTTTACAGAGGCACTAGCAGCGAAATGTTACAGTTCATTATATTCATTTTTTTTGTTTGTTTGTTTTTTAAAGGTTGTTTTCACAGTGACTTCAAATCCTTAATCAGCTATGCAAGTAAAATACATTGCAATTTTTGACTATTAAATATTCAGAACCTCTCCAGATCAAGACAGTTGTATAACCTACTTTCCTTGCTTCACATTCATGAATGTGTTTGTCTTAACCTAATCAGTGAACCGACCATCAGTTTCTTATATCACAGAGTCCCTTCTAACCCATCAGTTTCTTATATCAGAGGGTGCCTTCTAACCCATCAGTCTCTTATATCACAGAGTCTCTTCTAACCCATCAGTTTCTTATATCAGAGTGTGCTTTCTAACCCATCAGTCTCATGTCACAGTGTGCCTTCTAACCCATCAGTCTGTTATATCACAGAGTGTATCTTATAAACCATCAGTCTGTTATATCACAGTGCGCCTTCTAACCCATCAGTCTCTTATATAACAGTGTGCCTTCTAACTCATCAGTTTCTTGTATCACAGTGTGCCTTCTAACCCATCAGTTACTTATATCAGAGTGTGCTTTCTAACCCATCAGTCTCATGTCACAGTGTGCTTTCTAACCCATCAGTCTGTTATATCACAGAGTGTATCTTATAACCCATCAGTCTGTTATATCACAATGTGCCTTGTAACCCATCAGTCTGTTATATCAGTGTGCCTTCTAACCCGTTTCTTATAACACAGAGTGTGCCTTCTAACCCATCAGTCTGTTATATCACAGTGTGCCTTCCAACCCATGTCTGTTATATCACAGTCTGCCTTCAAACCCATCAGTCTGCCTTATCACAGAGTGTGCCTTCTGATCTATCAGTCTCTTATATTACAGTGTGTCTTCTAACCCATCAGTCTCTTATATCACAGAGTGTATCTTATAACCCATCAGTCTGTTATATCACAGTGTACCTTCTAAGCCATCCATCGCTTATATCACAGTGTGCCTTCTAACCCATCAGTCTGTTATATCACAGTGTGCCTTCTAATCCATCAGTCTCTTATATCACAGAGTGTGCCTTCTAAACCATCAGTCTCTTATATCACAGAGTGTATCTTATAACCCATCAGTCTGTTATATCACAGAGTGTGCCTTCTAACCTATCAGTCTCTTATATTACAGTGTCTTCTAACCTATCAGTCTCTTACATCACAGAGTGTGTCTTATTAAACCCATCAGTCTCTTATGTCACAGTGTGCCTTCTAACCCATCAGTCTCTTATATCACAGTGTGCCTTCTAACCAATCAGTCTGTTATATAACAGAGTCTGTCTTCTAACCCATCAGTCTGTTATATTAAAGTGTGTCTTCTAACCCATCAGTCTCTTATATCACAGAGTGTATCTTATAACACATCAGTCTATTATATCACAAGTGTGTCTTCTAACCCATCAGTCTCTTATAATACAGTGTGCTTTCTAACCCATCAGTCTCTTATCTCACAGAGTGTACCTTATAACCCATCAGTTTGTTATATCACAGTGTGCCTTCTAACCCATCAGTCTGTTATATCACAGTGTGCCTTCTAACCCATCAGTCTGTTATATCACAGTGTGCCTTCTAACCCATCAATCTGTTATATCACAGAGTGTGCCTTATAACCCATCAGTCTCTTATATCACAGTGTGCCTTCTAACCCATCCGTCTGTTACATCACAGTGTGCCTTCTAACCCATCAGTCTGTTATATCACAGAGTGTGCCTTCTAACCCATCAGTCTGTTATATCACAGAGTGTACCTTATAACCCATCAGTCTTTTATATTACAGTGTGTCTTCTAACCCACCAGTCTCTTATATCACAGTGTGTCTTCTAACCCATCAGCTCTTATATCACAGTGTGTCTACTAAGCCATCAGTCTGTTATATCACAGAGTGTGCCTTATAACCTATCAGTCTCTTGTATCACAGTGTTCATTCTAACTGATCAGTCTGTTGTATCACAGAGTGTATCTTATAACCCATCACTCTCTTATATCATAATGTTCCTTCTGGCCCATCAATCTGTTAACTCACAGACTGTGCCTTCTAACTCATCCGTCTCTTTTATCACAGAGTGTGCCTTCTAACCCATCAGTCTGTGATATCACAGTGTGCCTTCTAACCCATCAGTCTGTTATATCACAGTGTGTCTTCTAACCCATCAGTTTCTTATATCACAGTGTTCCTTCAAACCCATCAGTCTCTTATGTCACAGTGTGCCTTCTAGCCCATCAGTCTCTTATGTCACAGTGTGTCTTCTAACCAATCAGTCTCTTATGTCACAGTGTGCCTTCTAACCCATCAGTTTCTTATATCACAGAGTGTGTGTTATAACCCATCAGTCTCTTATGTCACAGTGTGCCTTCTAACCCATCAGTTTCTTATATCACAGAGTGTGTCTTATTATAACCCATCAGTCTCTTATGTCACAGTGTGCCTTCTAACCCATCAGTCTGTTATATCACAGTATGCCTTCTAACCCATAAGTTTCTTATATCACAGAGTGTGCCTTCTAACCCATCAGTCTCTTATATCGCACTGTTCCTTCTAACCCATCAGTCTGTTATATCACAGTGTGTCTTCTAACCGATCGGTCTGTTATATCACAGAGTGTACCTTATATAGCATCAGTCTCTTATATCACAGCGTGTCTTCTAACCCATCAGTCTGTTATATCACAGAGTGTACCTTATAACCCATCAGTCTCTTATATCACAGTGTGCCATCTAATCCATCAGTCTATTATATCACAGAGTGTGCCTTCTAACCCATTACTCTGTTATATCACAGAGTGTATCTTATAACCCATCAGTCGTATATATCACGGTGTTCCTTCTAACCCATCAGTCTGTTGTATCACAGAGTGTATCTTATAACCCATCAGTCTTTTATATCACAGTGTGTCTTCTAACCCATCAGTTTCTTATATCATAGTGTTCCTTCTAACCCATCAGTCTGTTATATCACGTATCTTTTAACCCATGAGTCTCTTATATCACAGTGTTCCTTCTAACCCATCAGTCTCTTATATCACAGTGTATCTTCTAAACCATTAGTCTGTTACATCACAGAGTGTGCCTTCTAACCCATCTGTCTGTTATATCACAGTGTGTCTTCTATCCCATCAGTCTCTTATATCACAGAGTGTACCTTATAACCCTTCAGTCTATTATACCACAGTGTGCCTTCTAACCCAACAGTCTGTTATATCACAGAGTATGCCTTCTAACCCATCAGTCTGTTATATCACAGTGTGCCTTCTAACCCATCAGCAGTCTTTTATATCACAGTGTGTATTCTAACCCATCAGTCTCTTATCACAGTGTTCCTTTTAACCCATGTTTCTTATATCACAGAGTGTGCCTTATAACCCATCAGTCTGTTATATCACAGTGTGTCTTCTATCCCATCAGTCTCTTATATCACAGAGTGTACCTTATAACCCTTCAGTCTATTATATCACAGTGTGCCTTCTAACCCATCAGTCTGTTATATCACAGAGTATGCCTTCTAACCCATCAGCAGTCTTTTATATCACAGTGTGTCTTCTAACCCATCAGTCTCTTATCACAGTGTTCCTTTTAACCCATGTTTCTTATATCACAGAGTGTGCCTTATAACCCATCAGTCTGTTATATCACAGTGTTCCTTCTAATCCATCAGTTTTTTATATCACAGTGTGCCTTCTAACCCAGCAGTCTGTTATATCACAGTGTGTCTTCTAACTCATCAGTTTCTTATATCACAGAGTGTACCTTATAACCCATCAGTATGTTATATCACAGTGTGTTTTTTAACCCATCAGTCTGTTATAACACAGAGTGTGCCTTCTAACCCATCAGTCTGTTATACCACAGTGCGCCTTTTAACCCATCAGTCTCTTTTATCTCAGAGTGTGCCTTCTAACCCATCAGTCTGTTATATCACAGTGTGTGCCTTCTAACCCATCAGTCTGTTATATCACAGAGTGTGCCTTATAACCCATCAGTCTGGTATATCAGTGTGCCTTCTAACCCATCAGTTTCTTATATCACAGAGTCCCTTCTAACCCATCAGTCTCTTACATCACAGTGTTCCTTCTAACCCATCAGTCTGTTATATAACAGAGTGTATCTTATAACCCATCTGTCTGTTATTTCAGTGTTCCTTCTAACTCATCAGTCTCTTATATCATAGTGTTCCTTCTAACCCATCAGTCTGTTATATCACAGAGTGTGCCTTCTAACCCATCAGTCTCTTATATCGCAGTGTTCCTTCTAACCCATCAGTCTGTTATATCACAGTGTGTCTTCTAACCCATCAGTCTGTTATATCACAGAGTGTACCTTATACCCCATCAGTCTGTTATATCACAGTGTTCCTTCCAACCCATCAGTCTGTTATATCACAGAGTGTATCTTATAACCCGTCAGTCTCTTATATCACAATGTGTCACCTAACCCATCCATCTCTTATATCACAGTGTGTCTTCTAACCCATCAGTCTCTTATATCAGTGTTCCTTCTAACCCATCAGTCTGTTATATCATGGAGTGTATCTTATAACACATTGGTCTCTTATATCACAGTGTTCCTTCTAACCCATCAAACTCTTATATCACAGAGTTTGCCTTCTAACCCATCAGTCTGTTTTATCACAGTGTGTCTTCTATCCCATCAGTCTCTTATATCACAGCGTGTACCTTACAACCCATCAGTCTCTTATATCACAGTGTGCATTCTAACCCATCAGTCTCTTATCAAAGTGTTTCTTCTAACCCATGTTTCTTATATCACAGAGTGTGCCTTATAACCCATCAGTCTGTTATATCACAGTGTTCCTTCTAACCCATCAGTTTTATATATCACAGAGTGTGCCTTCTAACCCATCAGTCTGTTATATCACAGTGTGTCTTCTAACTCATCAGTTTCTTATATCACAGAGTGTACCTTATAACCCGTCAGTCTCTTATATCACAGTGTTCCTTCTAACCCATAAGTCTCTTATATCACAGAGTGTGCCTTCTAACCCATCAGTCTGTTATATCACAGTGTGCCTTCTAACCCATCAGTCTCTTTTATCACAGAGTGTGTCTTCTAACCCATCAGTCTGTTATATCACAGTGTGCCTTCTAACCCATCAGTCTCATATCACAGTTTTCCTTTTAACCCATGTTTCTTATATCACAGAGTGTGCCTTATAGCCCATCAGTCTATTAAATCACAGTGTTCCTTCTAACCCATCAGTCTCTTATATCACAGTGCGCTTTTTAACCCATCAGTCTGTTATATCACAGTGTGCATTCTGACCCATCAGTTTCTTATATCACAGAGTCCCTTTTAACCCATCAGTCTCTTATATCACAGTGTGCCTTCTAACCCATCAGTCTGTTATATCACAGAGTATGCCTTGTAACCCATCAGTCTGTTATATCACAGTGCGCCTTCTAACCCATCAGCAGTCTTTTATATCACAGTGTGTCTTCTAACTCATCAGTCTCTTATCACAGTGTTCCTTTTAACCCATGTTTCTTATATCACAGAGTGTGCCTTATAACCCATCAGTCTGTTATATCACAGTGTTCCTTCTAATCCATCAGTTTTTTATATCACAGTGTGCCTTCTAACCCAGCAGTCTGTTATATCACAGTGTGTCTTCTAACTAATCAGTCTCTTATATCACAGAGTGTACCTTATAACCCATCAGTCTCTTATATCACAGTGTTCCTTCTAACCCATCATTCTCTTATATCACAGTGTGTCTTCTAACCCATCAGTCTGTTATATCACAGAGTGTGCCTTCTAACCCATCAGTCTGTTATATCACTTTGTACCTTATAACCCATCAGTCTGTTATATCACAGTTTACCTTATAACCCATCAGTCTGTTATATCACAGTGTTCCTTCTAACACATCAGTCTGTTATATCACAGAGTGTGCCTTCTAACCCATCAGTCGCTTTTATCACAATGTGCCTTTTAACTCATCAGTCTGTTATATCACAGTGTGCCTTCTAACCCGTCAGTCTCTTATCACAGTGTTCCTTCGAACCCATGTTTCTTATATCACAGAGTGTGCCTTATAACCCATCAGTCTGTTATATCACAGTGTTCCTTCTAACCCATCAGTTTCTTATATCACAGAGTGTGCCTTCTAACCCATCAGTCTGTTATATCACAGTGTGTCTTCTAACCCATCAGTCTCTTATATCACAGACTGTACCTTATAACCGTCAGTCTCTTATATCGCAGTGTTCCTTCTAACCCATCAGTCTATTGTATCACAGTGTCTCTTCTAACCCATCAGTCTGTTATAGCACAGAGTGTGCCTTCTAACCCATTAGTCTGTTATATCACCGTGTACCTTATAACCCATCAGTCTCTTCTATTACAGTGTATACCTTGTAACCTATTAGTGTGTTATATCACAGTATTCCTTCTAACCCATCAGTCTGTTATATCACAGTGTGTCTTCTTAGCCATCAGTCTCTTATATCACAGAGTGTACCTTATAACCCATCAGTTTGTTATATCACAGTGTGCTTTTTAACCCATCAGTCTGTTATATCACAGAGTGTGCCTTCTATCCCATCAGTCTCTTATATTACAGAGTGTGCCTTCTAACCCATCAGTCTGTTATATCACAGAGTGTGCCTTCTAACCCATCACTCTGTTATATCACAGAGTGTGCTTTATAACCCATCAGTCTGGTATATCAGTGTGCCTTCTAACCCATCAGTTTCTTATATCACAGAGTCCCTTCTAACCCATCAGTCTCTTATATCACAGTGTGTCTTCTAACCCATCAGTCTCTTACATCACAGTGTTCCTTCTAACCCATCAGTCTGTTATATCACAGAGTGTATCTTATAACCCATCTGTCTGTTATTTCAGCATTCCTGCTAACCCATCAGTCTCTTATATCTCAGAGTGTGTCTTCTAACCCATCAGTCTGTTATATCACAGTGTGTGCCTTCTAACCCATCAGTCTGTTATATCACAGAGTGTGCTTTATAACCCATCAGTCTGGTATATCAGTGTGCCTTCTAACCCATCAGTCTCTTATATCACAGAGTCCCTTCTAACCCATCAGTCTCTTATACCACAGTGTGTCTTCTAACCCATCAGTCTCTTATATCATAGTGTTCCTTCTAACCCATCAGTCTGTTATATCCCAGAGTGTGCCTTCTAACCCATCAGTCTGTTATATCACAGAGTGTACCTTATACCCCATCAGTCTGTTATATCACAGTGTGTCTTCTAACCCATCAGTCTCTTATATCAGTGTTCCTTCTATCCTTATTATCACGTGTCTTCTCTAACCCATCAGTCTCTTATATCAGTGTTCCTTCTATCTAACCCATCAGTCTGTTATATCACGGAGTGTATCTTATAACACATTGGTCTCTTATATCACAGTATTCCTTCTAACCCATCAAACTCTTATATCACAGAGTTTGCCTTCTAACCCATCAGTCTGTTTTATCACAGTGTGTCTTCTATGCCATCAGTCTCTTATATCACAGCATGTACCTTACAACTCATCAGTCTCTTATATCACAGTGTGCATTCTAACCCATCAGTCTCTTATCAAAGTGTTTCTTCTAACCCATGTTTCTTATATCACAGAGTGTGCCTTATAACCCATCAGTCTGTTATATCACAGTGTTCCTTCTAACCCATCAGTTTCTTATATCACAGAGTGTGCCTTCTAACTCATCAGTCTGTTATATCACAGTGTACCTTATAACCCATCAGTCTCTTATATCACAGAGTGTACCTTATAACCCATCAGTCTGTTATATCACAGTGTGCCTTCTAACCCATCAGTCTCTTTTATCACAGAGTGTGCCTTCTAACCCATCAGTCTGTTATATCACAGTGTGCCTTCTAACCCATCAGTCTCATATCACAGTGTTCCTTTTAACCCATGTTTCTTATATCACAGAGTGTGCCTTATAGCCTATCAGTCTGTTATATCACAGTGTTCCTTCTAACCCATCAGTCTCTTATATCACAGTGTGCCTTCTAACCCATCAGTCTCTTTTATCACAGAGTGTGCCTCCTAACCCATCATTCTATTATATCACAGTGTGTCTTCTAACTCTTTAGTCTGTTATATCACAGTGGACCTTCTAACCCATCAGTCTCTTATATCACAGTGCGCCTTCTAACCCATCAGTCTGTTATATCACAGTGTGCCTTCTGACCCATCAGTTTCTTATATCACAGAGTCCCTTTTAACCCATCAGTCTCTTATATCACAGTGTGTCTTCTAACCCATCAGTCTCTTATATCACAGCGTTTCTTCTAACCCATCAGTCTGTTATATCACAGTGTGCCTTCTAACCCATCAGTCTCATATCACAGTGTTCCTTTTAACCCATGTTTCTTATATCACAGAGTGTGCCTTATAGCCCATCAGTCTGTTATATCACAGTGTTCCTTCTAACCCATCAGTTTGTTATATCACAGAGTGTATCTTATAACCCGTCAGTCTCTTATATCACAATGTGTCACCTAACCCATCTATCTCTTATATCACAGTGTGTCTTCTAACCCATCAGTCTCTTTTATCACAGAGTGTGCCTTCTAACCCATCAGTCTGTTATATCACAGTGTGCCTTCTAACCCATCAGTCTCTTTTATCACAGAGTGTGCCTTCTAACCCATCAGTCTGTTATATCACAGTGTGCCTTCTAACCCATTAGTCTCTTATATCACAATGTGTCTTCTATCCCATCAGCCTCTTATATCAGTGTGTGCCTTCTAACCCATCAGTCTCTTATATCAGTGTGTCTTCTAACTCATCAGTCTCTTATCACAGTGTTTCTTCTAACCCATGTTTCTTATATCACAGAGTGTGCCTTCTAACCCATCAGTCTGTTCTATCACAGTGTGCCTTCTAACCCATCAGTCTCATATCACAGGGTGTCTTCGATCCCACCAGCCTCTTATATCACAGTGTGTCTTCTA